>NC_041387.1:615285787-615293539 GCF_002162155.2 Triticum dicoccoides | reverse complement strand
TATCTATTGTTTTATGCGGATCAAGACTGGGATTTGTCACTCCGTGTAAACGGAGAGGTATCTCTGGGCCCACTCGGTAGGACATCATCATATGCGCAATGTGACCAAGGAGTTGATCACGGGATGATGTGTTACGGAACGAGTAAAGTGACTTGCCGGTAACGAGATTGAACAAGGTATTGGATACCGACGATCGAATCTCGGGCAAGTAACATACCGATAGACAAAGGGAATTGAATACGGGATTGATTAAGTCCTTGACATCGTGGTTCATCCGATGAGATCATCGTGGAACATGTGGGAGCCATCATGGGTATCCAGATCCCGCTGTCGGTTATTGACCGGAGAACGTCTCGGTCATGTCTACATGTCTCCCGAACCCGTAGGGTCTACACACTTAAGGTTGGATGACGCTAGGGTTATAAAGGAAGTTTGTATGTGGTTAGCGAATGTTGTTCGGAGTCCCGGGTGAGATTCCGGATGTCAGGAGGAGTTCCGGAATGGTCCGGAGGTAAAGATTTATATATGGGAAGTCCTATTTTGGCCACCGGAAAATGTTCGGGATTTTTCGGTATTGTACCGGGAAGGTTCTAGAAGGTTCCGGAGTGGGGCCCACCTGCATGGGGGGACCCACATGGACGTGGGTAGTGGGGGCAAGGCCCCACACCCCTGGTCAAGGCGCACCAAGATCCCCCCTTAGAAGGAATAAGATCATATCTCGAAGGGATAACATCAAGATCCCTAAAAAGGGGGGATAACAATCGGTGGGGAAGGAAATAATGAGATTTCTTTCCTCCCACCTTGGCCAACGCCCCAATGGACTTGGAGGGCAAGAAACCAGCCCCTCCACCCCTATATATAGTGGGGAGGCGCATGGGAGCTATACACGAAGTTCTGGCACAGCCCTACCTCTCTTCCTACTCCTCCTCTCCCATGGTGCTTGGCGAAGCCCTGCTGGATTGCCACGCTCCTCCACCACCACCACGTCGTTGTGCTGCTGTTGGATGGAGTCTTCCTCAACCTCTCCCTCTCTCCTTGCTGGATCAAGGCTTGGGAGACGTCACCGGGCTGTATGTGTGTTGAACGCGGAGGTGCCGTGCGTTCGGCACTTGATCATCGGTGATTTGAATCACGACGAGTACGACTCCATCAACCCCGTTCACTTGAACGCTTCCGCTTAGCGATCTACAAGGGTATGTAGATGCACTCTCTTTCTACTCGTTGCTGGTCTCTCCATAGATAGATCTTGGTGACACGTAGGAAAATTTTGAATTTCTGCTACGTTCCCCAACAGTGGCATCATGAGCTAGGTCTATTGCGTAGATTCTTTGCACGAGTAGAACACAAAGTAGTTGTGGGCGTTGATGTTGTTCAATATGCTTACCGTTACTAGTCCAATCTTGTTTCGACGGTATTGTGGGATGAAGCGGCCCAGACCGACCTTACACGTACTCTTACGTGAGACAGGTTCCACCGATTGACATGCACTTGGTGCATAAGGTGGCTAGCGGGTGCCAGTCTCTCCCACTTTACTCGGAAAGGATTCGATGAAAAGGGTCCTTATGAAGGGTAAATAGCAATTGGCATATCACGTTGTGGTTTTGCGTAGGTAAGAAACGTTCTTGCTAGTAACCCATAGCAGCCACGTAAAACATGCAACAACAATTAGAGGACGTCTAACTTGTTTTTGCAGGGTATGCTTTGTGATGTGATATGGCCAAGAAGAATGTGATGAATGATATGTGATGTATGAGATTGATCATGTTCTTGTAATAGGATTCACGACTTGCATGTCGATGAGTATGACAACCGGCAGGAGCCATAGGAGTTGTCTTTATTTATTGTATGACCTGCGTGTCATTGAACAACGCCATGTAATTACTTTACTTTATTGCTAACCGGTAGCCATAGTAGTAGAAGTAATAGTTGGCGAGACAACTTCATGAAGACACGATGATGGAGATCATGATGATGGAGATCATGGTGTCATGCCGGTGACGATGATGATCACGGAGCCCCGAAGATGGAGATTAAAAGGAGCAAAATGATATTGGCCATATCATGTCACTATTTGATTGCATGTGATGTTTATCATATTTATGCATCTTGTTTACTTAGGACGACGGTAGTAAATAAGATGATCCCTTACAAAATTTCAAGAAGTGTTCTCCCATAACTGTGCACCGTTGCTACAGTTCGTCGCTTCTAAGCACCACGTGATGATCGGGTGTGATGGATTCTTACGTTCACATACAACGGGTGTAAGACAGTTTTACACAGCGAAAACACTTAGGGTTAACTTGACGAGCCTAGCATGTGCAGACATGGCCTCGGAACACGGAGACCGAAAGGTCGAGCATGAGTCGTATAGTAGATACGATCAACATGAAGATGTTCACCGATGATGACTAGTCCGTCTCACGTGATGATCGGACACGGCCTAGTTGACTCGGATCATGTAATCACTTAGATGACCAGAGGGATGTCTATCTGAGTGGGAGTTCATAAGATGAACTTAATTATCCTGAACATAGTCAAAAGACCCTTTGCAAATTATGTCGTAGCTCGCCTATAGTTCTACTGTTTAGATATGTTCCTAGAGAAATTATAGTTGAAAGTTGATAGTAGCGATTATGCGATCAGTAGAAAGCTTATGTCCTTAATGCACCGCTCAGCGTGCTGAACCCCAAACGTCATTTGTGGATGTTGCGAACATCGGACATACACGTTTTGATAACTACGTGATAGTTCAGTTAAATGGTTTAGAGTTGAGGCACTAAAGACGTTTTCAAAATGTCGCGGAACATATGAGATGTTTCAAGGGCTGAAATTGGGATTTCAGGCTCGTTCCCACGTCAAGAGGTATGAGACCTCCGACGATTTTCTTAGCCTGCAAACTAAGGGAGAAAAGCTCAATCGTTGAGCTTGTGCTCAGATTGTCTAAGTGCAACAATCACTTGAATCGAGTGGGAGTTGATCCTCCAGATGAGATAGTGATGTTTCCCCAAAGTCATTGCCACCAAGTTGCTAGAGCTTCGTGATTAACTATAACATATCAGGGATAGATATGATGATCCTTGAAATATTCATGATGTTTGACACCGCGAAAGTAGAAATCAAGAAGGAGCATCAATTGTTGATGGTTGGTGAAACCACTAGTTTCAAGAAGGGCAAGGGAACAAAGGGATACTTCATGAAACGGCAATTCAGCTGCTGCTCTAGTGAAGAAACCCAAGGTTGAACCCAAACCCGAGACTAAGTGCTTCTGTAATAAGGGGAACAACCACTGGAGCAGCATTACCCTAGATACTTGGTAGATGAGAAGGCTGGCAAGGTCGATAGAAGTATATTGGATATACATTATGTTAATGTGTACTTTACTAGTACTCCTAGTAGCACCAGGGTATTGGATACCGGTTCGGTTGCTAAGTGTCAGTAACTCGAAATAAAAGCTACGGAATAAACGGAGACTAGCTAAAGGTGAGCTGACGATATATGTTGGAAGTGTTTCCAAGGTTGATATGATCAAGCATCGCACGCTCCCTCTACCACCGAGATTGGTGTTTGCGTTGAGCATAGACATGATTGGATTATGTCTATCGCAATACGGTTATTCATTTAAGGAGAATAATGGTTACTCTATTTTTGAATAATACCTTCAATGGTCTTGCACCTAAAGGAATGGTTTATTGAATCTCGGTCGTAGTGATACACATTTTCATGCCAAAAGATATAAGATAGTAATGATAGTACCACTTACTTGTGGCACTGCCATGTAAGTCATAATGGTATAAAACGCATGAAGAAGCTCCATGTTGATGGATCTTTGGACTCACTCGTTTTTGAAAAGTTTGAGACATGCGAACCATGTCTATTGGTGCATATGCATGAAGAAACTCCATGCAAATGGATCGTTCGGACTCACTTGATTTTGAATCACTTGAGATATGCAAATCATACCACATGGGCAAGATGACTGAAAAGCCTCATTTTCAGTAAGATGGAACAAGATAGCAACTTGTTGGAAGTAACACATTTTGATGTGTGCAGTCGAATGAGTGCTGAGGCATGCAGTGAATATCATTATGTTCTTACTTCACAGATGATTCGAGTAAATGTTGAGTATATTTACTTGATGAAACACAAGTCTGAATTATTGAATGGTTCAAGTAATTTCACAGTGAAGTAGCAGATCATTGTGACAAGAGGATAAAATGTCTATGATATGATCATAGAGATGAATATCTGAGTTACGAGTTTTGGCACACAATTAAGACATTGTGGAAATTGTTTCGCAATTAATACCGCCTGGAACACCATAATGTGATGGTGTGTCCGAACATCATAGTTGCACCCTATTGGATATGGTGCGTACCATGATGTCTCTTATCGAATTACCACTATCGTTCATGGGTTAGGCATTAGAGACAACCACATTCACTTTAAATAGGGCACCACGTAATTCCGATGAGATGACACCGTATGAATTATGGTTTAGAGAAACCTAAGTTGTCGTTTCTTAAAAGTTTGGGGCTGCGACGCTTATATGAAAAAGTTTCAGGTTGATAAGCTCGAACCCAAAGCGGATAAAATGCATCTTCATAGGAAACCCAAAACAGTTGGGTATACCTCCTAATTCAGATCCGAAAGCAATATGGATTGTTTCTAGAATCGGGTCCTTTCTCGAGGAAAAGTTTCTCTCGAAAGAATTGAGTGGGAGGATGGTGGAGACTTGAGGTTATTGAACCGTCTCTTCAACTAGTGTGTGACAGGGCACAGGGAGTTGTTCCTGTGGCACCTACACCAATTGAAGTGGAAGCTTATGATATTGATCATGAAACTTCGGATCAAGTCACTCCCAAACCTCGTAGGATGACAAGGATGCGTACTACTTCAGAGTGGTACGTAATCCTGTCTTGAAGGTCATGTTGCTAGACAACAATGAACCTACGAGCTATGGAGAAGCGATGGTGGGCCCGGATTCCGATAAATGGCTTGAGGCCATAAAATCCGAGAGAGGATCCATGTATGAAAACAAAGTGTAGACTTTGGCAGAACGGCTCGATGGTCGTAAGGATAATGAGTACAGATGGATTTCAAAAGGAAGACGGACAATGATGGTAAATGTCACCACTAAGAAAGCTCGACTTGTCGTTAAGATGTTTTCCGACAAGTTCAAGGAGTTGACTACGATGAGATTTTCTCACTCGTAGCGATGCTAAGAGTCTGTTGGAATTATATTAGCGATTACTGCATTATTTATGAAATCTTGCAGATAGGATGTCAAAACATTGTTTCCTCGACGATTTTAATGAGGAAAGGTTGTATGTGATACAACCGGAAGGTTTTGTCAATCCCGAAAGATGCTAATAAGTATGCAAAGCTCCAGCAATCCTTCTAAGGACTGGAGTGAGCATCTCGGAGTTGGAATGTATGCTTTGATGATGATCAAAAATTTTGGGTTTGTACAAAGTTTATGAGAAACTTGTATTTCCAAAGAAGTGAGTGGGAGCACTATAGAATTTCTGATGAGTATATGTTGTTGACATATTGATGATCAGAAATGATGTAGAATTTCTAGAAAGCATATAGGGTTATTTGAAAACTGTTTTTCAATGGAAAACCTGGATTAGGCTACTTGAACAATAAGCATCAAGATCTATAAGATAGATCAAAAATGCTTAATAGTACTTTCAAATGAGCACGTACCTTGACATGATCTTGAAGGTGTTCAAGATGGATCAGTCAAAGAAGGAATTCTTGCCTGAGATGTAAGGTATGAAGTTAAGACGTAGGCTCTTCAGTATGCTATGCTGTGTACCGCACCTGAAGTGTGCCTTGCCATGAGTCAGTCAAGGGGTACAAGAGTGATCCAAGAATGGCTCACAGGACAGCGGTCAAAGTTATCCTTAGTAACTAGTGGACTAAGGAATTTTCTCGATTATGGAGGTGGTAAAAGAGTTCGTCGTAAAGGTTACGATGATGCAAGCTTGACACCTATCCGGATAGCTCTGAGTAGAGAGACCGGATACATATAATGGAGCAATAATTTAGAATAGCTCCAAGTAGAACAGTTGTTTGGAATAGCTCCAAATAGAGCGTGGTAGCTGCATCTAGGAGATGACATAGAGATTTGTAAAGCACACACGGATCTGAAAGGTTTAGACCCGTTGACTAAAACCTCTCTCACAAGCAACATGATCAAACATAAAACTCATTGAGTGTTAATCACATAGTGATGTGAACTAGACTACTGACTCTAGTAAACTCTTGGGTATTAATCACATGGCGATGTGACCTGTGAGTGTTAATCACATGGCGATGTGAACTAGATTATAGACTCTAGTGCAAGTGGGAGACTGTTGGAAATATGCCCTAGAGGCATTAATAAAAGTATTATTATTATATTTCCTTGTTCATGATAATTGTCTTTTATTCATGCTATAACTGTATTATCCGGAAATCGTAATACACGTGTGAATACATAGACCACAATATGTCCCTAGTGAGCCTCTAGTTGACTAGCTCGTTGTGATCAACAGATAGTCATGGTTTCCTGGCTATGGGCATTGGATGTCGTTGATAACGGGATCACATCATTAGGAGAATGATGTGATGGACAAGATCCAATCCTAAGACTAGCACAAAAGATCGTGTAGTTCATTTGCTAGAGCTTTGCCAATGTCAAGTATCTCTTCCTTCGACCATGAGAGCGTGTAACTCCTGGATACCGTAGGAGTGCTTTGGGTGTATCAAATGTCACAACGTAACTGGGTGACTATAAAGGTGCACTATAGGTATCTCCGAAAGTATCTATTGTTTTATGCGGATCGAGACTGGGATTTGTCACTCCGTGTAAACGGAGAGGTATCTCTGGGCCCACTCGGTAGGACATCATCATATGCGAAATGTGACCAAGGAGTTGATCACGGGATGATGTGTTACGGAACGAGTAAAGTGACTTGCCGGTAACGAGATTGAACAAGGTATTGGATACCGACGATCGAATCTCGGGCAAATAACATACCGATAGACAAAGGGAATTGAATACGGGATTGATTAAGTCCTTGACATCGTGGTTCATCCGATGAGATCATCGTGGAACATGTGGGAGCCATCATGGGTATCCAGATCCCGCTGTCGGTTATTGACCGGAGAACGTCTCGGTCATGTCTACATGTCTCCCGAACCCGTAGGGTCTACACACTTAAGGTTCGATGACGCTAGGGTTATAAAGGAAGTTTGTATGTGGTTAGCGAATGTTGTTCGGAGTCCCGGATGAGATCTCGGACGTCAGGAGGAGTTCCGGAATGGTCCGGAGGTAAAGATTTATATATGGGAAGTCCTATTTTGGCCACCGGAAAATGTTCGGGATTTTTCGGTATTGTACCGGGAAGGTTCTAGAAGGTTCCGGAGTGGGGCCCACCTGCATGGGGGGACCCACATGGACGTGGGTAGTGGGGGCAAGGCCCCACACCCCTGGTCAAGGCGCACCAAGATCCCCCCTTAGAAGGAATAAGATCATATCCCGAAGGGATAAGATCAAGATCCCTAAAAAGGGGGGATAACAATCGGTGGGGAAGGAAATAATGAGATTTCTTTCCTCCCACCTTGGCCAACGCCCCAATGGACTTGGAGGGCAAGAAACCAGCCCCTCCACCCCTATATATAGTGGGGAGGCGCATGGGAGCTATACACGAAGTTCTGGCACAGCCCTACCTCTCTTCCTACTCCTCCTCTCCCATGGTGCTT
>NC_041387.1:615283956-615284640 GCF_002162155.2 Triticum dicoccoides | reverse complement strand
CGGGGGCGCGTGGGCGGCTGCGGCGGACAGAGGCGACGGACGGCGGCGGCGCATGGGCGGCGGCGCATGGGCGGCTGCGGCAGCGGCGTACGGTTGGGGTCGATCGAGGGGAATCTGGCGTGGGAGGGAGGGAGGCCACAGTGCAAGGGCAGTAGATGGAGGGGGGAGGGTTCTAATGTCGCACCGCCCACTAGTGCGCCATAAGTACGACTATTCTAATGGCGCACCTCCCCTCGGTGCGCCATTAGAATTTTGTTTTAATCTAGCCCGACAGGTCTGGTTATATTCCACATAACCCCCAATCCATCACAACCCACCCACTAGCCCGATTGGTCAGCACGTAGCACACACACTAGGAGGTCCTGGGTTCGATTCACAGGCTTCCCATTTTTTGTATTTATGCATTTAAAATGTTGTTTGATATTTATTTGTGTTTAAATATGTTCAAACTTGTTTAAATCATAACAGTAATATTTTTTATAAAAATAGTAATAATTCTTTAAAAAATATCATCAAATTTGTTATTTGAAATTTTTTATGAATGTGAAAAATATCATCAAGTTTATTATTTCAAAATATCATCAAATTTGTTATTTGAAAATATAATCAAATTTGTTTTTTTAGCAATTTTAGTTTCATTCATTTGTGACGGTGGAGCGGGCCGGGGAGGGTGCGGGGGAGGGG
>NC_041387.1:615227308-615283244 GCF_002162155.2 Triticum dicoccoides | reverse complement strand
GTGTGGCCTGGGGGTCGGCAACGGCGCTGGAGTGGGGGAGGGTGCGGGCCGGGGTCGGCGGCGGTGGCCGGTGGAGCGGGCCGAGGGTCGACCCTGGTTACTAATGGCGCACCTGCTTCTCGTGCGCCATTAGAAGTTTTGCAAAAAAAATTTAAAAAAAGTATATATTCTAATGGCGCATCGTGGAACAGTGCGCCATTACTAGTTTACACTAGTAATGGCGCACTGTGCCACGGTGCGCCATTAGATTGTTTGGAAAAATTTAAAAAAAAATTATTACCAGTGGCGCACCTTGTACCTGGTGCGCCATTAGTGTCTTCCACACTAATGGCGCACCACCTGACAGGTGCGTCATTAGTGTCCATCCCATCTATAGCCCTTTTCCTAGTAGTGAAGAGACTCTTTGTTATTTGGTTGCAGGGTTGTTTGAGAGAGACCATCTTCATCCTACGCCTCCTACGGATTGATAAACCTTAGGTCATTCACTTGAGGGAAATTTGCTATTGTCCTACAAACCTGTGCACTTGCAGGCCCAACAACGTCTACAAGAAGAAGGTTGTGTAGTAGACATCACGAGGTACTCGCGATCGGTCTCCGTAGGCCCTTGTACGCACATGGCGAGCTGGCTAGGGCAGCCGGGTCGCTTGTGGGTCCCCATGAAGTTGCGGACGAAGGCTTGCTCGAAATCGACCCACGTGTTGACGCTGCCCATCGGCAGACTGTTCAACCAGGTGCGGGCCGACCCCTGGAGTATGAGCAGTGCGTAGCGCATAGCGAGTCGGCGATTGGCACCGGTGATGCCAATTGAGGTGGTGTAGTCGGTGAGCCAATCTTCCAGCTTCACGGTCCCGTTGTACTTGGGGGTGTCACGGGAAAGCATGAACCCATTGGGAAAGGGCTCTTCCCGGATGCATGGGCCGAAGCATGCCGGCCTGATAGCGTCGCTTTCCTCCACCTCCAGGGAATGAGCGAGCTGGTCGAGGCGGTGGCGAGCGTCGGTGTCGTTGATGGCGCGCCGGCCGAGTCGACTGGCGACCAGGCCACGGGGGGCAGGGTCGGTTGGAGCCGGACGCCGGCCATGCTGGACGGGTCCGTGTTGGATCTCCCGGATGGGCTCGTCGCCCAAACTGCCAGCGGCCGTGGCGGCCGGGTCGTGCCGAGTCTGGGCTCGGCCGGAGTGTGCCTTGCCGGGTGGCGAGGACGCTATGTGCTGAAGTTCGCCGGGTCCGGCGATGCGGGCAGAGCTGGATCCGACCGGCTTGGCGAGCTGGTTGAGGTGGTCCTGCTGGGCATTGGCCGCGTTGAGGAGGTCCCACATCCTCCCGATGCGCTCCTTAAGTTCTTCGCCCATGAGCGGATCCAGGTCGACTGCGGCTGCCTGGGCAGCGCGCATGTTCTTCGCTGGGGTCTCGTAGACGGTTGAGACAGCGCCGAGGGCCCAGCCGATTGCTCCTCCCCGGGCACGCACGTCGGTGACCCGGCTCGGCTTGGCCGCGGCGGGCGTGAATCCGTAGGCGGCATTGCGCTCCAGCTGAGCGGAATCCAGACAATGTTGGGTGGCGGCGAGCATCTTGGTCAGGTCCAGCATCTGCTGGCGCCTTTCCTTGAGTTGGGCTCGGGCCTCAGCGACGTTCATGGCATTGATGTTGGAGCCGATGGGGATGCAGAGGCTCTGCATCGCGGTGCGCAACGGATTGGATGGCTCCGTCTGTTCCGCTGCGGCCCTGACTTCGGCAGCCTTCCTCATCTTGCTCGATGAGGAGGAGGCGTCGTCACCGGTGACAAAGACCTCCACGTGGACGTCCATTGCCCCGGCAGAAATGCCACCGCCGAAGGAAAGGGGGGAGTCGGAGTAGCTGAGTACCTCGTTGGGGTACTCGTCGGCCGTGGGCGCATCAGGGATGCGCAGTGCGGCGAGTGCGTCAACGACGTCGTCCGCCAGCATGATGGACTCGTCAGAGTAGGAGAAGGTCCCCGTCTGAAGCGTGCTCCCGGCCAGCTCCTCGAGCTGCCCCATGGTGGGCGCCAACTGTCGTGGTGGGTGCACGACAGATACCATGGGATGGCTAAAGGGAGGAGGAGGCTCGAGGGCGTTGGTGGGCTCCAGAAGCAGGGTTGGCATGAGCGAGCGCGGGACGCGAGACATACCCAGGTTTGGGGCTCTCCGAAGAGATAACACCCCTAGTCCTGCTGAGTGTAGTTTGATGTGCGACAGTACAAGGTTGCTCCTAGAGCTGTATGGAGGAGGAAGGAAGGCTGGCCAAGGCTTAGGCTGCTCCTTCTCCCCGGGTGGATGCTACTGTTTGGTGGCTAGTTCCTCTATGCTTTCCTTCTTGCTTACTTCTCTGCCCTCCCTCATATGCGTGGGCTCCTGGGGGGTTTTATAGGCCAACCCCCCAGGGATACAATGGTAATGTTACAAGTTGGTGGGCCCGGGTCGTTGGTGTCTGGGGACCCGGGCTGGGGTCCGCTAGGGGCCTGTGGTTCGCCAGGTTCCCCTAGGTGTGGGCCCCATGTGCCTAGGGGGACTGTACGCCGTCTTGTCGATCGTCAGGGCGTGGCCGAGTCGAGTCGTGTACAGTGGCGCTCCGTCAGGTTGCCGCTTGCTGTCGTCAGCGGTGATGACGGGGGCACTGTAGCCACACCGTCCCTGGTCAGCAGGTAGGTGAGGGGCACTGTTGCCATGTTCCGGCTAACCAGAGGCATGGGTGGGGCACTGTTGCCTCGGTCGTCAGTGGCTGAAGAGTCGTCCCATCGTACGGCCTGGATCGGACGGGAGCTGACCCGTGGCTGGGTTGCGGAACACGCCACGGGTGGAGCTGGCTTGTTGAGGAAGCCTTGGTTGCGTCGGGTTCGGCTGTCTTATGCTAGTTGTTGAGGCTGAGTCGATGCGCCTGGCCGGGTCAGAGAGTTTGGCCAGGTTGCGGGGTTTGGCCAGGTCGAGCGACCCGGCCAAGCGTGTGCCGGCTTGAGGGGCGACGCCGGCCCCATTGTTTTTGAAAAGGATCCGGGTTCCGTTGCCTGCCCGGGGTTCATCCCCCCGACATGAGTCATATCATCCAAACCAATTGTAACAATATCTTTTTCGCAGTTTATCTTAGCATTAACAGTATTCAAGAAGGGTCTACCAAATATAATGGGACAAAATATATCTTGTGGGGAACCAAGAACAAGAAAATCAGCAGGATATTTAACTTTCCCACACAAGACTTCAACATCTCTAACAATCCCGATTGGTGAAATAGTATCTCTATTGGCAAGCTTGATCGTGACATCTATTTCTTCTATCTCAGCAGGTGCAATATCATGCATAATTTATGTATACAAGGAATAAGGTATTACACTAGCACTAGAACCCATATCACATAAGCCATGATAACAATGATCTCCTATTTTAACAGAAATAACAGGGATGCCTACGACAGGTTTATTTTTATTCTTAGAATCGGGTCTAGCAATTCTAGCGGCTTCATCACAGAAGTAAATAACATGCCCATCAATATTATCAGCCAAGAGATCTTTAACCACAGCAATACTAGGTTCAACTTTAATTTTCTCAGGTGGTGTAGGTTTTTTAGTATTACTCTTACGAACCACAGTTGAAGCTTTAGCATGATCTTTTATCCTAACAGGAAAAGGGGGTTTCTCAATACAAGTAGTAGGGACAATAGGATCATTATAAGTGATAGTCTTTTCTTCAACTTTAATAGGTGCAACTAATTTTACTTCAGTGGGAGGATTATATTTAAACCACTTCTCCTTAGGGAGGTTAACATGAGTAGCAAATGATTCACAGAAAGAAGCTACTATCTCATAGTCAAGTCCATATTTAGCGCTAAACTCACGGAAGACATTGGTATCCATAAAAGATTTAACACAATCAAACTTAGGTGTCATACCTGACTCCTTACCTTCGTTGAGATCCCAATCTTCAGAGTTGCATTTAATTCTTTCCAATAAATCCCATTTGAATTCAATAGTCTTCATCATAAAAGACCCAACACAAGAAGTATCGAGCATGGAGCGATTGTTGAGAGAAAGCCAAGCATAAAATATTTGATTAATCATTTCTCTTGAGAGCTCATGATTGGGTCATGAATATAACATTGACTTAAGCCTCCCCCAAGCTTGAGCGATGCTTTCTCCTTCATGAGGCTAGAAATTATATATGTAATTACGATCACGATGAACAAGATGCATAGGATAAAACTTCTGATGAAATTCCAATTTCAATCGGTTGTAGTTCCATGATCCCATATCATCACATAGCCTAAACCATGTCAATGACTTTCCCTTCAAAGATAAAGGGAAGACCTTCTTCTTGATAACATCCTCAGGCATGGCTGCAAGCTTAAATAATCCACAAACTTCATCCACATAGATTAGGTGCAAGTCGGGATGTAATGTTCCATCTCCTGTAAAAGGATTAGCTAGCAGTTTCTTTACTATACCCGAAGGAATTTCAAAGTAAACATTTTCAGTAGGTCCAGTAGGTTGAGGAGCAACTCTTTGCTCTATTGGTCGGGGTGAAGATACCCCGAACAAGCCCCTCAAAGGATTATGTTCCATAGTAACAAGTGGCAGTAAATTTCAGCACACTATATAAATGTTTCCTTACCAAGTTCCACTTACCAAAGGCGCTTCACTCCCCGGCAACGGCGCCAGAAAAGAGTCTTGATGACCCAAAAGTGTAGGGGATCTATCGTAGTCCTTTCGATAAGTAAGAGTGTCGAACCCAAAGAGGAGCAGAAGGAAATGACAAGCGGTTTTCAGTAAGGTATTCTGCAAGCACTGAAATTATTGGTAACAGATAGTTTTGTGATAAGGTAATTTGTAACGGGTAACAAGCAATGAAAGTAAATAAGGTGCAGCAAGGTAGCCCAATCCTTTTTGTAGCAAAGGACAAGCCTGGACAAGTTCTTATATGAGAAAAGCGCTCCCGAGGACACCTGGAAATTATCGTCAAGCTAGTTTTCATCATGCTCATATGATTCGCGTTCGTTACTTTGATAATTTGGTATGTGGGTGGACCGGTGCTTGGGTACTGCCCTTTGTTGGACAAGCATCCCACTTATGATTAACACCTATTGCAAGCATCCGCAACTACAAAAGAAGTATTAAGGTAAACTTAACCATAGCATGAAACATATGGATCCAAATCAGCCCCTTACGAAGCAACGCATAAACTAGGGTTTAAGCTTCTGTCACTCTAGCAACCCATCATCTACTTATTACTTCCCAATGCCTTCCTCTAGGCCCAAACAATGGTGAAGTGTCACGTAGTCGATGTTCACATAACACCACTAGAGGAGAAACAACATACATCTCATCAAAATATCGAACGAATACCAAATTCACATGACTATTTATAGCAAGACTTCTCCCGTGTCCTCGGGAACAAACGTAACTACTCACAAATCATATTCATGTTCATAATCAGAGGGGTATTAATATGCATTAAGGATCTGAACATATGATCTTCCACCAAATAAACCAACTAGCATCAACTACAAGGAGTAATCAACACTACTAGCAACCCACAGGTACCAATCTGAGGTTTTGGTACAAAGATTGGATACAAGAGATGAACCAGGGTTTGAGAGGAGATGGTGCTGGTGAAGATGTTGATGAAGATTGACCCCCTCCCAATGAGAGGATCGTTGGTGATGATTTCCCCCTCCCGGAGGGATGTTTCCCCGGCAGAACAGCTCCGTCGGAGCCCTAGATTGGTTCCGCCAAGGTTCCGCCTCGTGGCGGCGGAGTCTCGTCCCGTCAGCTTGCTTATGATTTTTTTTGGGTAAAAGACTTCATATAGCAGAAGATGGCCACCGGAGAGCTGTCAGGGGGCCCACGAGGCAAGGGGCGTGCCCTGGGGGGCGCCCCCCACCCTCGTGGATAGGGTGTGGGCCCCCTGACGTTGATTCTTTCGCCAGTATTTTTTATTAATTCCAAAAATGACTTTCGTGGAGTTTCAGGACTTTTGGAGCTGTGCAGAATAGGTCTCTAATATTTGCTCCTTTTCCAGCTCAGAATCCCAGCTGCCGGCATTCTCTCTCTTCATGTAAACCTTGTAAAATAAGAGAGAATAGGCATAAGTATTGTGATATATCATGTAAAAAGCCCATAATGCAATAAATATCAATATGAAAGCATGATGCAAAATTGACGTATCAGCCAACCGCCGGCCTCCACGACCCCGTGCCATCATGACCTTCTGCATGCCGCATCGACCAGTCAAATTGAGCGGTTGTCGAGGCAGCTTGGGGAAGCGGAGTCGCCCACGTCCCATCAGTCGCCACGCGTCATCAAGGCCGTAGGCGGTTGGGGCCCGCGGCGCTTCGCACTTGCCCCTTGGCTTCGCCTGGAAGCCAAGTCCGAGCGCGCCTTGGGCCCGGAGGCTACTGTCGGCATCCTGGATATGGGGGTATCCAGGCCTGCCTGCCTGCGGCCCGCCACGTGGCTCCATCGACGGCCTGGTACAGCCCAGCTTCAACACCAACACGACAAGACCCTCGCGAGGGGTCAAGCCTCGCGAGGCAGACGACGACAAGACCCCCGAAGGAAGCAGCCTCCTCCGGAGGGCTCCTGAGGGGCGGAGACTTCTATACAAGATACCTCACGAGGCTCAGCTGACATGAGCCATGACGACCAAGGCCAGACGGGCGCCAGGTGGGCGCAGAGCGCAGGTTTCCTCTTCGGTGCAAGGGAGGCAAGCCACAAGCGCAGAGTCCCGAGGAATCAGCCAAAGGTTGCCATTTTGGTGCAACGAGACCAAGACCGCCAGGACGGCAGGATGGAGGTCATTAGCGAGCCCACCACAGCATCACGACCAGAGGCTTTTCGCAGGCGAAGACCACCTTTGTCAGGATAGACTATACTACTTGTCCCCTTTCAAATTCCGCCATTGTGAAATCCCTTCCCGCTCATATTTGGGAAGAGGACCAAGGCCACTATAAATAGGACTAGCCATTACCATAGAAGTGGACCGAGATCTAAAGAGAGTTAGCTCACCCCGCACCAGCTCAAGAACACCTCTCCTTCGGTGGCTTGTTCATCCTTTGTACTTGTTCATCCATAGCCCCTCGAGGCAATCCACCGCACACACTGGAGTAGGGTATTACACCACAATGGTGGCCTGGACCAGTATAAACCTATGTGTCTTTGTGTCTCTTTGAGCTCGATGCCCTAGGCCTAGTGAGATCGCGAGTAGGCAGGCTGAGCAGGTTGAGATCTCCGCACGCACCCTAGAGTTTGAACCTTTCACGGGTTGCCGGATCCCGAAATCCGACATGCATGGCCATGGTCGGGAAGACAATTATTTAGCTCCCGTTCGGCGCCCATGAACCTGATGATGCGCGCAAATCTATCGCCTCTTTCGTTTCACATGCTCTTGTTGACCCATTCTTAGTTTGCCCGGAACATGGAAAAAAATTGTTTCCCACAAAAGGAATTAAAGGAAAATTTAAAGCGTGTTAATCTCATCGCGCCACAGACATGGTATATTTTTATTTCTCCGAAATAGATTTCATAAGATAAAAGCAGGGACTATATAGATATAGTTTCCTTGATCGAGATAGCTAAATCTCAGTCAATTGAGATTTAACAGAGTCTCAGTCGATGTTATATTCGTCAGATTTTACGTGGAGATCGTGTAAAGTTTTCTTTCAAAAAAATTATTTCTTCTTTTTATAGGTTCTGCCACTTGATTGAGACTTTGTTAAGTCATAGTCGACTGAGACTTAGCCACACTCTTTTTGATTATTCGCTTTGACATGGTAATTAGATTACACCTATATAGGCAGGCAGCATGCTAGGATTAGAAAATCTGTTAAGGTTGGTTTTATTAGAGAGAAAAACTGTTAAGGTTTCATAGACCGACACACCGAGTACTTGACTTGAGGCCTAGCTAGGACACACACAAATTAAGCCTACTAGCTTATTCTATGAAAACGTTTCCTTAAAAAGGAAAATCAGCCAAAGTTCTCACTAGTATCATATCGAAACGACAGTGATTAGCACCTGATTAATCTCTATCATTTGATAATCAATCCAGATGACTATCAAAGCATGTACCTGTAGAGCCCACATCACACTGATGGTACTATCAACGATGAACACACGGTTCTAGCTGGCTCAATATTGGTCTCACATGGATGTAGCATAACGCTCGATGTCGGCTAACCTTCCGGTACGGTGGCTATGTGCGCCCATATGCATATTATTATGGACTCCACTACGAACCTGACTTCAGATTTTTTACCATGGTAAATCAAACATTTTAAAGGCAAATAATGTTCTTAAAGAATGATAAGTTTAGTTGACGAGCATGATAAATGCACCCAGTTTATTTTTTTTATCAGAAAATTATCGCGCTTTGCCAAACTAAATTTGTCATAATCACGCAATATAAATTGCCACGAAAAATGTTAGATTTATCGTGCCTAAAAATCTGAAGTCAATTTTTAAAATTTTCTGATTAGTATTTCCTTGTCCACTGCGGCGCGCGCACATCGCTAACGAAGTCCAAGCGCTCACACGGCATGGCTAAATACTTCTCAACTTGCTTGCATAATCTTGTCCTTTTTACTCTAAAATATGTTGTGTGGCATGACAAGGTTGGCTAACATGGATGAACATGCAAGGGTATTGCTCAACTTGTTGCCGTATCTCCAGGATTAATATACGAAAACCATCAGTCCCTGATCATGCTAAAATATTGCCGTATGAAACAAATGATACACCCGGATGACAACCTAGCAGTCTCCAAGCCGATCGAATCGCACATGGCCACGTACGATCATGCATACATATCTAAGCTACTACGCCAAACAGTTTGATCCTATGCATGCACGCATCGATCCCCCGGCTATAAATACAGCACTCTCTCCAAGCTCTTATGCATCCCAAACCCAAAGCACTAGCTATCCCACTCAAGCACACGCTCACGATGACATCCAAAGCTGCCATCTTCGTCGCCCTGAGCATCGTCCTCTCCTCCGTCGCCGCGCACGGCTGCGGACCCTATTGCCAGCCTCCAGTCGTCGTGCCGACGCCGCCCGTTGTCGTTCCGCCGCCGTACCAAGGAGGAGGAGCGCACGGCCACGGCGGGCAGTGCTCTATCGACGCGCTAAAGCTGCGGGTGTGCGCCAACGTTCTTGGCGGCCTGCTCAGCCTCAAGGTCGACGTTTCGGTGCGCGACGAGTGCTGCCCGCTGCTCCAGGGGTTGGTCGACCTTGACGCCGCCGTCTGCCTCTGCACCGCCGTCAGGGCCAACGTCCTCGGCATCCACCTCGACGTGCCTGTGGACATCAGCCTCCTCCTCAACCACTGCGGCAAGACGTGCCCGTCCGAGTTCACTTGCCCAGGCCATTAACGGACGCGTACTGATGCACGTATGGGCGCCGACTAAGATTTGCTTTCGATCCGTACTTCATTGTTATTTTCGTGAGTTGTGGAACCGTTCCACTTCCACATTTGAATCCTTGTAACCAGTTACTTTTGGCAAACAACCATGTACTCTTCGTATTGATATATATCATCACTGTGCAATCATTATTACTCTAGTTAATTGCCCAAAATAATTATTTTTCTGAAGCACGGGTATGATATATATAGATGCGCGTGCACACACACATAATGTAGTTTCTTCATTTTGTGAACTGATGATGTCTCACGCGTTGCTGCCGGAGCCGCTAAAACAAATGTGTAATTAGGTGTTTAAAAAAAACAAAAACAGAGCTCCAAAATGTGTTTGACAGTACCATTTTGAGAGCATCCCATTTCTTTTCTTTTTTTTTTTTTTTGCCACGCCTTCTATCAATATGAATTCGTGATGAATTTTTGCATGCACTCCAAAAATTTCTTAACATTTGCCAAAAGAACATTTTTTGAATTGTTACTAACATTAACTTTATTTACGTAGGTCCAAATCTTAGGAGTTCTCAAGACTTCAGCCTTTTTTACGTATGGGGCAATCACATAGAACTGACTAGCCGTCAAGCCAACATTTTCTCTCATGTCATAGCCAAGGAGAAGATTCCTGAAAATAATAATTTTTTGTTTACCTCATATCTTACTATGCACATTAAATGTTTATACTCAGCACACTTAATAATTTTATTTTTAATCAGTGTCTTTCAAAGAGTACACAAACTGTTACATCTCGAGGCATCTATTGGGTTGTAAGTCAACGAAGATATTTATGGATATACCAAACATCTCTGGGCATACTTATGTAGTCTACATCAAGTCAGGGAAAGATGGGTGATCCCTCATCCATAAGTACTGCACAAAAGTTATTTGTGACATGCAGATGGAGGAATGCACAATATGGACATTCCACTTCTTCAAGGTTGCCGATGGCCCAATTATCCTCCACTTGGAATGTATACCTCTATCATGACAATCGACTCACATGTGGTCGATCGAAATATGTTTGTAGTGATGTCTGCAACAATTAATAATGAATTTATCGTATGTTGTGTTTGCTGATATGAATTGTGTTCGTCCTTTTGAATTAAATGTGTCAAATTATTATTTGATATGATTTGTAATGTATTAAACTAAAACATGAAAGCTGTTGTGTTGTTCATGACAATGGAATGGTTTTGGAAAATAAACTATGTGCAATGTTTAACTACAATACAAATGATTTATTAGAAGAATGTGTGTGTCATGAACATATTAAAGCACACACTTCACCTGTCAGGTCACGTGTGCAATATATATCTATACAAACGATTTGTTTTTCAATTACTGCATGTGGTATAGACAGTTTAACGCACACGTTTGATAAGACACATAATGTTTGTGATGACTAGGTCATTGCAACCGACTTTTGTGTAGAAACTGCCAGTTATAGTTGTATGACTTGCGTCATCGCACAGAATTGAACTGAACGAGTTGTCTGCGATTGCTCAACTAATCGTAGACGATTCCTCTATCGAAAAACGTGTGGGGCGGTTTTATTATCACAGACGTTTTCTCTTTCGTCAGCGATGACCCCCACCCCCAAATCGCCAACCCACTTGAGCACATGGTTTCAATAACTATATTTGATTGGGGGTTCAAACCCTTGTGTACTAGTGGTGGCTGTACCCCTCGGTCGTATGGGCGGGAAGGGGTGCAGCGTCGGATGACCCTGACTCTTGCTCTTCCGGTGGAAGTGGTTGTGTCCAGATTTGGATCGGGTGGTCTTGTGCTCGTGGTGGTGTGGGTGAGAGCTCGAGCAAAAGCTTCACACTTTGGCACCGACAATGGCAACTCGTGGGTGCCACATTCCTCTTGAGGACGTCATTGTGGGTCTCTCCCCAAGGTCAGGGCTCCGGACGAGAACCTTGGTTTGTTCGGACTCGACAGCGGTGTTGCTTTGCGTCGTGACTTGCCTGGGGGCGTTGCTATGGGCGTGAAGCGCTGGCGGTCGGACTGTGGCATTAGATTCAAGCCACCATGTGCTCTCATCCAAGCAGTGTCTTTGTGTTGTTCGTTTTTCTTTCTGATTCGATATCGCTTGTCCGATTTTCTTTTGATCTGCTTTGTTTGATGATCTCCTCACTACCTTCTATAGTTTGACAGTATCCTATATTTGGCTTTACTTATATATACCTGCTAATAAAAAAATGTGATATTCTTGGTCCATCGTACTATTTTGTAGAAACACGTTGATGTTTTTGGTAATCAACCCGCAATCCAGTTTTAAGTCAGATTTTTGCCTTTGCAGAAACCCCCATGATGTTTTTGATAATCAATCTACAGGATAGTTTTAAGTCAGATTTTGACTTTTGCAGGAAACACTTAGTATTTTGGTTAATCAAACCACATTACATATCAAATGCTTTTAAAAAATATCCATATATTTTAAATCCTAACTCCAAATTTAACATATTATATATGAAATTTGATTAGAAAAATATGTAGAATCTAAATATGATGTTATTACCTGTTAACCATTTAAATTTTTTTATTTAGAGTGCAACCTTTTTCAATTGTGCATGATATTCATACACGTGCCATTCCGAATTAAAAATGAACACGTCAGCAAAATCAGGACTCGAGACGAAAGAAATCATCTATAACCACGCATGCACGCCTCGCCAAAACCTCACAAAAAGGATAGATTTCTAGCGAGAGAGACGTCTTAGGATTGACAACTTTCAAATGCGTTGTGATTGTGTGAGAACCGAGACCACGAAGGTGGAAAGGAGGATATAAACAAATAGATGAGATGTCATATGTTGAAATAAAGGATGTGGGTTTATTGGGGTCTTGAGTCATGAACTCATGATTATTGGCTTAGGGGAGTGTTGTATTTTTTTCCTCCCGCTACAACGTGCAGACTCTTGTGCTAGGTGAAAGTTTGTTTCAAGAAACCAGAGTACGGTCGTGGTTTGTTAAAGTTTGATCCGGACAGCGCAGATCGGTAGGTCAAGTTGCCTGAGAATATTTCATATGTGAACAATCAACTTTGTGTGTACCACTGTACCTGCATATATGACCTTATGACCCACTGGGTGCCCACGAGAAACAAGAGATTACATTAGACAGCCGCGATTAACGGATTAAGTCGATGGAATCATCCATGGCCATGGTCGGGAAGACAATTATTTAGCTCCCGTTCGGCGCCCATGAACCTGATGATGCGCGCAAATCTATCGCCTGTTTCGTTTCACATGCTCTTGTTGACCCATTCTTAGTTTGCCCGGAACATGGAAAAAAATTGTTTCCCACAAAAGGAATTAAAGGAAAATTTAAAGCGTGTTAATCTCATCGAGCCACAGACATGGTATATTTTTATTTCTCCGAAATAGATTTCATAAGATAAAAGCAGGGACTATATAGATATAGTTTCCTTGATCAAGATTGCTAAATCTCAGTCAATTGAGATTTAACAGAGTCTCAGTCGATGTTATATTCCTCAGATTTTACGTGGAGGTCGTGTAAAGTTTTCTTTCAAAAATTGTCTTTCTTCTTTTTATAGGTTTTGTCACTTGGCTAAGACTTTGTTAAGTCATAGTCGACCGAGACTTAGCCACACTTTTTTTGATAATTCGCTTTGACATGGTAATTCGATTACACCTATATAGGCAGGCAGCATGCTAGGATTAGGAAATCTGTTAAGGTTGGGTTTATTAGAGAGAAAAACTGTTAAGGTTTCATAGACCGACACACTGAGTACTTGACTTGAGGCCTAGGTAGGACACACACAAATTAGGACGGGGCTTGCCTGCGCCCCCGGCGTGCGCCCATCCGTGCGCCGCTGACACGCGTCACCCATCCATACCTCCCCTCCCGTGGCCCTTTTTAGCCGCAGAAAAAAACCCGGAAATACTCATCGACTAGTACAACGCTGCCCCGTCGTATTCCTCACCTCTTTCACTTCCCATAGAAAAATGCTACTGCCTTCTTTCTTCTCGAGAACTCAGACATGGAGCAAGCATGGAGGACGGAGAGGATGAAGCCGTCGGATGTCCTCCCCCTGCAGCCGCGCCCCTTTCCCTCTCACCGGATGGCAATTCCCCCCGCCGGTGACCTCATCCTTGTCTCGCCGGACGCGCAGCGGATCACCAGCTCGAGTGCTCCGTCCCGGACATGGAGGAGCTGGATCCTGGGAGCTGAGCTCTGCGACGCGCCTGACCAGCTCGAGCGCTCCAGCCCGGGACCGGGAGGAGGTGGATCCTGGGTGGCGCAGCTGTCTCGATTAGCTCGAGCGCGGCAACCCATACCCGTACATGGAGGCGGTGGATCCCGGGTGGCGCAGCCGCTGCCTTGAGTGTGCTGCAGGTCAGCCGGAGGCGGCAGACCTGGATGCTGGAAGCTCCTCCGGCTCGCGATGGAGTGCTCCGGCCGTTCGTTTGTCCGTTCGGAAGGATATTCAGCTCTACCTCCACGGCAGACAAGACACATCCACACAGGTATACTCTCTTGTTGCTTTGTTGCTCTCGTGAGCTCTGATTTATTGCTTGTTTATAAAGGTAATCTGATTCTATCCCACGGGAGACAAGCACCGACTATGCTTATGTGCATAGAGATAATCTGATTACTATCACATTCAATCCATGGTGAATAACAAGTTAAAAGTAGTGTCAACTATGCATATGATTAAATTGACTTCAATGCATAGGGATAATTGAACGATTTCTGTTTCAATCCATGGCCAATAACAAGAAAATTAGTGTCAACTATGACATTGATTAAATCGACTTCAGTACACGAGACAGAAGTTTGTACACAACAAATTGAGTATCTTATGGAGCGAATGTGAGAAATCTTGTCTGGTGTGAGCAGTCCTTTTTCATTCGATCTGCCGTAAGCACGTAGGGTGATGACGGGGTAGGAAAGGTGGACCAAGATGGCAGAAGGACGGCAGTCACGCCATAGCTACAAATCGTTCATAGCAAATTTATTAACTTGGCTCCGGTTCATGGAAGAAGACTTGATTCTTCTCTGTCATCATAGTAGAGGTAGAGGTTCCAATGCTCTGTTGCTGCAGAGCTGAGTTGTGCAGTTGGAATTCAGTGCATATGTGATTTTCTGGATGGCCCTATGTGCAGAAATGTAGCAAAGTTCAGTGGTGCAGAAGTTTCAAAGTGATAAAAAAACTTGACAATGTCGAATGCTTATACCATTAGTGTATTGTATTGTTGGTATCCTGCCAGCATTCTTGGGTTCTGTGGCATCGAGATTGTATTTCCAAGTGACGATTGAATTGAAGGATTTAGCAATGGGTTGTACTGCAAGTGCGGTGCAACCATTTGATTTGTCATAAACTCCAAATGACCCTATAAAAATGATAGATAAATGTCAGTAAAAGTAAATTTTCTATGTGAAACAAGCAAGATCATTTTATAGTCTCGATATGCTTTCAGGTTGTACTCGTAAAGAATCACTGGCCTTCTTTTTCTGCGTTGTTTTTGCTATCTCAAAGCCACCAGTTGGTTGCAGTGACATTGAGACTGTATTACCAAGTGATGGCTGCACTGAAGCATTTAGGAATGGGTTGTACTGTAGTTGCGGCACACCCATTTGATGTGCCATAGTTTCGAAATGACCCTATAAAAAGTGATTGATGAATGTTAGCAAAATTTATTTCTATGTGAAACAAGTGTGACAGTTTTATACCATTGATGTGCTTGTAAGTTGTGCCTGTAGAGAATTATTTGTCTTCTTTTTCTTTTTTGTTTTTCCTTTGACCAAGCCACAAGTGGGTTGTGGTGACATCAACATTGTGTTACCAAGTGATTGCTGCATTGAAGCATTTAGGAATGGGTTGTACTGCAATTGCGGTGCACCCATTTGTTTTTCCATAAACTCCAAATGTCCCTATAAAAAGCGGAAGATAAATGTTAGTAAAATTAGTTTTCCCATGTGAAACAAGATGGATCAGTTTATACCGTTGATGTGCTTTGAGGTTGTAGTTGTGAAGAATCATCAGTCTTCCATGTATTAGCAAGTGTTGGATGCATTGAAGCATTTAGGAATGGGTTGTACTGTAATTGTGGTGCACCCATTTGATTTGTAGAAGCTCCAAACGACCCTATAATAAGTGATAGATAAATGTGAGTAAAATTAAATTTTCTATGTGAAACAAGTGGGACAGTTTCAGACCATTGATGTGCTTTGATGTTGCACTTGTAAAGGATCATTTTTCTTCTTTTTCTTCTTTGTTATTGCTTTCTCCAATCCACCAATGGGTCTTGCTGATCCTTGTGCAGTCTTCTCCTTCTCCTTCATACCTCTCGGCTTGGCAAGCCCCTCGTTGTGTTTTGAAACTCTACTAGAGTCAATAAGTGGACCTGCAACTATAAAGTTAAATGCAAGTCTTATACAAAACTGTATGCAATTAGTAGTACAATATATACCTTGTGAAACAGACGAGTTGCCCAAATCTGGATCAGGAGGGTCAGGATTAGTTCTTATTTTCAAGTGTTTCTCCACAGCTTGTGCTAGCTGCTCTGCGCATTTAGCAACCATATCATATGTTTCGTCGGATTCAGAGGCACGAGCAGCTATTTTCACAAACATTCTGCACAACTCCTTGTAGTAGTTTGACATTTTTGCTTTTCGATCCTCATGCAGATTGCGATTGCTTGTTATCTCTAGAACTTTGGCATCTATTGTCCACCTTTTCAATATATATTGTTCAGGGATATGCTTGATATTATTGATATCAAGTACCTTTAAGCAATGACGGCACAAAATTCCAGCGAATTCAAACTTCTTACAACTACAATTCACCTTTTGTTCATTTGGAGCAAATCTAACAACATGCTCACGTTTTGTGTCATGAAATTTTACCATATAAACCTTCTGCTCTGTATCACTGTCATCACAAAGGAATGTGTCATAGTTTAGGGTCAGAAGCACTTCCTCCTGAAATATCTTGAATATTGCTGGAGTATATGTAGTTACAGCTTGCCTTAATATATAGCTTGACTCTGCCTTCATCTTGGGAGTAGTTTGTGATGCCTTGAAGTCACACTTCACTTCTTCAAATCTTTTATCTGCAACAAGCCGTTCGAAATGCTCGAAAAAAGTAAGCATGTCATACTTAATACTGATGTAACGCTTCAGTTCATTGTTCATGCTTTCACTTCTTTAGGTAGTGCTCATGTGGGCAGAAAATGTATTTCTACCATACACTAGTGCCCACTGTTCCCTTTTCTCGAACAACCTTTGAAGCCATGTATTCTCACGTAGTCCATGCTTATCAAGCATATCATTCCATGCACTTATAAATTCTTCTTCTTCCTCTATGTCATAGATACAATGCTGGAAATCACTATTGAACTTCTTATATTCTGGAACAACTCCACCAAGGTGCTTGCAAGCGTTTTGATTCATGTGCCACACACAAAGTCTATGGTGAGAGTGAGGTAGGACTTCACTGATTGCCTTGGCCATTGCTGCATCTTCATCAGTTAGAATTGTCTGTGGATGTTTCCCTGACATAACTTTTAGAAAAGTTATAAAAAGCCAACCAAAACTTTCAGCAGTTTCATCATAGAGAAGTGCAGCACCAAACACAATAGTTTTCTTGTGATTATTCACCCCAACAATCAAACCAAATGGACGCCCATCATTTAGTTTCCTATATGTGGTGTCAAAGCTTATGACATCACCGAAAGTTGCAAAGTCTGAGACCATTTTGGAGTCAGCCCAAAAAATATTAGTTATCAAATCGTCCTCATCTACTTGAATTGAATAAAAAAACTTGACATCTTCTGCTACCTTCTTCTCCATGTATTCTAACACTCCCCCTGTATCACCTTTCGCTGCTTGCAATGTTCTTTTCGAGTACAACCGATTTTTCATGTCTTGCGGGATAAAACCAAGGTTTTCCTGTCCACATGCTTCTTTGGCCATAAGATCAATAGTTGCTTTATTTGAAATGCCTACAGACTTTGCGACCTCTGCAGCCGCTATCTGTGCATCGGTAACTTTTCTGTGAGATCTCAAGTATTGGGCCATGGTTCCAGTAGCAAGAATGTGGTTATGTGTCTCCTCAAATTCATACACCTGATAAAATCCATTCCTAAGACTTATTTTCATTTGTGCATTACATCCACATCGTGATTCAGGCCTACTATAACTGAATGTATCTTCTCTCTTATCTTCAGCTCGAGTTCCTAGTAGTTGAAAATATTGTCTTAGTGCATCTAAAAATTATTATACTCCAAACAAATTACAAGTGGTCAATACCTTGACGAGAACAGAAAAATGTCCTCTGTTGTATTGTATCAGAGTTCTTTACTTTATGCTTACTGCCTCTCCGGACGCTAAAACCCATAACTTCAGCATACTTGTTATAAAAGGAATAAGCCTCCTCATCAGATAAAAAATTCATTCCAATCTTTGGTACTCTTTCATTAATATGATCTTTCGCATTGGTAGCTGCGGTTTCTTGCACATCCTGTATCAATTAATATACATTTTTAGTTAATACACAGATGTATAACAACCATGTTTATTTGCATTGCAAGATGGAGACTAGAAAGATGAAAGGAGGATATGAAGAATACAAGTGAGAATCTCACTTTTGGTGTTTCTGATCCATTATCATCATGGTTCCCATGTCCACTCCCTGGAGAAGCCATCAGGGAGGACAAGAAGATCCTTCTTCAATCTCTAGGTCGCTCCAGACTCGAGACGTTGCATCTGCTTGACGCCACTGATTGATGAATGATAAGAGTCTGCTAGTTGTTTCAGCAGTCTCTGTTAATCTTTGTATTTTCTGATTGATTCCAATGCAGCAGCGTGAGATTTGGAGACAAGGATGCAGTCCTCTGTATCCCTGATTATTGGCGGGATTAAGAGATTTGATTTGACGGGATTAAGAGATCTGATTGGGTGGGATTATTTCCCTCCATTTTTGTATTCAGCTTTGGTGATCTGCAAGTATTACGGGTCCAAGGGAAAGAGGTGAGGAATACGACGGGGCAGCGTTGTACTAGTCGATGGGTATTTCCGGGTTTTTTTTCTGCGGCTAAAAAGGGCCACGGGAGGGGGAGGCATGGATGGGTGACGCGTGTCAGTGGTGCACGGATGGGCACACGACGGGGGCGCAGGCAAGCCGCGTCCCACAAATTAAGCCTACTAGCTTATTCTATGAAAACGTTTCCTTAAAAAGGAAAATCAGCCAAAGTTCTCACTAGTATCATATCGAAACGACAGGTGATTAGCACCTGATTAATCTCTAGCATTTGATAATCAATCCAGATGACTATCAAAGCATGTACCTGTAGAGCCCACATCACACTGATGGTACTATCAACGACGAACACACGGTTCTTTTTTTCGCGAATACGCAAAGCTTGCATATC
The DNA here is from genome assembly GCF_002162155.2 of Triticum dicoccoides. Lineage (NCBI taxonomy): Eukaryota > Viridiplantae > Streptophyta > Magnoliopsida > Poales > Poaceae > Triticum > Triticum dicoccoides. The sequence continues at coordinate 615,264,426 of NC_041387.1, read as the reverse complement.
ATTGCATTGATAGAAAAAGTAGAATGAGTACAAAAGGGGTACAACACAAACACGAACGCAGGAAGGCGTGTACATGGTGCCCAGAGCGGAGAGACAGGGGATGAGACGAAACATCACAGCTAAATCAACCGGACCCTAGCCAAGAATGGTAATGCCAAACCAACAAGAATTCCACCGTCGTCCGAGCCGAAACCGGGGACACCTCGAGCGAGCAAGATAGTGCCTTCAGGAAGGAGGATGACGCCGGACACCGCCACTATCCGGTCCGGGGGACCCGGACCTAGGGTTTCCCCTGAGCTCGAAGAGGGGCTAAGCTGAAGGCATTGGCAGCGCCTCCAAGAAGGACACCGACACCCGCGGGCGCCGTCGCTGCCAGCACCGGCAAGCCGAGCAGGGATCTCTCTCTAGCCTATAGCTGAGCAATCCCATAGCCGCCAAATCCGAAAACGTAGATGGGGAGGCCAACGCTAGTCGAAACCACCATGTCAGGAAGGGGTTGGCGGGCTGCACCTGCCGTCGGAGGGTGGCACCTCCTCCGAATCCACGAGCGTAGGATCAGGCAAAAGGGGGAAGCTTTGAGGCGTACTTAGTAGGGCGGGCGACGAGGCGAACCACGCGGGGGTACCGAGGCGACGGCGTCCAGCAACGCCAGCAAGCGAGGACTGGAGGACGCAGATCCAAGCGGCTGTGGCCTTAGCCGTCGGGACATCGGCAAGCAAGGTGAGCTGGAAGGGACGCAGCTACCTAGCCGCCAAGGCCGGAGCTGCCCGGTAGCGGACGTCGGCAGCGAGGAACACTGGAGGGACGCGGGCCTGAGGCTGCTGGGCCGGAACAGCACCGACAAGGACCACCGCGAGAAGCCCAGTGCCAGCCAGAACCGCAGATGCATCGCCACCTCCACACGAGAACCACCACCGCGGCTCGGGAGGGGAGGAAGGCCGCCGGAGTTGAGGTGGGCCGCCTGCACGGGAGGCAGACCGCGAACGCACCCGTAACCGGCCGCAGGCCTAACACCCAACCACCGTCGGCTGAAACAAGGCCATGGGAGGGATCAGGAGCTGCAGGGGGGTGGCGCCCATGGCAATGGCCAGGAGCGCCGGGTCGCCGCTGGCCGGCAGGTTCGTGCAGCAGCTGGGGGAAGGGCGCCCGAGAATCGCCGGGGAGGATCCCGGGGTCACGAGCCGAGGAGGTGGAGGCGCGAGAGGTGCGTGGGTCCACGGCGGTCCAGGACGACGTGGGTGGCACGGCCAGCCGGAGACGCGCAGGGGCCAGGCCGCAGGGGACCAGATCCGCCGCCGCCGGACAGGCAAGGGAAGGGGGCGGCACCGCCGCGGCAGGGGCGATGCTTGGGGGTGGTCGTTGGGCGTGGGGGTGCACGGATCCGCCCCGCCGCCACCTTCATAGGGTCCGGCGCGGCTTCGCCGGCCGGCCCTCCGGCGGCAGGGATACGGGAGAGGGCGGCGGGGAAGGTTGCTAGCGACGGCGGCTAGGGTTCCCCCCATGTCGCCAGAGGAGGGCGAGGGGGCGCGGCGGGGTGACCAACACACGGTTCTAGCTGGCTCAATATTGGTCTCACATGGATGTAGCATAACGCTCGATGTCGGCTAACCTTCCGGTACCGTGGCTATGTGCGCCCATATACACTAGATCGGCAGCGCGCCTTGGCGCGAGGGTGCCGGTACTAACGATGTGGTCAAGCAAGTATAATCATGGTTTAGCATACGTATTCAAATAGGACAACAAAATAAAAGAAAGAAGAAACATTCACTTCTAATAAAAGACATCGAGTAACGTGACCACGAAAGGTAACCACTTCCATTAAGTTCAATACTAAGAGCGCGAACATGAGAGCGCAATGTCCTAATCTGAAACAAAGTTTGCAGCACATCCATATATAAGCAAGGCACCCAACATAGGCTAAAGTTATACCAAAAACAACTTCACTGCAAAGGTAACATCTAAAAAAGGTGGTTAGTAAACCATCAAGATTCATCACACGATATTGGCAAATTTCATACCAAAGCATACTTGTTGTAACAAATATACAAATATACTCAAAACAACTTCTCGGAGTATTAGTGCATTTCATAAAACAATGCTATGAAGGGGGACATCCACGATACAACATACATGTTGGTCCTCAACTTTCATTTCTACTCCCTCCGTTCTATTTTGGAACGGAGGGAGTATCTAAGTATATTGGAATTCCAAAGAGCGGTCTTTAGGGCGTCGTGCCCTGTCCAGCACCATGGTCCAGTGCTCAGATCCAAACCATAGAGCAGGTTACAGTGATCATGGTCCAGGTGGTGTCGAGTAGAAAAAACCACAATATATTACACGTGAAAGAACATGCCATTCTTGTACATAAGTGAACCCCTAACAAAGCAATGTCCTAGATCATCTTCACACACCTATGAGATTCCAGGTTGTAGCCTTAAAGATAAGTGTAGACAAACCCTGTCAATAGTAATACATGGGATGCAAGAGTAGAGAACATTGACTGTACACAAAGCCACACCATTCTGTCATAGAAGTAGGGAGACAGAGCACTAAAACAAAGAAGAGTACAGTTTCCTTTCACCAACGGATGAACTTTGCAATTGACACTCAAAAGGGGATGAAAGCAATGGGAAATTTTCTTCTAAGACTGCCGCAAATCATTATGAATCATGGGCATGTGTCCTGCACACACACATGATGCATTTTTTATTATTACCATGCACTACTGCCTACTCTATATATCATTAAGAACAGGTCACTAATTCCTTTGTATGGTTGACACTAAGATAAAGTCACATGTTCAAATTCCATTAACCTAATAAGGCAGTAATTCAAACAGTCTGTCGAAGCCTTTCCAAAGAAGGCCCCTAAAAGATAATCAGCCAAACTATATGTATTGAACATAAGAACTTATTCCAGAGATATGTTAACAACACATTATGAAAGATTACACCTCCACAAAGCAAATCAGGGACGACAAATCCACGAATGTCCATCCCCACTTCCTACAATTACGCAAAATAAAATCTAAGGTAAGAACATCACTGAACTCTAATTGAAAACTGAATTTTGCCGGTGTATATGAACAGGCACAAAGGTCAAACAGTAAGTCCGAGGAAGCCCGAGATGATGGTACCATATACATATTGTATACGAATATACCTTCATCGCCGGTGTATATTGGATCGCCGCTCCGTGCCCCTTTCATGATGTTATTATATATCGGATGCTTAGTTGTTACTGCAGCTGTAGCATGAGCGAAAGCTCGTTGGTATTCTTATACTCATACGACATTATATTTTTAACTGAACTAAGCATCCAACAGTGTTCGAACAACTAACCATGGAGTCAATCAAAGTTACAGAACTAAAACTACACATTTACCCCAAAATCCAACTATCCATGTGAAATTGAAGAGAAGTAACCAACTGTTTTTTGTTGTCTTATATTTCTCATGACAGAGCCTGGGTGATTTTGTAACCAGTACAGTAACTGTAACCCACGTGCATATCAATGAGTATGATATGTGTCATGCACTATTTTGACAAACATGACAGAAAAAAATCCTTTACATCTACTGTTAACTTGATTCAGTTTCAAATGTAATGCTGGTTCATACAACCAGAGAAGCCTTGCTTATTAGCCAATTTAAGCCTTGCTTATTAGCCAATTTGAGAATCAGCCTCCTATAAGGCTATAAGTACCAATGAGGTAGGAAAAGAACAATATCTACCTTTTTTATAAAACCAGAGAAGCAGTGGACCAGCGACTGGAGATGAAGAGCCCTCATGGTAGTTTACAAAACCAATGAGGCAGACTTTTCCACAATTATACAAGTTCGGATTAAGTCAAAGCCCTCCAGAATGGTAATGCACCAACTGCAGCACCATCAGTGTTAAGCATTTTAGTAAAATGATAAAAATAATCACATCAAAATAAATGCCGGAAGCTTATATACCGGAGGCTCGGAAGGATAATTAGAGGTAAAATGTGCATCAAAGAAGAAGAGGCCATCATGGTAGGGTGTTCCCTTAGGGCCAATAATCGCAGCCCTAAGAAGATCCATTCTATCTTCAGCAATACAGGCAAAGATAGAAGCTACAAAAAAGAGTAGTTTTCACAATTTATACTTCTGATTTGAGAAAATATACTGAGAAGGTACAATAAAGAAGCCATATTTTGCTCAACTTCATAATATCAATCTGTTTGCTAGTGCTAAGTCAAATGAGAATTAGCTAAATCTCAGTAGACCAAACTTAGCTGCCGATTAGCCATAGGATTTAATTCTTTATCCAGATCTAAATTTCATTTATGTATCATTTTGGTGTTATTTCCCCCACCGTTGGATGAAAGATCCTAGGGCCCCCAGCGTTTACTGAGCAGTAGAAATCAAATATGCTATTTAAGCCTCACTATTTACTCAGTACAAGATACGCAAAACCGATACCAGACAAATCTAAGTATAAGTCTAGATCTAATAGATTTCAGAACTCACTCCAAAATCTTAAGATTTTACAGAGATAATAAGCGAAGAGCATAAAGTAGAATGCCTCCTTCCAGAGCAAGCTTTCAACTGACAGTCGCCACAAGCAAGCAAAAACAATCTTTGTTGTTCGACTGCATCTGAACTTCAGAAGCCAAATAATATAGAAAATAAACAATTCAAGGACTAAAATGAGGGTACTCTTCGATTCCTATTGTGGAGCGAGCGGTAGATTTCTTAGTCTGGTAATCTGATTTGGTAGTGCTTATACATCAAAATTTTGTTTATCAACAGAAAAACTATGTGATGCATTATTTACACACAAAGATATTTTTGTATAGGGTCGGAAATACATTTCAGCATCCAAAGCAATAAGAGAGAAATAATCTCAGTATAATTAGTACAGAGCAACAATATCTGAACTTCTTGTCAGTCAAAAGTAATAATATATGGAGATCATCTATCTTGCATGTGGCGCAACATTAAATTTAGCAGATCTCACAAACCAGACATGAATGTACTGAGTATAAAGGACATACCAGAACCATATATGAAGTAGAAAGGAAGACGCTTGAGTGACAAATGGATTCGAGCTAGGCACATTTCAACTTTCTGTAGTTAAGCTGGAAAAACACCATAGTTGTTCACCATTTATCATCAATGGAAAGCAACCATATGCAATGCAGGAATCATAATCATATTTGTTCGTATCCATAGACAAATACAAAGCAGGAAAATATCAAAGGAAAGCAACCGTATGAAATGCATATCACAAGACACGTCATTCCGGTCAAGTGGCTTCCAGGGGACCTCCATTGTGCAAAATGATAAGAATCGAGCTTGACATTTGAGAGAGAGGGAGAGAAGGAGAAACAGACCTGTAGATCATCAGCAGTATGATGTCCTTGACGGCGCCATATGGTACATGGTGGTGGCGGCTTGTACTCTTCCTAGTCAGTACCTCACCAGGTAAGGCAAGTCATCATGACCTTGTCCGGCTCCAGCGGCGACCTGCAAGCCAAGAAAATGGAAAGAGCAGATGTCACACACACAGAGGCTTTGTAACAGTTATTGATTAGAGTTATTTCTAATTAGGTGGCTTTGTGATGGTTATTGATTAGAGTTATTTCTAATTAGGAGGCTTTGTAACGATTATTGATTAGAGTTATTTCTAATTAGGAGAAACACTGAACCAGTCTAGATTTTTTTTCAAAACTGTACTTTTAAGAGGAAAAGGAAGATCACTCAACATAGTAAATACTACCTGGTGCTTCTGTCGAAGGAAGGAGGCACGCATGGCAAGCAGAAGCTCCATGGCCTGCTCCAATGGCAAGCAGCACGCGGTGTCAGCCCCGTTCAGAGCACAGGTCGAGCAGTAGTAGCAGCGACAATTTGATGGCCACCTTGATGCACTTCTCGGAGAGGACATGGTCACAACTCATTGGTCCATCTTGTTCAGGGACACGGGGAGGTGAAGGTCAGCCCCTTTGGAGCAGCATTGGCAGTCCATCGACCACTGGCGCGTGATGTTCTGCTGTGAAGGTGGCGATTCCATTTCTGTTCACCAAATACATGGAAAGATATTTATGCACTGCAGCGCTTCAATAATGCATAGCAAATATATATCCAACCTCTACATTTTTCGTTACATAATGCGTGTAAAACCATTAAAAAGAATAGCATGCAAGTAAAAGAGGGACAAATCAAGAGAAAGAATAATGCATGTATTGAGAATCATACATAATTACCACTGCAAAAACACAAAAAAATGGTATACTAACTACTACTTATTGGAAGCAAAACATAGTAGAGAGCAGAAATACATACAACAGAAATCTGATAAGAATAATAAACCGGAAAACCTGACATCCGATCCTAACAGTACATTCAAGATCCTAAAACATAAAGGATCACTGTCAGATTGTGCAGAAGTTTTAAAGTTTCTAGACGTATCGTATACACAAAGAGCATAACATGTGTTTGTATGAAATATGAACATCCAAGAGAAAGTAAGAATTTTGAAAACATTAGGAACTTGTTCCAGCATGAAACAGCCGATGTATTATTATATTTTCTAGGTAACCAATGCGGAGCACGATATAAACCGGATAAAACAATACTCATAGTTCCCTTGGGCAGGATGGGAATTAATAGCTTGGCCTGGACTGTAACCTGGTGGATTGACAGCCCCTTGGGCAGGCTGCAGCTTTCTTAATACAGTAACTGAGCATATGTGCAACCATGAACAGAACTGACAGCCTCTTGTCCAACTTATCAAAACAGGCAATATACAATTTCCTTTGACCCAAACAAAGAGGGAGATGATCTGTAGAACCTACTGATTGAGTAGTTAACATCAGTGTTTAATAGTAAGTGGATAAAGGGTGGCAGTAAAGTATGTTTTTTTCTTGCGGAAAACAATACACTGAAATCCTAAATTTGAGTCGCTCATTTGAATCTTGAATTTTTGTCCCTCTACCTTCAGCAGTACGTCAAAATTATAAATTTGTGAATTTATCGCATATGCGTTGTAGAAAACTATCTAATGAAAAATGGACATACCCACAAAGGGAAAATGGAGGAAGAAACAATAGTCAAGAGAAGTACAATATGTGCATCTTCTGCTTGAAATTTCTCAGTCAGCACGACATCTTCTGATTTAAATCTAGCAGGTTCAGAACTACACTTTTTTTGTGACAGAATGCATACTCCTAAAAATACCATTATGCGCAAAATTTACATCCTAACATAGAGGGGGCACACGTTTATGGTTGTTTGTAAGTCTTGTGGAGAGTAATCATGCCAAGCTCAGACCTCATCTTCGTGTGCGCAAGACTGATGACTGCATATATGAGATTCTTGACATTGTAGGATTCCATGTAGTGATCAATAATCTAGAATATGATCTGCCAAGACTCTAAATGAACTCCATACTGTCATATCTCTCGTATTGTATTGTAGAAGTATAAAGTAGATAAAGACACATTATCACTTCAAGACTAATCAGTTGCCATATATGAGACTGCATCAAGTGCAATTATAATAGTTCACGCTGCACAAGGCAATCACTTTGGAAGCAGATCAGAAGATTCAGCATAATTAAACTGAACATTCTACACTATGCACACATAATACAAGCAATTTTGTACTGACAGTAAGTTCCAATGATGAGAGCATCGCATAATATGGATATAGGGAGGGTTAGTTTATACCTTGGTGGATCCACGAGAGGAAGTGAGGACATCATCAATGTCGGCGAACTGCAGCACCTTCTGGGGGACGCGGGCGGCCACGATTTCAGACCCCCAGGGGGCGGGCACCTGAGCTGCCGGCCAAATCCTTCCTCCGCCTGAAATTCCTCCACTTTGCTGCTGATTCCACGCTGCAAGAAGAACAACCAGAAGTAGGGAGGAAAGAAACCCGGTCAGAACCCAATCCTGCGCAGTAAGAACAAGAAATCCATGGCGTGAAGCAAAGGAAACAGAGGGGAATGGAGCTAACCACGGGAACAGCGGAACGGATCCAACCACGGGAACATCCCCACGGCACCTAATTCTAATCAACAGAAAGGCAGCCACCAGCTAATTCTAACCAAAGCAAAGAGGATGGACTCGATTTGGGGGTTCTTCCACCAATCCATCTATCTATCTACAGATTGCCTCTCCTCCCCTGGATTCGATTCGGTTGGGTTCCTCTTCTCCCCGAGCGAAGGGGAGAGGATAAGGGGGAAGAAGGGGAGGCACACACCGTACTGACGATGGGACGGTATGGGGCTGGTCGTTCTTGTTCCCCCAGTAGCCCCTCCTAACGGGCATGATGGAGAGCTTGGCGAGGATGATGCCGCCGCGGATGGCCGTGGCCGCCTCCTTGGCGCACTTGACGCCGAGGCCGACGTGGCCGTTGAGTGGCGGGGGCGGACGGAGACGGCGTGGAAGGGCAGCCCCGGCGGACGCGCCCCCGCGGCGAGGTGGTGGGTTGGTGCGGGAACGCGCGTGGCAGCCGTGGACGGGGAGGATGGCGAGCGGGGAGCGGCGGCTAGGGTTGGGGAATGGCACGAGGGGAGGAGGAGGAGGTCAGGTAGCAGCGGAGAAGGAGGCACTGGTGGCGGCGCCCGTCGTCGTCGCTGGGGAGCACGGCGGCGAGCGCCCCGAGTGCCAGCGCGGCCTGGTCGGCGGGGATCTACAGCGCCTCCGCGAACATGGCGGTGGGAGAGGAAGGGGAGGAGATGCGGGAGCGCCGCGACGACTGCACGAGAGCGAGGGAGGGAGGGAGGCGACTGCGGGAGGAGAGGAAGCGAGCGAGGGAGGAGGCGGCGGGGCGGCACGGCAGGGAGGCCGGAGGAAGGAGGAGAGGGCGGCGCGGTCGCGAGGCGAATCCACTGGCCACGGGAGAGAAGGTGAGGGGATTGGGGCCGGCAGGGATGGAAAGAGGATGGGGCCGCGGTGGCGGTGGTGGTGGACGACGGCCACGACGCAGGGGAGGTGGGCGGCGGGGGTCTGGCGGGCTCGGCGAAGGAGACGGCGGCGGCGTGGGGTGCTGCTAGGGTTAGGGTGGAGGAGGCGTAGAGGAGGAGGGGGAGGGACGAGCGGGTGCGGGAGGAGGAGGCGGCGGCTAGGTCTCCGCCACGGGAGCGGCCGCCTTTTATACCCCCCTAGCGAAATGACCAAAATGCCCCGGTGGGGGCATGGCATTTACATTTTGCTGCCATTACTATTCATTTCAGCCGTGTTTACCTCAGATCCAACGGCCCAGGTTCATTCATATCTCAATCCGACGTCCAGAAACGCATCAAGGGAAATGATCCAACGGCCGAGAGTGCTTGAGCTCTGAGGAGGCCTGTGGTCACATTCTTCTCTTATCTCTTGATATTATTATGGACTCCACTACAAACCTGACTTCAGATTTTTTACCATGGTAAATCAAACATTTTGAAGACAAATAATGTTCTTCAAGAATGATAAGTTAGTTGACGAGCATGGCAAATGCACCCTGTTTATTCTTTTTATCAGAAAATTGTCGTACTTTGCAAACTAAATTTGTCATAATCGCGCAATATAAATTGCCACGAAAAATGTTAGATTTATTGTGCCTAAAAATCTAACATCAATTTTTTACTTTTTCTGATCAGTATTTCCTTGTCCACGCTCACACGGCATGGCTATTTCTCAACTTGCTTGTACAATCTTGTCCTTTTTACTCTAAAATATGTTGTGTGGCATGACAAGGTTGGCTAACATGGATGAACATGCAAGGGTATTGCTTAACTTGTTGCCGTATCTCCAGGATTAATATACCCAAACCGTCAGTCCCTGATCATGCTAAAATATTGTCGTATCAAACAAATGATACACCCGGATGACAACCAAGCAGTCTCGAAGCCGATCGAATCGCACATGGCCACGTATGATCGATCATGCTACATACCTAAGCTACTACACCAAACAGTTCGATCCCATGCATGCACGCATCCATATCCCCCGGCTATAAATACAACACTCTCTCCAAGCTCTCATGCATCCCAAACCCAAAGCACTAGCTATCCCACTCAAGCACACGCTCACGATGACATCCAATGCTGCCATCTTCGTCGCCCTGAGCCTCCTCCTCTCCGCCGTCGCCACGCACGGCTGCGGACCGTATTGCCAGCCGCCAGTCGTCGTGCCGACACCGCCCGTTGTCGTTCCGCCGCCATACCACGGAGGAGGAGCGCACGACCACGGCGGGCAGTGCTCTATTGACGCGCTAAAGCTGCGGGTGTGTGCCAACGTTCTCGGCGGCCTGCTCGGCCTCAAGGTCGGCGTTCCGGCGCGCGACGAGTGCTGCCGCTGCTCCAGGGGTTGGTCGACCTTGACGCCATCGTCTGCCTCTGCACCGCCGTCAGGGCCAACGTCCTCGGCATCCACCTCGACGTACCTGTGGACATCAGCCTCCTCCTCAACCACTGTGGCAAGACATACCCGTCCGATTTCACTTGCCCAGGCCATTAACGGGCGCGTACTGCTGCACGTACGGGCGCCGACTAAGATTTGCTTTCGATCCGTGCTTCGTTGTCATTTTCGTGAGTTGTGGAACCGTTCCACTTTCACATTTGAATCCTTGTAACCAGTTGCTTTTGGCAAACAACCATGTACTCTTCTTATTGATATATATCATCACTGCACAATCATTATTACTCTAGTTAATTGCCCAAAATAATTATTTTTCTAAAGCACAGGTATGATTGATATAGATGCGCGTGCACACTCACATAATGTAGTTTCTTCATTTTTGTGAACTGATGATATACACTTGTTGCAGGAGCCATGCTAAAACAAATGTGTAAATAGGTGTCTAAAAAAACAAAAACAGAGCTCCAAAATGTGTTTGACAGTACCATTTTGAGAGCATCCCATCTGTTTTTTTTGCCACGCCTTCTATCAATGTGATTTCGTGATGAATTTTTGCATGCACCCAAACATTTCTTAACGTTTGCCAAAAGAACATTTTTTTTGAATTGTTTTCCTTTTTACTGTTCATTTGGAATCATATGAGCTCGCGCGTAGATACTCCGCGTCCTATGTAGACCCTATTCTTACAGTATGATTAGGAGAGGCTAGGAGTAAGTCGATTGAAAAAGAAATTACGGTCTATCGACCCGTTTCTGCCTTTAGATCGAGATCCAATGGCACATATGCCTTCTTCTACCTTTGAGTGTTTCTTGTTCATCTTCTCTCCCGATCTTACTGTCGTGGTACTAAGTCTGACAGTAAGAGTAGGGTGTACGTACGAGGAGGCAAGGCCCTAGCTACGGCGAGGTTGTACACACGAGTTTACGAGTTCAGGCCCCTCTCAGAGGAGGTAAAAGCCCTACGTCTTGGTGCCCTGAGGCGGTCGACTCGAATATGAGTGTGTGTTACAAGGGGTCCGAACCCTTGTCCTGGAGGAAGGGGTGGCTTATATAGAGTGCGCCAGGACCCCAGCCGTCCCACGTTACAGGGTTCAATGTACATTAAGACAGGGTGTTACTGGTAACGTCGGCTATAAAGTGCTATTAATGATCTTGAAGACTACGGAGTGAACGCTGGACTGTTGCCATCCTAAGTGACTCTAAGTCTTCTGTACGTCGAGTGGTTTCCTGTACGGTCGAATGACTTCATCCAGGTCGAGTGAAATTGGTGTATCCGGGTGAGGTGACTGGTCGAGTGGATTGCACTCGATGGCTTCTGTCGGTACTTCTTGCTATACTTTGAATGTCCTTGACTCTAGGGTAATGACCTTGGGTAGGGCGTATAGGTCAGAGCTATGACCCTACCCTAGGTTCATGGCATCGTCATTAGCCTCCGAATGGATTGAGGTCCGAGTGAAAATAGAGTTGAAGTTGACCTTAACTCGACTCTTATGCTTCATAAGCAATTTTGTTGGGCTCGAGGTTCATGCTGAAACTTCGACTTCATTTCAATCGCCTTGATCAATTCATAGGTCGTCGAGTGAACTTATGCTGGCAATCTTCGAGTGTTGTTATGGTGTGAAATCTTCGGCGCGATTGGTTACAGCGGTTCCCGGATCTTACGGGATTCAAAAATTTGGGGAAGCGCGTGAGGCAGAGCGCAACGCAGTAAACGGGACGGATAGGCATGGGCGCCTTGATTTTTGCGCCACCTTTTTTACCACATATCCGGTGCGCATCTGTTGCGGGATTTGACAGGATCGCTCGGGCCCACGTGTCAGACACTCAGAAGTAGGCCCATAAAATGCGTCGAGGCTGATGCACTTGCATAATGCGCTCCCATTCCCCTTCTTCCTCCTCTACTTCTCCACCACATCCTCTTTCGCCCTCGACGCCGCCGCTCCGCCCGTGCGCAGCCCGCCACAATGGTGAAGGATAAGACGACGGCATTGGAGCACGCGAAGAAAGCGACAGCAACGGTGAAGGGCAAGAAAATGAGTCGGGGGTCGTCGTCGAGGTCCAGGTTGCCACCTGGTTGGATCTAGGGGGACTGGATCTGATCCACGCTCCGGCCAGATGATCTGGAAGATCTGGCCGCCACGGGCTTGATGGCCGATGGTGTTGGAAATATGCCCTAGAGGCAATAATAAAAGCATTATTATTATATTTCCTTGTTCATGACAATTGTCTTTATTCATGCTATAATTGTGTTATCCGGAAATCGTAATACATGTGTGAATAACAGACATCAACATGTCCCTAGTGAGCCTCTAGTTGACTAGCTCGTTGATCAACAGATAGTCATGGTTTCCTGACTATGGACACTGGATGTCATTGATAACGAGATCACATCATTAGGAGAATGATGTGATGGACAAGACCCAATCCTAAACATAGCACAAGATCGTATAGTTCGTTTGCTAGAGTTTTCCAATGTCAAGTATCTTTTCCTTAGACCATGAGATCATGTAACTCCCGGATACCGTAGGGGTGCTTTGGGTATGCCAAACGTCACAACGTAACTGGGTGACTATAAAGGTAGACTACGGGTATCTCCGAAAGTGTCTGTTGGGTGACATGGATCAAGACTGGGATTTGTCACTCCGTATGACGGAGAGGTATCACTGGGCCCACTCGGTAATGCATCATCATAATGAGCTCAGAGTGACCAAGTGTCTGGTCACGGGATCATGCATTACGGTACGAGTAAAGTGACTTGCTGGTAACGAGATTGAACGAGGTATTGGGATACCAACGATCGAATCTCGGGCAAGTAACATATCGATAGACAAAGGGAATAGCGTACGGGGTTGATAGAATCCTCGACATCGTGGTTCATCCGATGAGATCATCGTGGAGCATGTGGGAGCCAACATGGGTATCCAGATCCTGCTGTTGGTTATTGACCGGAGAGTCGTCTCGGTCATGTCTGCTTGTCTCCCGAACCCGTAGGGTCTACACACTTAAGGTTCAGTTACGCTAGGGTTGTAGGGATATGTATATGCAGTAACCCGAATGTTGTTCGGAGTCCCGGATGAGATCCCGGACGTCACGAGGAGTTCCGGAATGGTCCGGAGGTAAAGATTTATATATGGGAAGTCCTGTTTCGGGCATCGGGACAAGTTTCGGGGTTATCGGTATTGTACCGGGACCACCGGAAGGGTCCCGGGGGTCCACCGGGTGGGTCCACCTGTCCCGGGGGGGGCACATGGGCTGTAGGGGGTGCGCCTTGGCCTAATGGGCCAAGGGCACCAGCCCCACATAGGCCCATGCGCCTAGGGTTTGAAGGGGGAAGAGTCCTAGGAGGGTAAGGCACCTCCTAGGTGCCTTGGGGGGGGAGGGAAACCCCCCTTGGCCGCCGCACCCCCTAGGAGATTGGATCTCCTAGGGCCGGCCACCCCCCTTGGCCCTCCTATATATAGTGGGGGAGAGGAGGGACTTCATACCTGAACGCCTTGGCCTTTGGTTGCCTCCTTCTCCCTCCCCAACACCTCCTCCACCTCCATAGTGCTTAGCGAAGCTCTGCCGGAGTACTGCAGCTCCATCAACACCACGCCGTCGTGCTGCTGCTGGTGCCATCTCCCTCAACCTCTCCTCCCTCCCTTGCTGGATCAAGAAGGAGGAGACGTGGCTGTTCCGTACGTGTGTTGAACGCGGAGGTGCCGTCCGTTCGGCGCTGGTCATCGGTGATTTGGATCACGTCGAGTACGACTACATCATCACCGTTCTTTTGAACGCTTTCGCTCGCGATCTACAAAGGTATGTAGATGCATCTAATCACTCGTTGCTAGATGAACTCCTAGATGATCTTGGTGAAACGAGTAGGAAAATTTTTGTTTTCTGCAACGTTCCCCAACAGTGGCATCATGAGCTAGGTCTATGCGTAGTTCTTCTTGCGCGAGTAGAACACAATTTGTTGTGGGCATAGATTTGTCAACTTTCTTGCCGTTACTAGTCCTTTCTTGCTTCAGCGGTATTGTGGGATGAAGCGGCCCGGACCAACCTTACACGTACGCTTACGTGAGACCGGTTCCACCGACTAACATGCACTAGTTGCATAAGGTGGCTGGCGGGTGTCTGTCTCTCCTACTTTAGTTGGAGCGGAATCGATGAACAGGGTCCTTATGAAGGGTAAATAGAAGTTGACAAATCATGTTGTGGCTTTAACGTAGGTAAGAAGACGTTCTTGCTAGAACCCTAATTCAGCCACGTAAAACTTGCAACAACAATTAGAGGACGTCTAACTTGTTTTTGCAGCAAGTGGTTTGTGATATGATATGGCCAAAGTTGTGATGAATGATGAATGATCTATATGTGATGTATGAGATGTTCATGCTATTGTAATAGGATTCACAACTTGCATGTCGATGAGTATGACAACCGGCAGGAGCCATAGGAGTTGTCTTTATTCTTTTAATGACCTGCGTGTCATCGAGAAACGCCATGTAAATTACTTTACTTTATTGCTAAACGCGTTAGCCATAGTAGTAGAAGTAATAGTTGGCGAGCAACTTCATGGAGACACGATGATGGAGATCATGATGATGGAGATCATGGTGTCAAGCCGGTGACAAGATGATCATGGAGCCCCAAGATGGAGATCAAAGGAGCTATGTGATATTGGCCATATCATGTCACGTTTATTATTTGATTGCATGTGATGTTTATCATGTTTTGCATCTTGTTTACTTAGAACGACGGTAGTAAATAAGATGATCCCTCACAATAAATTCAAGAAGTGTTCCCCCTAACTGTGCACCGTTGCGACAGTTCGCTGTTTCAAAACACCACGTGATGATCGGGTGTTTTATTCAGACGTTCACATACAAACGGGTGTAAGACAGATTTACACATGCAAACACTTAGGTTGACTTGACGAGCCTAGCATGTACAGACATGGCCTCGGAACACAGAAGACCGAAAGGTCGAGCATGAGTCGTATAGAAGATACGATCAACATGAAGATGTTCACCGATGTTGACTAGTCCGTCTCACGTGATGATCGGACACGGTCTAGTTTAACTCGGATCATGTAATACTTAGATGACTAGAGGGATGTCTAATCTAAGTGGGAGTTCACTAATAATTTGATTAGTTGAACTTAATTATCATGAACTTAGTCTAAAATCTTTGCAATATGTCTTGTAGATCAAATGGCCAACGTAGTCCTAAACTTCAACGCGTTCCTAGAGAAAACTAAGCTGAAAGACGATGGCAGCAACTATACGGACTGGGTCCGGAACCTGAGGATCATCCTCATAGCTGCCAAGAAAGATTATGTCCTACAAGCACCGCTTGGTGACGCACCCGTTCTCCCTGCAGAACAAGATGTTATGAACGCTTGGCAGGCACGTTTCGATGACTACTCCCTCGTTCAGTGCGGCATGCTTTACAGCCTAGAGCCGGGGCTCCAAAAGCGTTTTGAGAGACATGGAGCATATGAGATGTTCGAAGTGCTGAAAATGGTTTTCCAAGCTCATGCCCGGGTCGAGAGATATGAAGTCTCCGACAAATTCTTCAGCTGTAAGATGGAGGAAAACAGTTCTGTCAGTGAGCACATACTCACTATGTCTGGGTTGCATAACCGCTTGACTCAGCTGGGAGTTAATCTCCCGGATGATGCGGTCATTGACAGAATCCTCCAGTCGCTTCCACCAAGCTACAAGAGCTTTGTGATGAACTTCAATATGCAGGGGATGGAAAAGACCATTCCTAAGGTATTTGCTATGCTGAAATCAGCAGAGGTAGAAGTCAGGAAGGAACATCAAGTGTTGATGGTCAATAAAACCACTAAGTTCAAGAAAGGCAAGGGTAAAAAGAACTTCAAGAAGGACAGCAAGGAGGTTGCCGCGCCCGGCAAGCAAGCTGCCGGGAAGAAGCCAAAGAATGGACCCAAGCCCGAGACTGAGTGCTTTTATTGCAAGGGAAGCGGTCACTGGAAGCGGAACTGCCCTAAGTACTTAGCGGATAAGAAGGCCGGCAAAACGAAAGGTATATGTGATATACATGTAATTGATGTGTACCTTACTAGTGCCCGTAGTGGCTCCTGGGTATTTGATACCGGTGCAGTTGCTCACATTTGTAACTCAAAGCAGGGGCTGCGGAATAAGCGGAAACTGGCAAAGGACGAGGTGACGATGCGCGTCGGGAATGGTTCCAAGGTCAATGTGATCGCCGTCGGCACGCTACCTCTGCATCTCCCTTCGGGATTAGTTTTAAACCTTAATAATTGTTATTTAGTGCCAGCTTTGAGCATGAACATTGTATCGGGATCTCGTTTAATTCGAGATGGATACTCTTTTAAATCTGAGAATAATGGTTGTTCCATTTTTATGAGAGATATGTTTTATGGTCATGCTCCTATGGTGAATGGTTTATTCTTTATGAATCTCGAACGTGATGCTACACATGTTCATAATGTGAGTACCAAAAGAAGTAAGGTTGATAATGATAGTCCCACATACCTGTGGCACTGCCGCCTTGGTCACATAGGTGTCAAACGCATGAAGAAGCTCCATGCTGATGGACTTTTAGAGTCTCTTGATTATGAATCATTTGACACATGCGAACCATGCCTTATGGGTAAAATGACCAAGACTCCGTTCTCAGGAACAATGGAGCGAGCAACCGACCTATTGGAAATCATACATACTGATGTGTGCGGTCCAATGAGTGTTGAGGCTCGCGGTGGCTATCGTTATGTTCTCACCCTCACTGATGATTTAAGTAGGTATGGGTATATCTACTTAATGAAACACAAGTCTAAAACCTTTGAAAAGTTCAAGGAATTTTAGAGTGAGGTTGAAAATCAACGTGACAGGAAAATCAAGTTTCTACGATCAGATCGTGGAGGAGAATACTTGAGTCACGAGTTTGGGGCACACTTAAGAAAATGTGGAATAGTTTCACAACTCACGCCGCCTGGAACACCTCAGCGTAATGGTGTGTCTGAACGTCGTAATCGCACTCTGTTAGATATGGTGCGATCTATGATGTCTCTTACCGATTTACCGCTTTCTTTTTGGGGCTATGCTTTAGAGACTGCCGCATTCACTTTAAATAGGGCTCCGTCGAAATCCGTTGAGACGACACCGTATGAATTGTGGTTTGGGAAGAAACCTAAGCTATCGTTTCTAAAAGTTTGGGGATGCAATGCTTATGTCAAGAAACTTCAACCTGAAAAGCTCGAACCCAAGTCGGAAAAATGCGTCTTCATAGGATACCCAAAAGAAACTATTGGGTACACCTTCTACCTCAGATCCAAAGGCAAGATCTTTGTTGCCAAGGATGGGTCCTTTCTGGAGAAAGAGTTTCTCTCGAAAGAAGTAAGTGGGAGGAAAGTAGAGCTTGATGAAGTATTACCTCTTGAACCGGAAAATGGCGCAACTCAAGAAAATGTTCCTGAGGTGCCTGCACCGACTAGAGAGGAAGTTAATGACAATGATCAAGATACTTTTGATCAAGCCCCTACTGAAATTCGAAGGTCCACAAGGACACGTTCCGCACCAGAGTGGTACGGCAACCCTGTCTTGGAAATCATGTTGTTAGACAACGGTGAACCTTCGAACTATGAAGAAGCGATGGCGGGCCCGGATTCCGACAAATGGCTAGAAGCCATGAAATCCGAGATAGGATCCATGTATGAAAACAAAGTATGGACTTTGACTGACTTGCCCGTTGAGCGGCGAGCCATAGAAAATAAATGGATCTTTAAGAGGAAGACAGACGCGGATGGTAATGTGACCATCTATAAAGCTCGGCTTGTCGCTAAGGGTTATCGACAAGTTCAAGGGGTTGACTACGATGACACTTTCTCGCCGGTAGCGAAGCTGAAGTCCGTCCGAATCATGTTAGCAATTGCCGCATTCTATGATTACGAAATATGGCAAATGGACGTCAAAACAGCATTCCTTAATGGTTTCCTTAAGGAAGAATTGTATATGATACAGCCGGAAGGTTTTGTCGATCCTAAGAATGCTGACAAAGTGTGCAAGCTCCAACGCTCGATTTATGGGCTGGTGCAAGCATCTCGGAGTTGGAACATTCGCTTTGATGAGATGATCAAAGCGTTTGGGTTTACACAGACTTATGGAGAAGCCTGCGTTTACAAGAAAGTGAGTGGGAGCTCTGTAGCATTTCTCATATTATATGTAGATGACATACTTTTGATGGGAAATGATATAGAACTCTTGGACAGCATCAAGGCCTACTTGAATAAAAGTTTTTCAATGAAGGACCTTGGAGAAGCTGCTTATATATTAGGCATCAAAATCTATAGAGATAGATCGAGACGCCTCATAGGTATTTCACAAAGCACATACCTTGATAAGATATTGAAAAAGTTCAATATGGATCAATCCAAGAAGGGGTTCTTGCCTGTGTTGCAAGGTATGAAATTGAGCTCAGCTCAATGTCCGACCACGACAGAAGATATAGAAGAGATGAGCGTCATCCCCTATGCCTCAGCCATAGGTTCTATTATGTATGCCATGCTGTGTACCAGACCTGATGTAAACCTTGCCGTAAGTTTGGTAGGAAGGTACCAAAGTAATCCCGGCAAGGAACACTGGACAGCGGTCAAGAATATCCTGAAGTACCTGAAAAGGACTAAGGAAATGTTTCTCGTTTATGGAGGTGACGAAGAGCTCGTCGTAAAGGGTTACGTCGATGCTAGCTTCGACACAGATCTGGATGACTCTAAGTCACAAAACGGATACGTGTATATTTTGAATGGTGGGGCAGTAAGCTGGTGCAGTTGCAAGCAAAGCGTCGTGGCGGGATCTACATGTGAAGCGGAGTACATGGCAGCCTCAGAGGCAGCACATGAAGCAATATGGGTGAAGGAGTTCATCACCGACCTAGGAGTCATACCCAATGCGTCGGGGCCGATCAAGCTCTTCTGTGACAACACTGGAGCTATTGCACTTGCCAAGGAGCCCAGGTTTCACAAGAAGACAAGGCACATCAAGCGTCGCTTCAACTCCATTCGTGAAAATGTTCAAGATGGAGACATAGAGATTTGTAAAGTACATACGGACCTGAATGTAGCAGATCCGTTGACTAAACCTCTCCCTAGAGCAAAACATGATCAACACCAAAATTCCATGGGTGTTCGATTCATCACAATGTAACTAGATTATTGACTCTAGTGCAAGTGGGAGACTGTTGGAAATATGCCCTAGAGGCAATAATAAAAGCATTATTATTATATTTCCTTGTTCATGATAATTGTCTTTATTCATGCTATAATTGTGTTATCTGGAAATCGTAATACATGTGTGAATAACAGACATCAACATGTCCCTAGTGAGCCTCTAGTTGACTAGCTCGTTGATCAACAGATAGTCATGGTTTCCTGACTATGGACACTGGATGTCATTGATAACGAGATCACATCATTAGGAGAATGATGTGATGGACAAGACCCAATCCTAAACATAGCACAAGATCGTATAGTTCGTTTGCTAGAGTTTTCCAATGTCAAGTATCTTTTCCTTAGACCATGAGATCATGTAACTCCCGGATACCGTAGGGGTGCTTTGGGTATGCCAAACGTCACAACGTAACTGGGTGACTATAAAGGTAGACTACGGGTATCTCCGAAAGTGTCTGTTGGGTGACATGGATCAAGACTGGGATTTGTCACTCCGTATGACGAAGAGGTATCACTGGGCCCACTCGGTAATGCATCATCATAATGAGCTCAGAGTGACCAAGTGTCTGGTCACGGGATCATGCATTACGGTACGAGTAAAGTGACTTGCCGGTAACGAGATTGAACGAGGTATTGGGATACCGACGATCGAATCTCGGGCAAGTAACATATCGATAGACAAAGGGAATAGCGTACGGGGTTGATAGAATCCTCGACATCGTGGTTCATCCGATGAGATCATCGTGGAGCATGTGGGAGCCAACATGGGTATCCAGATCCCGCTGTTGGTTATTGACCGGAGAGTCGTCTTGGTCATGTCTGCTTGTCTCCCGAACCCGTAGGGTCTACACACTTAAGGTTCAGTTACGCTAGGGTTGTAGGGATATGTATATGCAGTAACCCGAATGTTGTTCGGAGTCCCGGATGAGATCTCGGACATCACGAGGAGTTCCGGAATGGTCCGGAGGTAAAGATTTATATATGGGAAGTCCTGTTTCGGGCATCGGGACAAGTTTCGGGGTTATCGGTATTGTACCGGGACCACCGGAAGGGTCCCGGGGGTCCACCGGGTGGGTCCACCTGTCCCGGGGGGGCCACATGGGCTGTAGGGGGTGCGCCTTGGCCTAATGGGCCAAGGGCACCAGCCCCACATAGGCCCATGCGCCTAGGGTTTGAAGGGGGAAGAGTCCTAGGAGGGTAAGGCACCTCCTAGGTGCCTTGGGGGGGAGGGAAACCCCCCTTGGCCGCCGCACCCCCTAGGAGATTGGATCTCCTAGGGCCGGCCACCCCCCCTTGGCCCTCCTATATATAGTGGGGGAGAGGAGGGACTTCATACCTGAATGCCTTGGCCTTTGGTTGCCTCCTTCTCCCTCCCCAACACCTCCTCCACCTCCATAGTGCTTAGCGAAGCTCTGCCGGAGTACTGCAGCTCCATCAACACCACGCCGTCGTGCTGCTGCTGGTGCCATCTCCCTCAACCTCTCCTCCCTCCCTTGCTGGATCAAGAAGGAGGAGACGTGGCTGTTCCGTACGTGTGTTGAACGCGGAGGTGCCGTCCGTTCGGCGCTGGTCATCGGTGATTTGGATCACGTCGAGTACGACTACATCATCACCGTTCTTTTGAATGCTTCCGCTCGCGATCTACAAAGGTATGTAGATGCATCTAATCACTCGTTGCTAGATGAACTCCTAGATGATCTTGGTGAAACGAGTAGGAAAATTTTTGTTTTCTGCAACGTTCCCCAACAGATGGGACTTCGAGGCTGCCGGAGGATGAGATAGAGCCTCAGCCGCGGGCGGGTGAGTGCGTCCTCTTTGCCACCCATGTCGACCGTGGTTTCTCCCTTCCCTCACATCCTTTCTTTCGGGGTTTTCTGAACTTTTTCGGTGCTCAGCTTCACCATTTCTCTCCCAACACTATCACATATCTTGCTGCATTTGTTTCTATGTGCGAAAACTTCCTGGGCTGTAGACCGCACTAGGGTCTCTCCAAACATATTTTCACAGTTCGTTCCCAAACCGTGAAGAATGAAAATCTGACTGACGAGAGGACACACGTGATTCAGATGTGCGGGGGTTTAGGGATTCAGATGAGGAAGAGCAGCACTTTTCCCCCTATGACTCTTCCTGAGTCGGTTAGGGGCTGACAGTCGACCTGGTTCTACTGCCAGGACATTCTGACCCCCGGCCAGTCGACCGGTCTTCCTCCCTTTACCCTAGATCGAGTCCAGCAACCTTATTCACTGATTGTGACCGCAGTGGAGAAAGTAGAGACGAACATGTTACTCGAGAGGGTAGTTCAGTTGGTCCGCCAGGGTGTAACTGGCATGGATTTATTGGAAGTGTTTCTCAGTCGACGCATCCAGCCGCTCCAAGCCCGTGATCACTCGATGTGGATGTACTCGGGCTCCAACGACACCTCTCGGGTCCACCCAGAGGAGGTCCCCGACGAGATGGTGGCCCTGTGGCTGAAGAGCATTACCGGAAACAAAGATAACCCCAGGGGGGCAGGAGAGTCGATCCATTCGACGCCGACAACCAGCGGACAAGGTTCGATCCTTATTACCGAGTGTACTTTGTTCTGTCTTGCAACCATCTTTGAATCCGACTGATGTTTGATTAACTTCTTGCCTTGCAGGTTTATACTGAGATGTATTCGATGCTAAATGGGGAGCAAGCCCAGGAGCAAGTCCAGGAGGGAGCGGATAGCACCAAAGAGAGTGCTGACTGGCAATCTCCTGATGATGAGGAGGAGGAAGAGAGTGATGAGTCAGACGACAAAGAAGAGGAGGTCAACTCACCACCTCGTACAGAGCGCCGATCCAAGAAGTCTCATGATCCAGCGGGTGGCTGCAACAAGGTTGTGGCTCTGAGCACGCAGGTGCATAAGCGCACTCGGACTTCGACTCTGGAGCCATCAAAAAAGGTCGCCAAGCATCCCAATGTTGCCCCTTCAAAGCCTCGAAAGACCTTGCCCAAGATCAAGATGGACGTTCTCGTCGCTTCTGCGTGAGTGCTCTGTCTTTCCGTATTTTATTATCGATTCATACTTCTTCTCTGACCGAGTGGGTTATGAATTTTTCAGTGCTGCAACTTCTGGGACCTCCATGGATATTGACAAGGCCCAGGACAACGAAGAGACTGAAGATGCGGCTACTTCCAAAGCTGGTACGATCCTGCAATCTTGTGCTTATTTTGCTGATTGAGTTGTCGGTCGATTGAGTTCCTGTGGCTGTTTTTTGTGCAGCCCCACGGGACATCATTGAACTTCCAGATGATGATGAAAAAGCACCTCTGAAGAATACAGAAAGGAGGGGCGGGGCTTCAAGCAGGAGGACGCCTGTCGGCCAGGAACCTCAGTCGATGTCAGCACTGGAGACGGTTGTTCAGCGGTCTGGAGATCCGACTTGAGCCTCTGTATCTTTTGTCAATCCTGTGTCGACTGACCGTCCTTCAGCATCGACTGCTCAAGTCTCTGCTTTGCCTGCGCAGCTCCATGCTTCAGATCCTGTGATTTGTCAGGACCCCGACTCAATGCCACATCGATCTACCATGTAACACCTCATATCACTTTGCGGCCTCACGCACGGTACTCCCACGAGTGTCGCCTTACCTTTGCTCGGTACCGTTTGCGCCTTTTGGCACACGTATATGATAGTGTCGCTAGCATCCATATGATAAGGAGCCCGGGCTGACATGGCTAGTCGTAAACCCAAAGTGGCACAAACTTACAAGGACAGGCATCCATGACCCAACATCGAACGTGTCGGTCATCAGCGAGTGAATCCAGGCTGTAGCACTCGGCTAACAGGACTCCGGTGAACCGGGCTGTAGCGGGCTAACAGGACTCCGGTATTCATCGCGTGACATTTCCCCAAAGGGACAGACACAGGAACGAAGAAGGACACATGCCGGCCAGCCTAAGTGTTCCGGAGTAGTAGCAAGCTACCATGGCTCAGTGGAAGCACTAGGAGACATTTCCCGGTAAGAGAGGCTACTAAGGATAAACAACTAGATAGTCAGATACCACACATACCAAGCATTTCAATAACATACACACAATATGCTCGATATGTGCAAATACAACATGGCATCACAACATGACCCTACAACTCAAGTATTTTATTCAATAGGCTCCGAGGAGCGAGATATTACAAACATGGGTCTCATGACCCAACAATCAGAGCATACAAGTCAAAGCACATGCACAAGCTTAACATGTCTGAGTACAGACATCTACAAATGAAAAAGGCTGAGAAGCCTGTCTATCTACCAGATCCTGCCGAAGGCCAAGATCGTAGCTGAGGTAACAAGCTAAACGTCGAAGTCCACACGGTACTACTAGTGAGACTGAAGCCTCTCTGCAAAAACATAAATTAAGCAACGTGAGTACAGATGTACCCAGCAAGACTTACATCAGATCTAACTACATATGCATCATTATCAACAAGGGGATGGTGGGGTTTAACTGCAGCAAGCCAGCTTTGACTCGTTGGCTATCCTGAACTACGACTGCAAGTAACTCTTTTGAGGTGGCGCACACGAGTCCACATATTCAGCATATCAATACACCACTATGGATCCGCTTCCGTCTCCCTACGAGAACACCATCCATAGCACTCACGCTTATCTTGCGTATTTTAGAGTATCCACTTTCACTTGTCTATGAACTGTACAGGCAACCCAGAAGTCCTTTACCGCGGACACGGCTATTCGAATAGATAATGTTAACCCTGCAGGGGTGTACTTCTTCACGCACGCTCTCACCACTTACCGCCGTTTACACGACATGTACTCGACAACCTTCAAGCGGAAGCCCAGCAAGGGTGTCGGCCACGACTTGACTAACCACACAAGTCTCTCATCCAGGTTTATCGCCTATTCGGGTTCCATCCGCAAGGAGATCTGGCCGGGGTGTCGCTCACGGCCCCAAACGATGTGTGCAGGGTTCCCAAGTCCACCATCCGGGTGCCACTTGGTACACCGGGCCACTGTGCCTAGTCTGTCCCAAGCCCACCTGTACCGGGTGCCACTTGGTAGACTACTAACACTACCTACAAACACCAGAAACTAGTTGCAACTTCTGGACAGAGATCAGGTTGATTAATAAGTCGAGAGAGCTTGGAGCGCCCGGAGCCCAATGTGTGGTAGTAACTGTTCATGGATCACAAACACAGAACTCAGTTCCTGAGGACGGCCGCAATGAGACAATCCACCATGTACTCCTACATGGCCTCTCACCGCTACCTTTACCAAATCATGTTCACGCACTTAGCTCTCAACAGTAGGACATGTTCACACACCTCCGATTCATCCCCGATGAATCAGACCTGACTCAACTCTAAGCAATAGCAGGCATGAAAAACAAGCATGAATGAGTAGGCACATCAGGGCTCAAACAACTCCTACTCATGCTAGTGGGTTTCATCTATTTACTGTGGCAATGACAGGTCATGCAGAGGATAAGGGGGTTCAACTACCGCAGCAAGTAACAGTTGAATCGTTGTTGTCCTAATGCAGTAAAAGAGAGTAGGAGCGAGAGAGTGGGATTGTATCGGAATGAACAAGGGGGGTTTGCTTGCCTGGCACTTCTGAAGATAGTATAGCTCTTCATCGGTGTCATCGATCTCATCGTCGGTATCATGTCTATTGAGAGGGGACAAATACCAACATCACAGAAGGAAACACAATCAATGCAATGCACAATATGATGCATGATCATGACATGTCAATATGTTGTGGTTTGAGCTAATGCAACTAGCAGCAAGTTAAATAGAGTTGGTTTGAACCCTAGGTTCAAATTCAAACTCCATATGTGATTTCTTAAATGCCATTTAGTTGAATTGTCCTAAACAGTAGTCATAAGTTGTTCTAACATGCATGAAAATGGTACATATGGATAGATTGGATTTTTCTGATCATTTTTCATGTATAAATTATTTAATTTGGAGTTACGGTTGAATTTATATGAATTTTAGAAGTTTGGGGTATTTTCTGAAATTTATAAATCATTTCCTGATTTATTTTAATTCCGGAAATACTTTACTGCGTCAGCATGACGCCTGTGTGACGTCAGCAAGTCAACAGGGTTGACCAGAGTCAAACCTGTCGCATGGGACCCATGTGTCAGCTGCAGGGCGATTAAACAGAGCTTAATTAAACTAATTCAATAATTAGTCAGTTAATTAAAAATTAGGGCCTACATGTGAGTGAAACAGTGGCTCATTAAGTTAGAATAAGATAAACTAATTAACAGGGGGCTGGCCCCACCTGTCATTGACCGAGGGGAGGTCAAACCCCTGGTCAACAGGGCCTAACCAGCCGGCAGCTCGTCGCCGGTGGCAACAGGCGCGACCAAGGGCTCGGGCTCGCTCCTCCGGCGTCCAAATGGATGGAGGAGAGCGGCTAAGGAGAGCTGGAGCTCACCCGCGCCCGTTTCAGCAAGCAGCAGCAGCTAGGGCGGTCGGAGACGATGGCCTTGAGCTCGGCAGCAGCGGCCGGAGCTCGGGCGTTCTCGGGTTCAGCACTATGAAGCACGGCAGGGGGCGCGGAGGGGTGCTGCAAGCTCCTGGGAGTGCACTGAGTGCAGTGACGCGCTCGGTTTGGACGGAGGCGAACCAAAACAACGACGATGACAAGTCCGGCGCCGGTGAGGTCTCGGCCTCGACGGAATCGAGGGCTACGATGAGCTAATGAACATGGAAGCAAGGGGAATTGGTAGAGAGGCTCACGGCAAGGCGGACGATGGTCTCAGCGAGCTCGAGGAAGCACCCGAGCGAGCGGAGCGGCGAGGGGGATCTCCGGCGGTCTGAGGTTGAAGACGGCGACATGGCGGTGCTGCGGTGCGTCCCGACTTGCTTGACTTGGCAGAGAGGTCGGGGACGATGTGGCGGAGCTCCTGGACGCGTCGAGGGGTCAAGGGGAAGGCGGTGGTTGCGGTGGTGGCGAGCGGCGTCGGCGGCAGCGCTCGGTTGCGCTTTGTTCTTGCGAGAGAGAGGGCCAGAGGAGGGGATGAGGACGGGAGGAGAGTGAGAGGGAGTCGAGGGGCTGTGTGGCGTCGCCTGGTGCATCGAGGAGGAGCCAGGCAGGCTGGGAGGGAGGAGGTGGCCACGGCGTGTGGCTTCATGCGCCGGGCACGCGCCCTCGCTTACTGGCGCGAGGAGGAAGGCGACAGGGAGGAGGAGGTTGGCTGGGCCGGCCAGCTCAGATGGGCCGCACAGAGCAGGGCCTCTCGGCTGTAGGTAAGCGCCAGGTAACTCTCTCTCTCTCTCTCTTATTTCTGTTTTCTATTTCTGACATATGTTTTAATTTGGTTTTTGAACCAAACTAATTTTGTTGCTTCTGATAAATTTTGCAGGGACTAAAAAGGATTATTCCAAAGCCCCTCAACAAAAATCAGAATTATTGGAGCAATAAATTATTTATAGTATTTATTTGCTCCTATTCAAAATACAATATGTGTTAACTCAACAATCCAAAATGTCATGCAAAAATGTGCATCACCTCTGGTTGCTATTTCCAGCATTTTCCAAAAATGATGAACATTTTTTAAGGCCATTTGGGTTCACTGAAAAATATTTTAGTTGAACCTGGTGGATTCCTTTTTAATGCTAGGGTTTGAACATCCCCCATTTCAAGTTTCAAAAGAATTTAAACATGATGCATGGAAGCTAAAGCAAAGACAAGCAAGGCCTGAACTGGGGATGTGACAACTCACCCCACTAAACAAAAATCTCGTCCCGAGATTCAAGCGTATGGTAAGAAGACACAGGGACACAAGCTAACACGATCTTCACGATCCAGGTTGCACTTCATAAGGACGCTGACTCTATCACCATCTTTATCTTGATGTCTTGCTCCGAGAACTCCAATCGACATGACAACGAGAGGAGAAAGAAAACTCTAGAAGGATCGATCTTCTCGAAGGTCGAACAACTCAGGATTAACTCACGGAGTGGGACATTGAAACATCTCTCGAGCTGGGACACAAAACACACATCTAGAGGGATGGAGTGGAACAAATGACGAGGGTTCACTAGGTAGACAACAATTCCATGCTTAAAAGGGTGGTGAACGGTTGTCAACGTAGCGAGGAGTTGAGTTGCCATGATGCCACAGCGGGACATCCTGGAGGAGGTGACTCGTGGAATCATCCCTTAAGTGGCAAAAAGAATTACCTTTGAAATAGAGATCATTGAAACTCTTTATACCGACCTGAGGAAAAAAAGATTACAATTGATTGTTTGAAGCAAATCGAAGGAATGGCATACTCAGTTTTGGAATGGAACTATGGTTATAGATCAATCGACAAATGGAAGGCACAATCCGACTGATTTCGAAGATATAACCTAGTGTCTGAGCGTGCTCTTAAGAACTTGAGCATTTCCGTAATCATCAAGGTTTTACCAACATCCGTGCCGAGGATCCTGGCAACACAATGAACTACCATGATGAACAGCGATGGACGATGCAGATGCAAAGGAAGATAACCTTCTCAGATTTCACCTTAGCGGGGCCAAGGGATCAAAATCCGGATGATCGACCGAGAGACATTTAGCACTCCGCCTCTAATGTTCTCCTTGATGTTCTACATACCACAGTCATACTTTAAGCATTAACATGGCCATCAAGTATAGGTCGGACTTCAGGAGACAAAGGATTTATAAGGAACACTTCTAGAAAAGTCACATGCAATCCTTATAGAGAAGATGGGAAAATTGCCCATTCAAGATACTACAATAATAGATCTTCCTGCTAGGTGTGTCGGCCAAAACATCAACCTTGCCAGAGCCTACATCACAGATCTTGGAAAAAGTACCAACCATCACATCTGCCTGAGATTCAGATCCGGTTGGTGACAGGATATTCCAGACTCATCAAGTCTAGAAAGAAAGATGAAAGTTTGCAACACAAATCGACGAGATGACGTTGCGAGATTCTCGGGAAATGATCTACGATAGCAAGCTCCAAAACATGAGCTGTTTCTGCTACATACATGTGAACACGCTGTCCAAGACAAGCATGACCACGTAGAAGACTTACAATAAACACTACCGAGTTCTGGACGGGAACCATCATCGAGGATAACGAAGTCCTAACATAAGTCATGATTCTTAAGAAGGAGCTTCTTCTCCTTGAACAAATCAATCAGTGGATTGAGGTGTTAGGAATTACACATGGAGTGGAGGTAGCGAGCCTATCAAACCATGGAATACTTCGCACATGCATGACTGACTTGGGATGATTCCGGAGAAAGCAAAAACAATCTTTCTCGAATTCACGGCGGCAACTTGCACCTAATGCACGTGAATCTGAGGAAGTCACTTCTTACATCCGAACATATGCTTCATGCACGGGACATGAAGATAATGCTTATGGAAGTTTCCAATACTAACTTAATGTCCAACAAAATCATGAAGAAGATAAGGATGTTGTCGATGGGCTCAACAACAATTCATCCAGATTCCCATGAAGATGGAATTCCATAACTATGTGAACAAGGTGATAGTATTGGTCAGACCCAAAAGACATAATGGTGTATGCTTGAGGAATCAACCACGAGTAAGACAACATTATGAACATCGTTAGTTCTGATTTGATTTGAGGATAGCCCACACTCATATCAAAGTTTTGGCAAGACAATAGATCCAATAATTGACCACGAGGTTCAATCAAGGAAGATATCATCTATCTTCAACACACACACAAGATATCCCGTAAAATGATCTAAGTCGGACAAGCTTTCATGTTCCAACTCTCCAAGTTGTTGTTTAGCCTAACCAACTCGCTCGGGGTATCCGACACAGATTCTTGGAGAAGGGGTGGTTCATAGAGAAACCAACTTGATCACGAGCTCAACATAGCGGTCAGGTGACAACCTAGCGATACCTCCGAGAAGATATTCGGAAATCACGAACCACCGATATGTTACTAAGCTCGAGAACAATCTTGCTTTTCAGGGCAAGACGATATGATCAACAGAGCGAGGGATTGATACAATACTAACTCATTGATCAGAGGGTGCACCGGAAATAAGGACTAGGTAGCACGATCAATCTTAGAATGATGATTCCATAACCAACACACTAAGAATGAGATTTTCGTCCATTAATCACTAATCAAAATGGTTGCTAGGAGTATTGATTTCACACATCATAGTTAACCTGTTGGCATTCCGGTTGCAACAACACGGAACCGAGGAATGAACAATGACGGCAAGAAGTATTACTGCATCAAGAATTCATAAGCGGTGGTGCAATTCTCATGACACTCTTGACATAAAGATGGTAACACTCCAAGGTAGAGCAGAGCAAAAGCTAGATTGGCATTTTGGTCTATGGAATACAACTGCTTTGACCCAATCCTAAATATGGATAAGGTACTGGAGTTTGTTTCTCCTAGTCATTCCAGAATAGAATGGCTTAACAGACCACAAGAATAATAGGCATCGACAAACGAATGCACACATACTCTAGACTATCGATTGATAGACGCGGGTCAGAATACAACTAAAGGGGGAACAACTCAAAAGAACATATGATTCTCTAAGTTGTGGATGCATGGATTAGCATGTCAAACGAGTTCAACATATCTCTTCCAGACAAACCCATGCGGGAAGGTAGAACTGGCAGAGTCACAACATAGAATCGAGAACTCATCAAGAGCTCTGGTTGTGATCTTTTGGTTCAAAGAACTTCTGCCATAAATGGTTCATAGTATTTGGAAGAAGGAAATACCACGGACCTCGAGGACTAATGCAAAGGTTACAAATAACCTAAGGGAGCTAGCAATTACTATCAACATGAAGTAAGTAGGGTGAATCTCGGGTTCAAAACCCAGGAATAGAATGCCTACTAACTAAATGGCATCACGGGATGCTTTCAAGAATGACGGCCAGAATCATCACACTGGAAACACAAAACATGGCTAGACTACTAGGTGATACTCTAGACACCTAGGGTCATAATAATAGCTCCAACATATACGTCGAGGCAATAGAGTACCTCAACTCACTGATTAGTGTGGTTAATCTGGCCCAATGGGACATCGGGAATAGGAGGAAGGGATTTGCAAATGCATTAGACTATTTAGAAACCTGGGGTGACTCGGACAACATAACAACTGTAAATGCTCGAAAAGATTTGAGACATGCTACAAAAATGGTGGCATAACCACTTAGAAGCACAATATCAAGGTTCTGGGATCGACAGTTAACATACGGAAGTAGTAGGAACTGAACCGAGGCTTAAGCCAACAATTCTATAAGTCTACGGATTAGAAACACGTCATCCTGATAGAAAGAAGAGGAAGCCTAGTTCCTTAACCCCGTAGGAAAGATAAGATGACTCAGATTAGAAGGGCATAAGGTATAAGGAGTAAAAAGAGCCTTACGTTCCATCCCACAATCAATTCCCTTATATAACTAAAGAATTTCTAGACTCAACTTCGACCAGTTTGGCTTGGTAATCCTACAGGCGGTCAAGCTCTGATACCAAAGCTGTCAGGACCCCGACTCAATGCCACATCGATCTAGCATGTAACACCTCATATCACTTTGCGGCCTCACGCATGGTACTCCCATGGGTGTCGCCTTACCTTTGCCCGGGACCGTTTGCACCTTTTGGCATGTATATGATAGTGTCGCTAGCATCCATATGATAAGGAGCCCAGGCTGACATGGCTAGTCGTAAACCCAAAGTGGCACAAACTTACAGGGACAGGCATCCATGACCCAGCATCGAACGTGTCGGTCATCAGCGAGTGAATCCAGGCTGTAGCACTGGGCTAAAAGGACTCCGGTGAACCAGGCTGTAGCGGGCTAACAAGACTCTGGTATTCATCGCGTGACATTTCCCCGAAGGGACAGACACGGGAACGAACAAGGACACATGCCGGCCAGCCTAAGTGTTCCGGAGCAGTAGCAAGCTACCATGGCTCAGTGGAAGCACTAGGAGACATTTCCCGGTAAGAGAGGCTACTAAGGATAAACAACTAGATAGTCAGATACCACACATACCAAGCATTTCAATAACATACACACAATATGCTCGATATGTGCAAATACAACATGGTATCACAACATGACCCTACAACTCAAGTATTTTATTCAATAGGCTCCGAGGAGCGAGATATTACAAACATGGGTCTCATGACCCAACAATCAGAGCATACAAGTCAAAGCACATGTGGAAGCTTAACATGTTTGAGTACAGACATCTACAAATGAAAAAGGCTGAGAAGCCTGTCTATCTACCAGATCCTGCCGAAGGCACAAGATCGTAGCTGAGGTAACAAGCTAAACGTCGAAGTCCACACGGTACTACTAGTGAGACTGAAGCCTCTCTGCAAAAACATAAATTAAGCAATGTGAGTACAAATGTACCCAGCAAGACTTACATCAGATCTAACTACATATGCATCATTATCAACAAGGGGATGGTGGGGTTTAACTGCAGCAAGCCAGCTTTGACTCGGTGGCTATCCTGAACTACGACTGCAAGTAACTCTTTTGAGGTGGCGCACACGAGTCCACATATTCACCATATCAATACACCACTATGGATCCGCTCCCGTCTTCCTACGAGAACGCCATCCATAGCACTCACGCTTATCTTGCGTATTTTAGAGTATCCACTTTCACTTGTCTATGAACTGTACAGGCAACCCAGAAGTCCTTTACCACGGACACGGCTATTCGAATAGATAATGTTAACCCTGCAGGGGTGTACTTCTTCACGCACGCTCTCACCACTTACCGCCGTTTACACGACATGTACTCGGCAACCTTCAAGCGGAAGCCCAGCGAGGGTGTCGGCCACGACTTGACTAACCACACAAGTCTCTCATCCAGGTTTATCGCCTATTCGGGTTCCATCCGCAAGCAGATCTGGCTGGGGTGTCGCTCACGGCCCCAAACGATGTGTGCAGGGTTCCCAAGTCCACCATCCGGGTGCCACTTGGTACACCGGGCCACTGTGCCTAGTCTATCCCAAGCCCACCTGTACCGGGTGCCACTTGGTAGACTACTAATACTACCTACAAACACCAGAAACTAGTTGCAACTCCTGGACAGAGACCAGGTTGATTAATAAGTCGAGAGAGTTTGGAGCGCCCGGAGCCCAATGTGTGGTAGTAACTGTTCATGGATCACAAACACAGAACTCAGTTCCTGAGGACGGCTGCAATGAGACAACCCACCATGTACTCCTAAATGGCCTCTCACCGCTCCCTTTACCAAATCGTGTTCACACACTTAGCTCTCAACAGTAGGACATGTTCACACACCTCTGATTCATCCCCGATGAATCAGACCTGACTCAACTCTAAGCAATAGCAGGCATGACAAACAAGCATGAATGAGTAGGCACATCAGGGCTCAAACAACTCCTACTCATGCTAGTGGGTTTCATCTATTTACTGTGGCAATGACAGGTCATGCAGAGGATAAGGGGGTTCAACTACCGTAGCAAGTAACAGTTGAATCGTTGTTGTCCTAATGCATTGAAAGAGAGCAGGAGCGAGAGAGTGGGATTGTATCGGAATGAACAAGGGGGGTTTGCTTGCCTGGCACTTCTGAAGATAGTATAGCTCTTCATCGGTGTCATCGATCTCATCGTCAGTATCATGTCTATCGAGAGGGGACAAATACCGACATCACAGAAGGAAACACAATCAATGCAATGCACAATATGATGCATGATCATGACATGTCAATATGCTGTGGTTTGAGCTAATGCAACTAGCAGCAAGTTAAATAGAGTTGGTTTGAACCCTAGGTTCAAATTCAAACTCCATATGTGATTTCTTAAATGTCATTTAGTTGAATTGTCCTAAACAGTAGTCATAAGTTGTTCTAACATGCATGAAAATGGTACATATGGATAGATTGGATTGTTCTGATCATTTTTCATATATAAATTATTTAATTTGGAGTTACGGTTGAATTTCTATGAATTTTAGAATTTGGGGTATTTTCTGAAATTTATAAATCATTTCCTGATTTATTTTAATTCCAGAAATACTTTACTGCATCAGCATGACGCCTGTATGACGTCAGCAAGTCAACAGGGTTGACCCGAGTCAAACCTGTCGCGTGGGACCCATGTGTCAGCTGCAGGGCGATTAAATAGAGCTTAATTAACCTAATTCAATAATTAGTTAGTTAATTAAACATTAGGGCCTACATGTCAGTGAAACAGTGGCTAATTAAGTTAGAATAAGCTAAACTAATTAACAACCAGGGAGGTGACATGTTAAGGCCATTTGGGTTCACTGAAAAATATTTTAGTTGAACCTGGTGGATTCCTTTTTAATGCTAGGGTTTGAACATCCCCCATTTCAAGTTTCAAAAGAATTTAAACATGATGCGTGGAAGCTAAAGCAAAGACAAGCAAGGCCTGAACTGGGGACGTGACATGATTGCTCCGACTATACCACCGTGGTCACTCTTTGTTGCTCATCATACTCCAGATGACCCGGCGAGTGCAGCCAAGGAGGCCATACTCCAAGCAGACCTTATGATGGAGCAGATGAAGGTGGTGCACGAGGCCAGCGAGGCTGCCTATAACGCCAGCTCTACTCTGCACGTGAATGTCAAGGTCCGTTGATTCTGACTGATCTCCCAATTTGATTTTTTTTCTTGCTACGATATAGTAGTTGCTGTTGCTTCATTGTCTATAAGATGCCCCTGGATGAGTGTTTTGGAACTTTTATGTGCATCTATCATGAGTCTGCTTTTTGCATCCAATTGCATCCAATCACCCACTGGGTATTTTAACTAAGTGTTGAATAGCTCTTCTACTTGAGTCGACCAAATTGAGTCGAGTGTATCTCTGAACCAGTGGGGGCACGCAAAGTGCACCCACTGGGTGTAGGCCCCCAGACCATCGTCGGATGTTTGATTCGGCAGGGGTCTTTGTCGAATGTCACTTCATTGTACTTTCACTCAGCAGAATAGTTTGATCTTAGTGGTGTCCAAACCAGTGGGGGCACGCAGAGTGCACCCACTAGGTGTAGTCCCCGAGACCATGGTCGACTGCGGGCAGTTGACTGGGGTCTGAGAACTTCGCTCTTTTTTTGCATACTCACGTTGGACAGACCATGCTGAGTGGAAATTAGGACCAGTGGGGGCACGCCAAGTGCACCCACTGGGTGTAGTCCCCGAGACTATTGTTGAATGTTTTGATTCTGCAGTAGTCTTAGAACACTTTTTGCTGAGTTTAACCTTTGTTTCTGTCGACTGGTGTGTCTTATTTGCTGATCGTAGAAATCTTGTGAGCTCGGGGCCCGTTTTGCTGAGTTGGAGAAGAAATAGATCAGCCTCAACCTTGACTTGGAACTGGCCAAGAAGAACCTTCAGAAGGCCAAGGACGATGTTGCTGCAATGGGAGGTAATAACTCACCAACTGACCACCTTGTAGTTTTTCCATTTTAGTCTTTTGAACTGAGTGACTTCACTCAAATAGATGTGCGTAGTGAAAACCGTCAACTTCAAGGTCGTCTGAAGAATTTTATTTCTTTAGTCAAAATGAAGTAGGCTCTGGAGCAGAAGGACAATGACCCTGCCGCATCCCAGAAAGAAGCGTGAGAGAAAACAGAACTTGCTGACAAGAAGCTGGCTTCAGTCAGCAAGTTAGAAGAGGAGAACACCAAGCTGAAGACTGTTGTTACTGAAGCCAAAAAGGAGGTTGTGAGGCTGAAGAAGGACAAGGAGACCCTGACTGACAAGGTGGGAGACCTCACGGCGAAGAAGGCTGAACTGGAGGCTTATCTGGGAAAACTTGCGGAGAAGCTGGTCCTGAAGCTTGAAGGTACTTCCTTTCGTCTGCCTAATTCGCAATTGTCGACTCATTATACAATTGTCGAGTCACTATTTTTTCGACTGTGCAGAATTCTGTCAAGATTTTGAAGCAGAGACTGGGCGGATCGAGACGGATCTTGACCCCATAAACTCTCTCGTCAAGGACGACGTCGCGATGAACGTGTTGCAGCTGGAATCTCCTCTCGACAGTGTTGTGGATTATCTTGCTCATCTGAATGTGGTGATGCCACGGATTGACACTCAGCTCTGGCCCCGATCGGAGTTCCAGAACGATCTCGAGTCTCTAATGACTCGAATCAAAGAAATTCCTGGTGGAGTGCAAGAATGGAAGAAGTCGCCTGCTCGTTGCGGTACTGATGTGGCTCCGTCCTTGGTCCGGGTCCATATCAAGGAGGTCAGGGAAGACAAGCTGGCGGCTATCAAGGTTGCTAACACCAAGAAGCTCCAATTCCAATCCTTCATGGAGACCTTCATTGACGCTGCCACTCGCATTGCAGACGGCATTGATCTTGATAGCTTCGTCGAGCCAACAAGCCCTCCTCCCGAAGAATGAACAAATTTATGCCCCACTTTATTTGCCTCAGGATGCCGAGTGATTTTGTAACCGTTAAACTCTTTCAGGCCTGATGCTTGAGTACTTCTGTCCGCCGCGGTTCTGAACTTTGCGGGGTTTACCAGGACTTGGTTTTTCTTGAATATGGTAGCTTTGCTTTTGCCACTTCCGGATCTTTTTTAATTCCGAGTGAAACTTGGCTTCCCCCTCGGAATAGACGTTGTACTTGTGACGCAGCTCTGATGATGTGTTTGATCAACACCTACTCATCCTTGTGGATCGGGATGGAGCGTACGTTGTACTTGTGGCGCAGTTCAGAGGATCTTTGTGGCTTAGGCGAGTACGGGATCGCAGGTAAGCCTCTGAGTGGGAGGATTGCTCTCCACTCGGAGTATTTTTTAACTTAAGCGAGTATGGGGTCGCAACTAAGCCCCTGAGTGGGAGGATTGCTCTCCACTTGGAGTAGGTTTTAACTTAGGCGACTACGGGATCGCAGCTAAGCCCCCGAGTGGGAGGGTTGCTCTCCACTCAGAGTAGTTTTTAACTTAGGCGAGTATGGGGTCGCAGCTCGGAGTAGTTTTTAACTTAGGCGAGTACGGGGTCGCACCTAAGACTCGAGTGGGAGGGTTTCTCTCCACTCGGAGTAGTTTTTAACTTAGGCAAGCACTACAAAAAAAGACACATCCGTGACATTTTGGGCCGAATGAAAAAAATTATGTCATACTTATGACACTTCTATGACGATAATTGTGACAAAACCCGGTATCATCATAGATGTGGTGTGCTCCTACTTCTATGACAAAAAATCATGACAGAAAATGGGCTTTTCGTCCTGGGCGGGCCAGAGACGCAGCTGCATGACATTCTTTGGGCCGTCCATGACGGAAAAAACTATGGTAGAAGCGAAGGCGAGGAAAATTTCGGGGAGTTCCCGGTTATGGTAGGTGGTCAGGGGCCAAGCGATGCGTGTTTCTCTTGTACACGTATGCGCATGTGTGCAAGGCGTTGGGATCTAACTGAACCCGAGCGAGGCGTCGCCTAACTGAACCCGAGAAATTGCACTACAGGCTACGCGTTACTGAACCCAAGCGATCGAGCGATTCCTTCGCTACTGCTGCTAACTGAAGTCGATCGATGCTGCCTCTCGATGAACATTAAGTGTTGCAGGGGTTTTTGGATGAA
>NC_041387.1:615174660-615227164 GCF_002162155.2 Triticum dicoccoides | reverse complement strand
GGGGGGGGTGGATGAACAGTGAGCAGTGGGAGTGGATGAACAGGACCTCGATCGATCGAGCCGGTTGGGGCTGGATGAACAGGACCCCGTGGAGGGCTGGATGAACAGGACGACCCCGTGGAGGGCTGGATGAATAGTGGATAGTGGAGGGGTGGATGAACAGTACCACTGGAGGAGTGGTTGAACAGGAGCCCGTGGAGAGGGGTGGTTGAACAGTAGCTGATGGAGTAGCGCGTGGTGGAGGCTGGATGAACAGGAGCCCATGGATGAACAGTCGCAGGTGGAGGCTGGAGGAGGTCGATGGTGGATGAACAGTAGCCCGTGGAGGTTGGAGGAGGTCGACGGTGGAGATGAACAGTATCCCGTGGAGTCCCGTTTTGTGGTACGCCACACCCCTCCCTATGAACAGGACCCCTGTTTCAACCGTAGCGCTTCAACACAATTCCGTTTCATCCATTTTGCGGTACGCCACACCCCCTCCCGATGAACAGTACCCCCATTTTGACCATAGGAGGTCTGTTTCCTCCATTTTGCAGTACGCCAGACCCCTCCCAATGAACAGGATCCCGTTTCAAACATGGATGGCCGAACACATGGCCGTTTCCTCCGCTCTGCGGTACGCCAGGCCTCGTTTCCATCGCCTGTTCTGTCCAAGCCCTCCCGATGAACACGGCGACGCATTCTGTTCCGACCCAGCCGGTTGGCTCCCCATGAACACGACGATGACGTTGTTTCTCCGTTCCGACCCAGCCATGTACACGAGCCCTGGCCGTACGTATATATGCGCGAGTAGGCGTTCGAGATCCCACCCATAGGTACGTACGTGGCCGTATTTTCTTTCTTGCACACTGGCCGTTGTACGTACGTGTACATGCTACGTGCGCACCTCTACTACGACACGTGCGCGCCTCTACATCCACTAGTATATATGTACGTACACATTCGTGAATAGAATGACAACGCTACGTACGCTTCCACTAGGTGGGTCTCGACTGTCAGGCACTTCCTTGCGTGCAAAGATGTAGCTGGTGGGTCCCAGCAGACAGGGGGCAAATCATTTTTTTTGCCCGAGCGCACTTCCTTGCGTGCGAAGATGTAGCTGGTGGGTCCCAGCAGTCAGGGGGAAACGTTTTTTTCATGAAATATGGTGGCCCGTCCGGTGGGTCCCCGCTGTCAGGTGGCTGAATAATTATTTTGCGCGTAATAAGGAGGCACTTCCTTGCTGCGGTCGTGGACCCAGCTGTCAGCCTCTCCACATACAGTTCACGTCTGATGGAAGTCGTTCCTTGACCAACTTGACCATGCCGCGCCGAGAGCGCCAGGGCGGTGGACGACGGCGAGTGATACGTCTCCAACGTATCTAAATTTTTTGATTGCTCCATGCTACTTTATCTACTGTTTTAGGCAATATTGGGCTTTATTATCCACTTTTATATTATTTTTGGGACTAACCTATTAACCGGAGGCCGAGCCCAGATTTGCTGTTTTATGCCTATTTCAGTGTTTCGAGGAAAAGGAATATCAGACTGAGTCAAAACGGAACGAAATCAACTGGAGAAGTTATTTTTGGAAGGAAAGCCACCCAGGGAACTTGGAGTGCACGTAAGGGGAGATACGGGCTGCCCAGAGGGAGGGGGCGCCCCCCCTGGGCGCACCTCCTACCTCGTGGGACCCCCGTAGCTCCACCGATGTACTTCCTGCACCCATATATACCTACGTACCAAAAAACTTCCAGAACAGAACCTAGATCGGGAGTTCCGCCGCCGAAAGCCTCCAGAGCCACCAAAAACCAATCGGGACCCTGTTCCGGCACCCTGTTGGAGGGGGATCCCATCACTGGAGGCCATCTTCATCATCCCGGCGCTATCCATGACGAGGAGGGAGTAGTTCATCCTCGGGGCTGAGGGTATGTACCAGTAGCTATGTGTTTGATATCTCTCTCTCTCTCGTGTTCTCTCTCGTGTTCCTCTATGGCACGATCTTGATGTATCTCGAGCTTTGCTATTGTAGTTGGATTTTATGATGTTTCTCCCCCTCTACTCTCTTGTGATGAATTGAGTTTCCCCTTTGAAGTTATCTTATTGG
The DNA here is from genome assembly GCF_002162155.2 of Triticum dicoccoides. Lineage (NCBI taxonomy): Eukaryota > Viridiplantae > Streptophyta > Magnoliopsida > Poales > Poaceae > Triticum > Triticum dicoccoides. The sequence continues at coordinate 615,225,079 of NC_041387.1, read as the reverse complement.
ATTGAGTCTTTATGAGAACACGTATTGCCGTGATTATCTGTGGTGACAATGGGATATCATGTGCCACTTGATGTATGTTTTGGTGACCAACTTGCGGGTTCCACCCATGAACCTATGCATAGGGGTTGGCACACATTCTTGACTCTCCGGTAGTAGCTTTGGGGCACTCTTTGAAGTACTTTTATGTTGGTTGGATGAATCTGAGATTGTGTGACGCATATCATATAATCATGCCCACGGATACTTGAGGTGACAATGGAGTATCTAGGTGACATTAGGGCTTTGGTTGATTTGTGTCTTAAGGTGTTATTCTAGTATGAACTCTATGATGGATTGAGCGGAAAGAATAGCTTTATGTTATTTTACTACGAACTCTTGAATAGTTAGAACAGAAAGGATAACTTTGAGGTGGTTTCATACCCTACCATAATCTCTACGTTTGTTCTCCGCTATTAGTGTCTTTGGAGTGACTCTTTGTTGCATGTTGAGGGCTTGTTATATGATCTATCTATGTTATTATTGTTGAGAGAACTTGCACTAGTGAAAGTATGAACCCTATGCCTTGTTTCCTATCATTGCAATACCGTTTACGCTCACTTTTACCACTTGTTACCTTGCTGTTTTTATTATTTCAGATTACAAATACCTTTATCTACTATCCATATTGCACTTGTATCTTCATCTCTTCGCCGAACTAGTGCACCTATAAAATTTACCATTGTATTGGGTGTGTTGGGGACACAAGAGACTCTTTGTTATTTGGTTGCAGGGTTGTTTGAGAGAGACCATCTTCATCCTACGCCTCCTACGGATTGATAAACCTTAGGTCATCCACTTGAGGGAAATTTGCTACTGTCCTACAAACTTGTGCACTTGCAGGCCCAACAAAGTCTACAAGAAGAAGGTTGTGTAGTAGACATCAAGCTCTTTTCTGGCGCCGTTGCCGGGGACGCTAGGTAAAGGGTACTCACACTCCGTCACTAAGCTCTTTTCTGGCAAGGTGAGTGCTTGAAGGTATATCTTTAGATCTTGCAATGGAATCTTTTTGTTTCTTGTTTTAGCACTAGTCTAGTTTATAAAAGAAAAATACAAAAAAAATGGAGTTAAGTTTGTCTCATACGCTTCACCTTTTTAATATCTTTCGTGAGTATGATGGGAAGGATAATTGTGCTCAAGTGCTAGAAGAAGAGATCTCTAAATTGTTTGGCACTAAATCTTTGAATGATGAGCATGATTGCAATGTTGTTAGTACGAATTCTTTGAATATCCATGGTGCTAATGATGATTGAACTAGTTATGATGAAAATGTCTCCTATAAACATGTCAATTTTTGTGGAGTGCATTGGGTTTGTAAGTACACACCAAATAGGGAAGATAGATATTGCAAGAGGCATAAGTACTTAGAAACCAAATTGTTGCAAGAAGAGCTAGATGCGTGTGCTGAAAATTTAAACTTTCTTAGCCATACTTGTGAACTTTGCAATGAACGTGATCATTTTAGTACCCAATGCAAATTGTTTCATGATCGTATCGTGTCCAAAAATTGTGATGACTTGATTTCCCTTGCACATCATAATGAACTTAGTTTGCTCTTGGGTTATGAAGAAATTAAACGTATAACTAAGATTATTCCAGAATTTTCCCTTGATAGAATTCTTCATTTTGATCTAGAGAAGATTTATATGTATTGTGCGGTGAATTGTATTGAAAATCCTTATATTGCCAATTACCTAAAGAAAAGAAAGCAAATGGAAGATGATGAGAATACTAATGAAAGGGAAGAGGCTTCCCAATCTCCTCCTATTATTTCTTATGATGAATCAGGTAACGAGGAGGAGCTTTCTATTCAGCCAATCTCATCAATAAGGAGCTCAAAGAGGAAGGTTGAACCTACACATAATGTGAAGAATAAAAAGAAAAGAAGGAGCAACAAAGGTAAAAAGGTATCCCTCCCAAATGATGTTGCTCCTACTACTACTTGTGATGATGATAATTGCTATACTATTGGTGCTATTCATATTTTTTATGATGAGAGTGATTATGCTTATAATATGAAAGGGCCCAAGCTTGGGGAAGCTATGTTTGATGAGGATGAAATATTTGAGAATATATTTGCTGGAATTAATGTTTGTCCCAAGCTTGGGGATGCTACGTTTAATGAAGATGATATTTTTAGCATCCCAAGTTTTGATATGCAAAGTTGTTATGATGATAGCATGCCTCCTACCTATGATGATTATATTGATAAAAGTGGGTCTGGAAGAGTGTCAACTTTAGGAAGTAGTGATCCCATTATTTTGGAGGATGTTGAATCTATTTGTGATGAATATGAAAGTGGATTTGGAAGAGTGTCAACTTTATTTAGTAATTCCACTATCTTGGGAGAGGTTTTAATCGATTATGATGAGAACAAAGTTGCTACTTATGATGATTATTGTGATAAAACTTATGATATAAAAAGTAGTGAGGGTTATATTTACAAATATTGTCATGATTATGATTACCCTTTTTCTGAACATTACTCTTTTAATGTGGAAACAATTTTTAGTGTTCAAGTCTCTCATGATACTCCCACTACTATTCATGAGAAGAATTTTGCTTATGTGGAGAATAGTAAATCTTCTATGCTTGTAGATCATGAAAAGAATGTTTTAGGTGCTGGTTATGTTGTTGAATTCATTCATGATGCTACTGAAAATTATTATGAGGGAGGAATATATGCTTGTAGGAATTGCAATAATGTCAAGTTTCCTCTCTATGTGCTTAAATTCTTGAAGCTATGCTTGTTGTACCTTCCTATGCTAGTTGATTATTGTTCCCATAATTTGTTTGCTCACAAAATCCCTATGCATAGGAAGTGGGTTAGACTTAAATGTGCTAGTAATATGCTTCATCATGCTCCCGTTATGTTTCAATTCTTATCTTTTATGTGAGCATCATTGCCATCATCATGCCTAGCTAGAAAGGCATTAAAGAAAAGCGCTTGTTGGGAGACAACCCAATATTTATCCTTACTGTTTTTGTGTGTCCACATGATTATGCTACTGTAGTAATCATGTTTTATAGCTTTTGTTTCAATAAAGTGCCAAGTAGAACCTTTGGGAAGACTTGGGTGAAGTTTATATGATCTTGCTGTAGAAAACAGAAACTTTTGCGCTCACGAGAATGGCTGCCATTTTTTACTGGAGAGCGCTTTGAGGTTGATTCTTTTTGCAGATGATTAATAGACAAATTGCTCAGGTCCAGCAATGTATTTCATAATTTTTGGGGTTACAGAAGTATACGTTTTATACAGATTACTACAAACTGTTCTGTTTTTGGCAGATTCTGTTTTCTTTATGTTGTTTACTTATTTTGATGAATCTATGGCTAGTATTAAGTGGTATGAACCATAGAGAAGTTAGAATACAGTAGATATTACACCAATATGAATTTATAATGAGTTCATTACAGTACCTAAGTGGTAGTTTTATTTTCTTTTACTAACGGAGCTTACGAGTTTTGTTTTGAGTTTTGTGTGGTTGAAGTTTTCAAGTTTTGGGTAAAGATTCGATGGACTATGGAATAAGGAGTGGCAAGAGCCTAAGCTTGGGGATGACCAAGGCACCCCAAGGTAATATTCAAGGACAACCAAGAGCCTAAGCTTGGGGATGCCCCGGAAGGCATCCCCTCTTTCGTCTTCGTTCATCGGTAACTTTACTTGCAACTATATTTTTATTCGCCACATGACATGTGTTTTGCTTGGAGCGTCATTTTATTTTGCTAGTTTTTGCTTGCTGTTAGTTAGAATAATGTTTTGCATCTTTAGTTTCAATAAAAAGTCAAGGATAGCCTTTGCCATGCTCATTTTGCTAGTATACATGTTGCTGTTTGAAAATAGAAAGTTTACCGCTGTTGCAAAAATTCCCTAGAAAAGTCAGCGAATGGTATAACGTTGAATATTTTAGTATATTAAGCTCTGATAAATTTATTACAGTGGGAATTTTAGTTCATAATTTTTGGAGTCAGGGAAGTATTGATACTCTTGGATTCTTTACAGACTATTGTTTTGACAGATTGCTGTTATGTTTGCATTGTTGGCGTATGTTTGTTTGTTTAATGATTCTATTTGAGGAAACAATTACTTGGCTTGTCATCGGGGGTATAGAAGTTGGGAACATCTTTGTGTGACGAAAATGAAGCATAGCCTAACTATATGATTTTGTAGGGATGAACTTTCTTTTGCCATGCTATTTTGAGAAGACATGATTGCTTTGATTAGTATGCTTGAAGTATTATTATTTTTGTGTCAATATGAAATTTTGTCTTGAATCTTTCGGATCTGAATATTCATGTCACAATTAATAAGATTTACATTGAAATTATGCCAAAGTATCACTCTGCATTAAAATTCTTTTTTATCATTTACCTACTCGAGGACGAGCAGGAATTAAGCTTGGGGATGCTTGATACGTCTCCAACGTATCTATAATTTTTGATTGCTCCATGCTACTTTATCTACTGTTTTAGGCAATATTAGGCTTTATTATCCACTTTTATATTATTTTTGGGACTAACCTATTAACTGGAGGCCCAGCCCAGATTTGCTATTTTATGCCTATTTCAGTGTTTCAAGGAAAAGGAATATCAGACGGAGTCAAAACGGAACGAAATCAACTGGAGAAGTTATTTTTGGAAGGAAAGCCACCCAGGGAACTTGGAGTGCACGTCAGGGGAGATAATGGCTGCCCACGAGGGTGGGGGGTGCCCCCCTGGGCACGCCCCCTGCCTCGTGGGACCCCCATAGCTCCACCGACGTACTTCCTGCACCCATATATACCTACGTACCCAAAAACTTCCAGAATAGAACCTAGATCGGGAGTTCCGCCGCCGAAAGCCTCCAGAGCCACCAAAAACCAATCAGGACCCTGTTCCGGCACCCTGTCGGAGGGGGATCCCATCACTGGAGGCCATCTTCATCATCCCGACGCTATCCATGACGAGGAGGGAGTAGTTCACCCTCGGGGCTGAGGGTATGTACCAGTAGCTATGTGTTTGATATCTCTCTCTCTCTCTCGTGTTCTCTCTCGTGTTCCTCTATGGCACGATCTTGATGTATCCGAGCTTTACTATTGTAGTTGGATTTTATGATGTTTCTCCCCCTCTACTCTCTTGTGATGAATTGAGTTTCCCCTTTGAAGTTATCTTATTGGATTGAGTCTTTATGACAACACTTGATGTATGTATTGCCGTGATTATCTGTGGTGACAATGGGATATCATGTGCCACTTGATGTATGTTTTGGTGACCAACTTGTGAGTTCCACCCATGAACCTATGCATAGGGGTTGGTGTCGTGGATTTGTCACGTCAGATGTCCTTAGTGTCAGGACTTAGTCGCGAGGCCAACACATCTATGTGGTAGCTTGAGAGGGGTTGAGCGGAATCGAGAGACGCAACACAAGACAGGGATTTAGACAGCTTCGGGCCCCGGGAAACATCATCCGGTAAAAACCCTACATGCTGTTTGAGGCTAGGTCTCATTATGATCACGAGGGAGTCGCCGTAAACCGGCTCTCCTCTTTGTGTCTAGCCCTAAGATTGTTTCTTATTGCTTGTAGCTTCCCCTCCTATTGGGGAGCCCTGCCCCTCCTTATATATGTTGAAGGGGCGGTTTACATGTGGAGTCCTATTAGGATTAGGACTAGTCTATCTCTAGTACAAACCGGATACAAGTCCGGGTCTTAACTCTTTGTAAGGTAAATATTCCTTTCCTCTTAAACCGGGCCACCATAGTATGAACCGGCCTTCATGAACCGCCCGTTGGGCCACCAGGTCTTGTCGCTCCTCGCACCCACCTGCCGGGTTACCAATGAGTCGTGAACCGCCAGGTCCAAATGGGTCGCCCGGTGAATCACCAAGTGCCAGCGGGGTCTTCAGATAAACCGCCAAGTCCGGCCGGGTTAAACTTCCGGCCGGTTTACGCCGCGGGGTATATCCCCGACATTAGCCCCCAAGTTTAGCTTGGATTTATCCATGGTAAACTTATGCTGCAAAATAAACACAAGAACAAATTTGACAGGTTGTGCTCGGGTTAAGAATTCTTGTAAACCGGCATCTGATCATTCTGAATCCTTGTCATTTCCTTCTTCTTAGAAAATCCGGATCAATAACCAGTATCATACTCAAATTGCTGATGTTGGCCTCTCATAGAAAAATATTGTGAAGAATAATCCACTTGAATCGGTTTCCAAAATGTCGGTTTAAGAAATTTTGGTCTTGAAATACTCATCTGATATTCGGGTCTTTTGAAGATGTAGAACTTGCCGGTTTATCATTGCCAAAACTGCCGAGTTATAAAAACTGATAATTCCGGGTCATGATTGTTGCTAACGCCGATTTATGATTGTGGCCAACACCGGTTCATGATTGTTGCCAACGCCGGTTCATGATTATTGATGATACCGGGTTGTAGACACAGGGTCATAATAATTGGTGACACCGGGTCAATCTGGTTTGCTCAAAACAGAGAATTTGAAAATATTTTTCCGATAATAATATAATTCCTGTAGCCCCCAAGTCTTGAGCAGAACAAAGTGATGGCTTAAGACTTGCTTCAATATAAATACTGCCACTTTTGAAGAAATCCATGTTGTTCATCCCAGTCACTAGTAAAAACTGAATACTCCATATTATGTAGCCCCCAAGGGCCGGGTTGTCATGCTTGCAGCAACCAGGGACTTGAAATTGCCTTATACTCATAAAACTTCAACCAGTGTAGCCCCCAAGGGCCGGGTCATTTATGCAATAATGAGCAGGGACTTTGTAAATATAATCATGTAGATTTGAGCAATGATGTGTAGCCCCTAAGGGTCGGCTCAGTAAGATAATATTGAGCTGGGACTTGATATATACTTCAATGAAAATAACATCATATGATGTAACCCCCATCATAGGCTTGAATCCACGTCCATAAGGTTAAGAGCCCTGTGCTTTACCAACTGAGCAGTGGAACCTTCAATATAATGGATTTAACTTGTATACCTTGAGTTGTTGACAGGAGCAATTGGTAGCCCCCAAGGGCCGGCTCGTTATAATGTGATGAGTCAGGTCTTCAATAATATGAGCAAAAAATGACTTTGCATTAGCCCCCAAGTGTCATGGTGCATGCTTGCAGCGACATGAGACTTGCATATTTGATATAATCTCAACTTGAATAATGTAGCCCCCAAGTGTCGGGTCGTAAGCCTGCAGCGACTCGGGACTATTCCTTCCATTGCAAAATAAATCATATCCTTTGATAAAATAATAGCCATTGCGCTAAAGCGACTTTGAAAACCTCAATAATACCGGTTGTTAAAAACCATAATAAAATCCAGCCATGTTGGCTATTCAAAATAATATAATCCGGTATGAAAACCTTATTCATTCAATATCATAATGAAAATTCAGCCAAGTTTGGCTATTTGAATAATATAACCCAATGATTTATAAGCGCATGATTCCAATGGCGCAATCCAAATATGTACTGGCGACTTATAGTCCAAAGCCAGGCCGGGTTAACAAACACCGGATAATTTCTCACCATATACTGGTGACTTATCGTCTTAAAGCCAGGTCGGTTTAATAAACACCGGATAATTTATAATCATGCTTTATTCAACCTGTCTCTGCATACAACAAGTTTAAAGTGTCCTGGCGGTTTACCGCCGGACGGGTCATAATGCCAACATATAACCTGGGTTTATAACCAAGGCTGCACTTAAGAACAATCAAATATGAAATATATCATACCTGTGATATTGAATCACATCGTTGGTTTACCAATTTTTTGTAGTAAGGGTGATAATCCCAATCTTGAATACTGATAACTCCTTCCATATTGTGCCGGTTTATGATAAAACCGTACCGGGTTATGATAGACACCGGATTATCCATATATAATACTGGCAACTTGTAGTCGAACCAGACCGGGTTAATAATCGCCGGATTATAATTGGTCATGTACTGACAATTTGTGATTGAAAGTCAAGCCGGTTTAATGAACACCGGTTTACTCCATAATAAGATGGTAACATAAAATCAAAAAATCAAACCGGGCAAATAGTCTCCGGATTAAGAATTGACCGTGTTCCGTCAATTGACAGTCGAACCGGTCTGCAAATTTTGTCGGTTTAAGAACGCAACAAAAATAATAGTCATTTAAGAAAAAGACTGAAGCAAAAGGCAATGATAAAACCGTTTGCAAGAAAGATGCTTTATTGAGCTGATCAGATGGTGTTAACATGGTCGGACAGGACCAAGCTCCCAATAGGTGTAGCTATGGTTCAAGTCAGCCAGGTCCCCAACTGAAACCGTGGCATTATGCCGATCAAGTGGCGTGGCAATGGTTCGGGTTCGACCAAGCCCCCAAGTGACTCTGTGGCCTTAGGCCGATCAAGAGCGTGACTGGTTCAGACTTGACCATGTCCCCAAGTGATCTAGTGGCTTTCGCCTATCAAGAGGTGTTGCATTGGTTCGGACACGACCAAGCCCCCAAGTGATATCATAAAGCTTTTGAAAAGCGAATTCAAGGGGTAAACCGGAGGTCGCTTTAATACAGGCCAATTCCATGTAACCACGCATGATGTAAAAAAGAACAGAGACACCGCTTTATGAAGCAGAAGCCCCCATGTGATCAATAATATGTTAGGCCAATAAGGCATGATACCCATGTTTGAACCGCGCATCATGGCAGAAGGTCCTCTTCGGCACCCTTTAACTTTTTGCAAGAGCTAAATCCTTCTTGAGCCGGATGTTAAACCGGATATTGAGAGCTTCAAAGCTTTGTGGGAGACATCTTTCCCTTGAACCGGATTTTAAACCGAAATCTTCATTTTTAGCCGGAAATTTTCTGACGGCCTTTAAACTCGAACCTGCGAGAAGTTAATTCCTTTTTGAACCGGAAATTCTTAAACCAGATTTGAGAGCTTCAGTGAGACTGGCTTCCCTTGAGCCGGATTTTAAACCGGAATCTTTTCTGATGACCCGGAACTTCTTCATTGAGCCGGGATTTTATAATTGTCATATACTTTCTAAGCCGGAAATTTTCTAACGGCCTTCAAATAACAGTAGCCTCCGGGACTGGGTTATCTTTCCCTCCATTGTCCTGGGTTTTTTAATTTGCTGAAACTGGCAAGACTTGTTGCGTCATATCATCATAGCCCCCGAGTCTCAAGGTGACTCGAAGAGTTGGCTTGAGATTCTCCATATTTGACCGTGATATAAACCGGCATAACTTGTATATCATTGGTGTTGATAGCACGATGTTAATCCATAGAAATTTGAGGTGACTGCGGCGGGTTATAAATGATCCCGTATGAGCCGTGTGAGCAACTCGGCCAATGGTTCCTTCCAACTGGTGATTTGAAGTTAACCAAAACTGTAGTGGTGGCGATTTGTGCGCCTACCCGTTGAACCACCTAGTGCAGACGGCGGTTGATAGTAGATGATAATTTGCCTCCATTTTGTTGAAAGAAAACCAGGCTACCCAAGCCGTGACTTGTTCAAATAGCTCATGCAGACAGGTTCGGCCCGGTATGTTGATGTAGACCAGGCCGCGAGAGACGGACGACAAAGACGACCGCAACATCAGAGGCGACTCGGATAGATGAGTCGGCCGCGGCATTGTAAGTCAGTACGGACGGGCGAGTCGATCAGGCGGTTCAGCCTCGTCATGTAGATATAAAATGGTCTGCAGAACGGCGGCTCGCAGATATGTTCATCGAGCTTGATGGTGTGGCTAGATGCTAGCGCATAATGGTGGCGCGAGCTATACATCCCTGACATGGCCATAGCTTTTGCAGTGAACAATTGTCCTGCATAAACAATATCGCAGACCAAGGCAAAGATAAACTGCTCTTTGACAAAAATAATATGTGCTAATATATTTTAGATGGATATCACCTGACGCGTTTAGGCCGTAAACAATCCGCCATGAAGTTGATGATCCCTAGGTGAAACTGAAATCCCTCACGGGTGAATCACCGCGGGAGCAGACAGATAAACCGGCCATGGTATCTGTAAGCGGGTGCGGACGAGCAAGTTGTCCTCCGCGTTGTAAACCGTCGTGGATGGGCGAGTCGATCACAGGGACCGTAATATAACACCTCATTAGTTATGAACAATTGTCCTGCATCAAAAAGTATCGCAAGACAAAGTAATTGTTCATACAAAAATTAATATGTGCTAAAAACCGGACGGATATCACCTGGTTGTTTTTGCTTGCGGCAACTTTGACCGGCCAGCGGCAACTTGGGCTGCAGCGAGAGATCCCCGACAAAGTAGAGCTGGAGCGACTAGGAGCTAGGCACTGTCTTTGATCCACCACCACTGCTGCCCGTGAGCCGCTCGTCGCCCGTGCAGGGACCGGCCGCTAAGGACGTAGCCGGTTTAATGTTTTTTTGACGTGAACTAGCACGTTTGGCAAACTCACGTGAGGGATCCTTGGTGCATACATCTTTGTCCTTCCCATGTAGGAGTACTAGTAATATTAGTTTTTGATTCCCGTTGGCGCTTGGCCCTTCACGTGGGTGGCAGGCTTGTAGTTTCAAGATGTGACATCGATACTGTTGCTGGACCAGTTGGATGGACTTGAACGCGTGGGTGCGGAGACGGCCTGCGATTTGATAGTGGCGGTGTAGCAGAAACTGGTGTTCACCTCGGTGGACTGTCCGCCCAAGAATCGATCTCCATCTCTGCTTATAAGTTGAATCAGCAGCAAAAATCTTGTCGGTCTCGGCGACTTGTGGCAGCGCATCCCGCAGACCATCACACAACCTTAGTTTCCTTTTTACAATTTAGTGGCACAACCCAGTTTGGAATTCTCTTTCAACTTGGACTCGGCGGATTTCTATGGCGCGTGCGGTGGCCACATAGCGGGTAACCCCTAAAAAAATCTCTTGCTCTCAATCTTGTACATGCTCAAACAGGCGGCCGCTCGTCGATGATTCAGATCCGATTGCGCCTGTTCTTCATCCGATTAACCGCGAGCTTCTTGATCCTTAGAAAAAAATCCCTCCAAGAACTCAACACCACCGTGCGCGGGCCCCATGGTGGGCGCCAACTGTCGTGAATTTGTCACGTCAGATGTCCTTAGTGTCAGGACTTAGTCGCGAGGCCAACGCATCTATGTGGTAGCTTGAGAGGGGTTGAGCGGAATCGAGAGACGCAACACAAGACAGGGATTTAGACAGCTTCGGGCCCCGGGAAACATCATCCGGTAAAAACCCTACATGCTGTTTGAGGCTAGGTCTCATTATGATCACGAGGGAGTCGCCGTAAACCGGCTCTCCTCTTTGTGTCTAGCCCTAAGATTGTTTCTTATTGCTTGTAGCTTCCCCTCTTATTGGGGAGCCCTGCCCCTCCTTATATATGTTGAAGGGGCTGTTTACATGTGGAGTCCTATTAGGATTAGGACTAGTCTATCTCTAATACAAACCGGATACAAGTCCGGGTCTTAACTCTTTGTAAGGTAAATATTCCTTTCCTCTTAAACCGGGCCACCATAGTATGAACCGGCCTTCATGAACCGCCCGTTGGGCCACCAGGTCTTGTCGCTCCTCGCACCCACCTGCTGGGTTACCAATGAGTCGTGAACCGCCAGGTCCAAACGGGTCGCCCGGTGAATCGCCAAGTGCCAGCGGGGTCTTCAGATAAACCGCCAAGTCCGGCCGGGTTAAACTTCCGGCCGGTTTATGCCGCGGGGTATATCCCCGACAGTTGGCACACGTTCTTGACTCTCCGATAGTAGCTTTGGGGCACTCTTTCAAGTACTTTTATGTTGGTTGGATGAATCTGAGATTGTGTGACGCATATCGTATAATCTGAGATTGTGTGACGCATATCGTATAAGCACTCTTTGAAGTAGCTTTATGTTATTTTACTACGAACTCTTGAATAGTTAGAACAGAAAGGATAACTTTGAGGTGGTTTCGTACCCTACCATAATCTCTACGTTTGTTCTCTGCTATTAGTGTCTTTGGAGTGACTCTTTGTTGCATGTTGAGGACTTGTTATATGATCTATCTATGTTATTATTGTTGAGAGAACTTGCACTAGTGAAAGTATGAACCCTAGGCCTTGTTTCCTATCATTGCAATACCGTTTATGCTCACTTTTACCACTTTTTACCTTGCTGTTTTTATTATTTCAGATTACAAATACCTTTATCTACTATCCATATTGCACTTGTATCTTCATCTCTTCGCCGAACTAGTGCACCTATACAATTTACCATTGTATTGGGTGTGTTGGGGACACAAGAGACTCTTTGTTATTTGGTTGCAGGGTTGTTTGAGAGAGACCATCTTCATCCTACGCCTCCTACGGATTGATAAACCTTAGGTCATCCACTTGAGGGAAATTTGCTACTGTCCTACAAACCTGTGCACTTGCAGGCCCAACAACGTCTACAAGAAGATGGTTGTGTAGTAGACATCAGCGAGGCCTAGGAAGGGGATGACGCGGAGCCGGGGAAGATGCGACAGTGGATGCCCACGCGTAGAGGAGTATGAGGGTTCACTGGTTCGCTGCAGTGTGAGGCTGTCGTCGTTGCAGAAATAGCAGGGGGTGTGGGTGAGTAGAGGGATGGCCTGGCTAGCGATGGGAGTAGTAGGAGGTGGTGAGGCCTCCACTGCATCGCAACCGGCCACAGGAGGCAGGAGCACGAGGCACGACCGGCGCTGGTTTGGGCGGCTGGAGTAGGTAGACCAGAGGTTGAAGAAGCACTACGGCCGTTGGATGGACATCGTATGGTCATTGGAGCTAGACACGTGCATATTGACTAAGTTGACAAAGTCCTCCGTCCCCGTCAACTTAGTAGGCCCACAAGTCAGCCTTCACTATACTGGGTCCCAGCTAGCAGGGGGAGTATTCAATTTTTTTGTGCGTAATAAGGAGGCACTTCCTTGCGTGCGAAGATATAGCTGGTGAGTCCAAGCTGTCAGCGATGGTAAAGTTTTTTTCGTGAAGTACATAGGACCTTTCGGTGGGTCCCAGATGTCAGGTGGAGGAATCATTATTTTGCGCATAATAAGGAGGCATTTCATTGCGTACGGCCGTGGACCCAGCAGTCAGCCTCTCCACGTACAGTCCACTTCAGATTCATGTCGGTCGTTGACCACGTTGACTAGGCCGCGCCGAGAGCACCAGGGCGGTGGACGACGGTGAGGCCTAGGAAGGGAATGAGACGGAGGCAGGGAAGACTCGGCAGTTGTTTCCCATGCGGAGGTGAGTACGGTTGTACGAGGGTTTACTGGTTCGTCTGCCATCGTCGGAGAATAACAGCAGGTGTGGGTGAGTAGAGGGATGGCTAGGCCAGCGATGGGAGTACGATGGGGCAGTGAGGCCTGCGCGGCAGCACAGCCGGCCGCGAGGAGGAGGGAGCAGGCAGTCCCGTCGGCGCTTGTTTGAGCGGCTGGAGCAGGAAGAGCAGAGATTGAAGAAGCATGACGGTCGTTGGATGGAAATCCAATAGTCACTGCTTGTGCGTCAACCTTTTTTAGGAAAGCCTCAAATCTGTGGAAAACAGCATACATCCCATCTGCCATTATTTCTAATAATTTACAGCCCATTTGTTAATTCTTAAGGTTTTTTTTTAGCCCATATTCTTTTTGTTAGCATTACAACCCATATTGTGGCCACGGTTAAAAAATTATACGAAATTTTGCATATTTCGGTGCGGTCTGAACTGTTTTTAATCCCGAAATTTCGAGTCACATTCAAACTGATTTTAAAAATAAATGTATATCTATATAAAATCCAACAAATTGTCCATGCATAAAAATCAATGCAATTTAAAATCTCAAAATGAAAAAAAAGAAATTTGAAACCAATTGTCGGTTTGATGTGTTCTAAAAATGTACATCCCATTTCTCATTACTGATAGGCCATTTTCTCAGCCAACCGAATGAAGCTCTCCTCGTCTTGAAAGATTTGCAGCCCAACAGGCCTGACAAAGTGACTTACTTGGCAAATCGCAAAAAAATTGGGTTGTGGCCGTGGACCCAGCTGTCAGCCTCTCCACGTACAGTACTCTTCCGATGGAAGTCGGTCGTTGACCACATTGACCACGCCGCGCCGAGAGCACCAAGGCGGTGGACAATGGCGAGGCCTAGGAAGGGGAAGACGCGGAGCCAGGGAAGACGTGGCAGTGGATGCCCACGCGGAGAGGAGTACGATGGTTCATTGGTTCGGCTGTGACATGAGGCTGCCGTCACCGCAAGATAACAGGGGATGTGGGTGAGTAGAGGGATGCCCTGGGCCAGCGGTGGGAGTAGTAGGGGGCGGTGAGGCCTCCGCGGCATCACAGCCGGCCACGAGAGGCAAGAGCACGCGGCACGACCGGCGCTGCTTTGGGCGGCTGGAGCAAGAAGACCAGAGGGTGAAGAAGCACTACGACCACTGGATGGACATCGTACGGTCACTGCAGCTAGAATCGTTTATATTGACTAAGTTGACAAAGCCCTTGGTACGCGTCAACTTAGTAGGCCCACAGGTCAGCCTCCGAAACGGTGGGCCCCATATGTCAGGGGGAATCATTTTGGGGCGGCCGAAGCTAGTATATCCGAGATTGAAGAAGAAGCACGACATCCGTTGGATAGACATGCAACGGCCATTGCTGCTAGAACCGTGTGTTGACTATAATAAGTTGACAAAGCCTTGCATATGCGTCAACCTTTTTTTAGGGGACGCGTCAACTTAGTAGGCCCACAAGTGTGTGGCAGAGAACTTATAGCCCATTTGCGATTGTATGAATGTACAACACATTTTTGAATTCTAATGGAATTTACTACAGCCCATTTACATTTTGTTAAAAGTACAGCCCATTTTCTCGCTAGGACAATGATTAATAATTTCAACCAATCGTTCAAGACAGAATTCAATTAAATTTCCCACGTTTTGATGGGATCCGAAATATTTTTATCCTGAAATTTCTAGTCGGATTAAATATAATTTGTATTATGTAAAAATCCAACGAAACATTGCGCGTGCAACAATTAAAAATTAAGATTTTCAAAATCCATAAATAATATTTTATAAACTAATTTCGTATATGGTGCATTTTTTATAGTTACTGCCGAGTTTTTATAATTACATCCCATTTATTATTTTTTAAAGCCTATTTTCCTGTTAAGCCTAATGAATAAAATTTGCAGCCCAGCGGGGCGGAGAATAACAAGTTGACCTTGCCTGGGTATTCCTCAAAAAACGTATAGCTGGGCTAGCCATTTTCATTTCGAAAAAAAATAATATCTGGGCTGGATATCTGGCCTGGGCTAGACGGGCCACAGCTCGCCCAGTTAATACCCTGCTCTCCTCTGAACAACAACGAAAACATCGCCAAGAAAAATTCTGCAGTGCTCACGCCTTAAAAACACAAATACTGCTCGAGCTGCTTGGTCCCAGCTGTCGGCCGCACCTTGTGGAATTCTCTCATTTATATTGACTACATAGGTTGACAATGGTGTGGGACCGTGATGTCAGGAAACCAGGAGGAAGCAAAAAAATATAGTTGTACAAAATAAGGAGGCACTTGCGTACATACGACAATGGCCCTACTGGGCCCCTACCGTCATCCAGTCAAAATAAAGTCATCTCCTGAATCCGCATGTTCATTGACCATGTTAACAATGCTCGGCACCACAGCGAGCGCAACAACTCGAAGGACGACGGAGAGGGCCTCGCGGGCCCTTATGGATGGTCTGATACAGCGCCCGCTGCTCATTCAGGAAGCCAGGATCATCGGACACCTATGAGCACCTTCGAGAGCCTGAGACGGCATGAAATGGTAAGGCCACGCTTGGGAGCTCTGGTTTATTTCACACATGTATTAAGATACAAGTGTAATTTACTGGTCATCGAAAACAATGCGTAAAATACAGGCGTAATGAAACTAAGGGCCCGAGGTTTGTAAGTAAAATCGGCGGGTTACGCGTGTAATTTGAGAGGTCGGTGTATATTTTACTACTAGTCAAAATCGACCAACCAAGCGCTTTGCCTGAGACCATCTGCTTTTATTTACAAGCGTCAGTTTTACAAGCGGTTTTGGTTGGAAAACGACGATCCAATCACGGCTAGGATGATGAGTTGGTCGAAAGATCATATGGTTTCACGTCTAACCTACCCGACTTTTCGTATATGCTATGAATGAAACATAATACAATGAACTTCTTAAGCACGGAAACAACAGAAGAGGATGATCTTCTTAACAAGCAAATCACTAGCATTAGATCGACATGCAAAACAATACAAAGCATTATTCTCAGGAGGCACGGTGAACAGCTCGTGATGTCGCATGCCACAATATTCCAAGCTCAACTTTGCAATCAAACACAAGGCCTGGCATTACATAGACAATTCAGAACAAACTCTTAACACAAGAATATCTCAGCAGAGTAACTATTTACTTCTAAAACTGAACATAGGAATAGGAAAAAACGATCGACGCTGCTCACAGCAAAGGGCGTCCCACTCAAAAATATCAAATGCATGTCTTCTGGCTAACATCAATGAGCAAATTTTGACAAGGTTTTCCAATTCCAATATATATTGCACAAGGCCTGGCATTACATAGACAATATTCAGAACAAACTCTTAACACATGAATATCTCAGCAGAGTAACTATTTACTTCTAAATTGAACATAGGAATAGCAAAAAACGATCGACGCTGCTCACAGCAAAGGGCGTCCCACTCAAAAATATCAAATGCATGTCTTCTGGCTCAATGAGCAAATTCTGACAAGGTTTTCCAATTCCAATATATTAAACTAATGTCTTCTTGCTAACATCAACGATTAAACTTTGACAAGCTTTTCCCATTCGAAATTTTTAATGCCTATGATCGTGGAGTCCTGTCATGGCTTCTTATACCTGTTTGGGCACTTTTTGAGTTGCCTATGCTCTCTGCAGACTAGTCATGTCACCGGCGTCTACTAATACTCTGTAAAGCTTCTCGGTCATTCCTTCTGTAATGTAGCACAAACAGTGACTGCTTCTTTCTGCAAAGTGGAATGACCAATTGGACCTAGTAATGCAGCAGTTTGCCTTGGACACATTGGCTCCTTTTGTGCAGTTCAACTAAAATCAAAGTCAGAATAAAACTGAGCTTTAATTTTGATATCCCTGTAAGCAACAATAGGTATAAGGGAAACAATTACTGAGAAATAACGGTTGATGACTTGTACTCCCAGAAGAAAAGCGTCTACTGATCTACCTTATCTTAATGGGAAACAAAGCAGGAGAGTAGCAATTCTCCATCAGTGTGATTCATTCATATTGACTGAGACATTATCTTAACAATGCCTTGTTTCAACATTTATAAAGAACGACAAAGCAAAAAAGTACCATTCCTAAAACAATGTGACTGATTCATTTTAACAAAGACATTATCTTAACAATACCTTGGTTAAACATGTAGAAAGAACTACAAAGCATGATAGTACCATTCCTAAAACAATGCGACAAATCAATTACTGGCCAATAAAGGAGGATGAAACACGCAGCCACAAAAATGGTAATCCCACTAATCCCTAACAAGTGTTGCAGTTAATTAATTCTGAGAGTGGCATTGCTTAATTTTACCAGCAGCATTAGATTAACAAAAAGCATAAACAGTTCGAGGGGAGAGTGGGCGCAACAACAACATGTGCTTCCATCTACTTATAAAGGGGGTGATGCAGAGTTTTGTTGTAACAAAGAAACAAGCATCATGTCTGGGTTGGAACAATTTTTGCTCACTTGATTCTAAAAGACAGCAGTTCAATAGCTGCAATTCAACATTTATCCAAAACAGTACCAATACAAGTAGCACAACATCTCAAAGCACACTGCAGCATCATGTGGATGAAAGTCGGTACTGACCATTCTTGACCAAGATTTGAAATAGCTCGCGAGGAGGACTGAAAACATATCCCAACACATATAGGAAATCTCGATCTCCTTTTATGCAGTTCCACCAAAATTAAGCAAAGTCACCGGTGTGACATTCAAGTTGAACTACACAAAAATGGTAATCCCGCCAACCCCTAACAAGTGTTGCAGTTTTGAAATAAGATTCAGTAGTTAATTCTGAGCGTGGCATTGCTTAATTTTACCAGCGGCATTAGACTAATGAAAAACATAAACAGTTCCAGGGGAGAGTGGGCGCAATAACAATATGTGCTTCCATCTACTTATAAAGGGGGTGATGCAGAGTTTGTTGTAACAAAGCAACAAGCATCATGTTTGGGTTGGTCCCATTTTTGTTCACTACTTAATGGGAAAAGACAGCAATACAATAGCTTCGATTCAACATTTATTTAAAACAGTACCAATACAAGTAGCACAACATCTCAAAGCACACTGCACAATCATGTGGATGAAGGCCTATACTGACCTTTCATGAGACGACCATTATAAAATACAAATCTACCAAAGCGAATAGGAAATCCAATCTCGTTTTGTGCAGTTGCACTGAAATCAAGAAAAGAGTTTCGCGTAGCGAAGCAAAATGTCGCAATGGCAAAAAGTTGAATAGATACCCCTGTTTTAACAGAGGCAAAAAAGGAAACAATTACTTGCCGATAAAGGAGGATGAAACAAACGGTGACAGAAAGAAGCATCTAACTTATCTTGATGGAAAACAAAGTAGGATAGTAGCATTTCTAAAACGGTTTCATTGATTCATATTAATAGAGACATTCTCTTAAAACAACATTCGTTAAAAAATGTAACTTACTTTTAACAGTGGCATTGCTATATTTTTCCGGCGGCATTCTTAGATTAACAACAGCAAAATAGTTGTATGGGATATGCCAGCACCACGTGCGTGCACACGTATAAATGGGTGATGCAGAGTATGTAATCAAGCAGCATATCTGCGTTGGTCCCATATTTGTTCTCTTTGAACCTTTTTCCTATGTGAGGGCAGCAAATCTAGTCCTGCACAAACTACCCGACCCCCCAGTTTATTTCCCTTACAGATGTGTGTACTGGGTTACCCCCTTTTTCCCTTTTCGACCAACAAAGCGGCTAGATAGCCAGTCTATACTACTTTCCGTCCTTCCTTTCCTCATTGAACCACGTCCTAGATTCATGCTCCACCCCACCGCACCCTTCTTTCCTCTTTGAACCAAGACCTAGATTCGACTACAGATCGAAAAAGATCCACATGCAGCTAGAGCAACGACGGTTTCAAAGAAACTTATACCTTAGGGTCATCGGGATGTGGCAAGGCGTGCGGCGGGTGGATCTGCCCACACTACGTATGGCAGCGAGGAAGAAGGGGTCCGTGGCCCTCCTGCACAGGCGCTGGGTGAAAGA
The DNA here is from genome assembly GCF_002162155.2 of Triticum dicoccoides. Lineage (NCBI taxonomy): Eukaryota > Viridiplantae > Streptophyta > Magnoliopsida > Poales > Poaceae > Triticum > Triticum dicoccoides. The sequence continues at coordinate 615,205,758 of NC_041387.1, read as the reverse complement.
GAACAACGCAACCGGCAGTGGATTGCCTCCCTCGCCGAAGGCAATAGAGTGAACGCTGCACCTCCTCCCCTTCCCGGTGCGACGGGATCCGGATGCCTCCTTCACCAGCTGTGAGGGGGGAGAGAGAGACAAGAGGCCAACACAGTCTTGTTTAGATCTGGTGAAGAGAGGGTGAGAGACTGTGAATATAGCAAACCCTAGCAAAGGAACGCTGAGCCTCCAACGTGTATATATATGTATGTAGTGCGGCGAGAGTGTGGAGAGTGCAAACCCTAGCGAACAAGCGCTGAGACTCCAGCTTATATATATACTGTAGTACGAACTGAACTCCGGTGCCTTAACTGCACCTGCTTTTGGCTGTATGACAGGTGGGCCAGCCACATTTTGGGCCCACCTATCATAAACCCAAAGGCAGGTTAAAGTAAATGAAGCTGCGTCCATATAGTACTCATGTATATGACCAATATATAGTGGAGTGGTTTTCTTATTCTCTCCATAACAATCGTTTTAAATTCTGTAAGTACGAAATGAAACTCTTTAATTAATGTACCAGTCAAGAAAACTACTAAGTACTCCCTCTGTCCCATAATGTAAGACGTTTTTTCATATTACGTTGGTGTCAAAAACATCTTATATTATGGGACGGAGGGAGTACTTTCGATGAACTAACAATCCACACGTCCTGGTCGCACTTCCTGTCCTTCACGTGCGGTACACTTCCCTCCCTTAAGTGAACAACCACACATGCGCCAAATTATCGGAAACATGTGAGAGTGTGTACAAATAAAGAATTTTAATTTCAATTATCGGAAAGGTTTGAGAGTATGTACAGTTTGCCCTCTCTAATAATTATGGTTTGTTGTGTTCGGCCTAAACTTTGTCAAACTTTACAAAGTTTGACTTCAGTCAAATCTAATATGCGGAGTAAATAAAAATGGAGGGCTAATACATCCATCCGGGTTTTTAGTGCACACCATTTTCTCAATCAAAGTTAATAGTTGGACAAATAAAATTACAGGGGAGCTGGAGACAAAGTTGTGAGAAGGCTTAGAAATCAATACAAAACTTATGCTCTTAGTACCAACGTCGATCCTTCTTCGAGAAAACATTTGGTTCATAGCCAATTGTGTGATAAAATTGCACCAACGTGAAAGACGACTGCGTCTTCAACGCAACCAAGGTGAACTGGCGAAGGATATCATCTTTGTGGGTAACAAGCAAAGAGCACTGATGGAAGACAGATTGTTTTTCATTGAAAATCAATCAGCTTCACCAGCCGACGCAACCATGAGGCGCAACCATGAGCATTGATAGGTCATCATTGTGATGCATCATCCATTTGGCATCAAGTTTGGGTGAGGCACCTATGAAGTTCGACAAATCCTCACGGTGGTCTGTTTCTTCTCAGTAATCAAGCTCGAGGAAGGAAGAACCACGTGGCAGAGGACAGTGAGGCAGAACAACAATGGCCATCCAATTTTGTGCAGTTCCACTAAAATTGAGGAAGACATGCCCGGGTATGGAGATACGCATCGCTGTTTCCAAAAAAATAAAAAAGGGATATAGTGTTGTTACTTTGTTTTACAAGATTAACATCGACATCTCAATTTTCAATAAGAATTAATGAAAGTACACCAACAAACAGAAGCATCATGATTATCTTGATGGGAACTAAACCAGGATACCCGAGAAAAAAAGCATTTCTTCATTTAACCAGTGATAGTATTAGATTAGCAGCAGCAATAGGAGCATATGGACAATGACCGCACAACCACCATGTACTTTTTATCAAAACAACATGTATACCTCCACCGAGGCATAAATCAAGACAACTTTTTGAGAGGCATTTCCTCTATAATAGTAGGTGATGTTGGACCAGCCGACGAACCCTAGCTACTATACATGGGGAGCTGGGGAGTAGTCGCATAGAAGAAAACCCGCATGCAGCAACCTGGGGAGCTGGACGAGTACAAGAAGTTATACCTCAGGTGGGTGAGATGTCGCTTTAGGCGGGCGGGCGGGATCTGCTCACACGACAGCAGCGAACAAAGGCGCGGAGGACCTTCGTCTGCGCCAGCGCCGGCTCCGGGAGGATGGTGCGCATCGGCTTCCTCCATCGCCGACGGCGACAACGTCAACGCTGCACCTCCTCACCTCCTGCAGTGGACGGGATTCGGCCGGATCTGTGACCACCAGTGAGGAGAGAGATAGAGTGGACACTGTCATTTTGTTTTGATATGGAGAGGGTGAGAGAGCGAGATGTGAGAAACTCTATCAAACAAGAGGCTATAATGGAGTAAAAAAATCTCCCCATAGTACTGGTTTTAAATAGAATACGCGCGTTCCTGGAAAAAAGAAACGAAAACTAGCGGACAATTTTTTAACGTACCAAGAAAGAAAACTCGGTCAAAAACACGCCCCGCTTCCAGGTCATGAGAGTCGTCGCGCACACACAAATAGACATAGACATGCATATCTGTGTTTACGTAAAATTTCATTTCCATCTCCATCTCCAATCATATTTGTCCAACTAGCACATTATTTACATTGTTATAATTATATACGCAGAAATATTAACGTACAACATCTCTTGTTTGTGGGCATCCGGACCGCTGCCACGACCTCTCCTGACCAACCCGAACCCTCTACATCACTCGCATGTGCTTCCCACCTGAAATGGTCAGTGCCGCATTCATGCTCGACCAGAGCGGATACGACCTCTCACTGGCGCCGGCATTGAAGCGGCGCACCGGCCGAGAGAGCGTCGCCCGCGCCGCTTCCTGGTGCACGCGACTACTCCGCGTTCAAAGGTCACAATAGCCGACCACAACATGCATGTAAAAAGTTCTTGGGAGTCCATGCTATAGCTAGCTGTCCTCCCCCAACTCGTCAATCTCTTCCTGTAGAGTAGTGCTAGTACTCCATGGCACGATCCATCGACAAGCGGGCGGGAAAGTTATCATATACTCGGTTTGCGGTGAGTGGAATGCCGAGCGCCGTGTGGGGCCGAGCCGTGGAGGAGGTGAGACATGAACACGACAGACGTGATTTAAACATTGGTTTTGCTCGATGGCGCGATCCAACAAAAAGAAACGTTGGTTTCTCTCCGTTTCCATTTTTTCTCCGGAAAAACGGAAACTTTCCAGTCCATTTTCATTCCTACTCCAAGGTTGCCCTGTTACAACATTCCATCAAATACAAAGGAAAAGTAACACGCATGCTGATGCATCTCAATGATTCACAGATCATAGCCAATATTTACTTCACAACTAAAGACAAAAGTTGTGAGAGCGTGTACGAAAGAAAAACTACTGATGGGTTCACTACGACTTAAACCCTAAACCCTAAACAGGATTTAATTTCCTGGCCACGTAGAACCTGTCAAAGGAAAGACAGATGGCACCCTCGGATCATACGATGCTTTTGTGCAGTTCCACTAAAATCGAGCTGAGCATCCCTGATGGCAAAGATATTGAAGAAGTGTGATTAGAACAATAGTATTGGCACTAGTTCATGAGACATAAACTCATCACAAGTAGAAGCCGGTAGAAGTAGAGAAAGATCGACATGGAGATGGAACTACGTGGGGAGCTGCAGCAGTGGAGCAAGCCGGCTCCAAAAGGAAGATGGACTACCTAGGACGTCGGGCTGTAGCTAGAAGGGCGGTTGGGACGCGACATCGGCCCATACCATGGTGACCCCCGATTGGGATGCACCGACTGTGGGTTTTCTCCCTTGCCGATGTCGACCGCGTCTACGCAGAACATTGTTCCCTTCCCCCAGCTGCAGGATCAAGCTGGATATGTGACCAGCGGTGGGGCCACCATCATTCTATTGTTGTGAAGAGAGCAACCCAAGCAAGCAGGCTTGTAGCTTAGGTTCCTGCTAGTGTATATATAGTGGTTTTATTTTTCTCTCCATATCAACCATTTTGTATTGCGTACGTGTCATTGAAGAGTGAAATGATGGTTGCTTCTTCCGACTTACTTACTGTGTGATTTGACTACTCCTTAGTGGCCCCTACACGTACTCCCCCTACGTGTATGCAACAGTGACACATACACATGGATGCAAAAACGCGTGCAACGCCCTAATGCATGCATGTCCGAGCACACGACAGAACACGCACGGTCACGGTCAAGTGCTGAACCTACACGTGCATGCACACACATACTCAGCCAGGGTGAGCTAGTCACCGTATAAAGACCGGAAAATGTATATATTGAGCGCAATGAGCGTATTATGAAGTCCATTGACCGTATTTTTACAAATATACAGTGAGAGACAGTGTATTTATCTCGTTTGAAATTAAGCCATATTAACCGGAGAGGAGGCAGTATGGACTAGCATTACTTTGTTGTGTCCCGTCAACTTGCCGAACGAGAAGAAGCTTGCAGGATGGGAGAAGCTTGCGCGCGGTGGCTTGCAGGACAAGTAGAAACTTTTGAGTAATGCAATCTCTCCCTCGCTCAGGCTGTGGACGTGTAACAGTTAATTTGGTGTCATATTGCTAGAAGCGTACACTATACTAGTACTATTATTGTTCGACTTCCCGAAGAGGCAAACAACCAAGCGCAAAGTAGGATAGTTATTGCTTTGATGTGTCCCCTCAACTCGCCGAATGAGGAGAAGCTTGCTTACTACACCTCTCCCTCGCCCATGCGCACGGTGGCTTGCTGGACGAGGAAAGGGTTTTTACTACAGCGCCCTCTACCTCTCCCTCTCCCTCGCCCTCGCCCTTGCGGCGGACGTGCAGCAGTTCAATCGGTGTCAGATTGCCAGAAGCATATTGTACTGTAGTATCATCATTGTTGGACCTTCCGAAGAGGCGAAGAGCCAAGTGCAAGGTTCACACGAGTACAGACTGTTGAACCTCCCTAAGAGGCAAAGAGCCAAGCGCAAGATTTTATAGGAGTTGTCGTCCTAGTAGGAGTATACTACAACTATAGCGAACGATGCTACTATATGATGCCACCACGTCACCTATATCCAAAGATGTGCCACTTTTTTTCTCAAAGAGCGTGTTGGAGCCCGTGTGTAGGATCGAAAGTATGTCTAGAGGGGGGGTGATTAGACTACTTGACCAAATAAAATCTATCCTTTTCCCAATTTTAGTTCTTGGCGGATTTTAGCAACTTAGCACAAGTCAAGTAATCACAATACAATTCAAGTAAGTATGCACTATACTAGTACTAGGAACCAGATGGAGGAGTGCCTGCACTCTTATTATATTTTTAAAATGTGCTAAAGCAATCTTCAACACATTTGGTTCTCTTCGAGGGTTCTCGCATGTGATAATGGAGGTTTATTGCATGGAACACTTGCCACAATTCTCGCTTAATTCTGGCTCATATCCTGTTACAAATAGGAGTGCTCGGTAATATTTCCTCTTTTTTTGTTATTCAGCATGTAAACAGGTCAGCAAACCTTGCGGCGCGTCTTTGTGTGAACCGTGCTTGCTGCACTTTGAATGTGGCCGAAAGCTGGCTTGATGAAACACCTTGCTTCCTACTTCTTTTCTTGCGGGTTACCTCGCTTCCAAGTGATCAGTGTCTTGGCTGATCGTCCTAAGAATGCTTATATATGAATAAAGCTCTCTCATTTACCCGCAAAAAAGATTAAGCCATATTAACCAGAAAGGAGGAAGTATGGACTAGCACTACTTTTCGGTGTGTCCCGTCAACTCGCAGAATGAGGAGAAGCCTGCAAGACAAGGTGAAGCTCGCTTACGCCTTTTTACTAATGCAACCTACCCTCGGTGGACATGCATCAGTCCATTCGGTGTCAGATTGTTAGAGGCATACACTATAGTACCCAACATGCGGAGTACCATCATTGTTTGACTTCACAAAGAGGCGAAGAGCCAAGCACAAGGTTTAGTAGTACGAGTAGTACTACTACTAGAACCGCATGGTGGAGCGTCTGTACTCTTATTTTTTTAGGAGAAGGGTGGAAAACGGCAGCCCAACATGTAATGATGATATCGATCAACCAACCATGCTCGAATATATCTTGGCCTCCGTGCGAGCCCGTCAGTGTGTTCTCGCTCCTCGTCTCTCTCAAGGAACAGCGGGTTGGCCATTTTGCCGTCAATTGAGATTGGTTTGCTCACACTCCTGTCCCACATGTCAGTAATATGCCAAGACGAGGTGCGTTGACCGACTGGCCATACGCGTACTTGGTTTTGCACCTTCATATACTACTCCTCCCTCTGTCACAGTTTACAGGGCGCGCTTCATTATGATGCATTTCTCTTAATGCATTTCCACCACCAGAGAGACTTTAGACGCGTTTGGTTTAATGCTCAATTAATTAGGGCGTGGTAACCGCAATCAAGTCCACAATTTTCTCTCGATGTACTACTACGGAGTGGAGGAAGTGCATGCATGCATGCACCCGGGGTGGAAGCACTGCATGCATGTGTGTACGCATTATTTCCTCTAGTACTAGACGCCGTGCTATAACTACCAATCCTATATTTCAGGTTGATCGCTAGTCGCCTTGTTCCCATAGATTTTTTTCTTTTTACTGAAGTGCGCTCTATAAAACAGTGAAGGATGGAGTAGTATGAGCGGATTCAAAGAAGAGTGTATTGATGGTTGCTTCTTCCGAGAAACTTACAGTGGGAAAGGTGGGGCTTATGATTTGACTGCTCATTACTCACTATTAATGCGGCACAACGACCGGGCTGAGTCTCCCATGCGGTTGTGCACTACCCCCTCGGTTCTTAAATACACTCCGGAGTATTTGTCTTTCTAGAGATTTCAACGAGTGACTACTCAAATATTTTTCCTTTTAGAGATTCAAATGGACTACTACATATGGATGTATATAGACATATTTTAGAGTGTAGATTCACTCATTTTGCTCCATATGTAGTCACTTGCTGAAATCTAGAAAGACAAATAGAGTATTTAGGAACGGAGGGAGTACACATACGAAGCAAAATGAGTGAATCTACACTCTAAAATATGCCCATTTGAAATTTATAAAAAGAAAAATATTTAGGAATGAATGAGTATAATTTTGTGCATGGCACATGGACCCGGAGGCTGAAGAGGCTTCTGGCAATGCTACCAAGCTTCTAGCATTTGTTTACATAATTGACATACTATACAAATAATTTTCCAGTGACATGAAATTGTACAATTGTGTGAGCATTCAGCTTTTGTTTCATGTGTCTTGCCATCGATGCTCTTTCGGAAACAATTAAAAAACTAACTTCCTTGCTAATGCATCTCAATTATTAGCAGATCAGAGCTAATATTTACATCACGACTGAAGACAAAGTTGTGAGAAGGTGTTAAATTAAAATTGATCCATGCTTTCATTGGGAGCAACGTCCACCCAGCTCTGTCTAAATCAACAAGGCATGTTGGGAAAAAGTAGCTGTCTGGAGCATGCAACATTCCAATCATTTTGTGCAGTTCCACTAAAATAGAGCTGAGCGTCCCTGTTCCAAAGATATTAAGTGTGATTATGGTAATAGAGGACTGCTGATGAAACTATAATCACACAAATAGAAGTCGGTCACCTTTGCAGTCTCTCTTAAGACTAACTAGTTGGAGAAGATTAGGCTCGGAGTTGGATGAGGAGGATAGAGAAAAACCAATCTCCCTTTGTGCAGTTGCACTGAAATATAGAGACGTTGCCCGTGTGACATTTTAGTACAACTGCACAAAACACTCTTAAGAAAAAAGTGATTTGTGCAGTTCACCAAAAGGTCGCAATAGCAACGAGGTGAAATGGATAGCCCTGTTTGCAAAAAAGAGGTAGAAAGGAAACAATTACTGGCCAATAATAGTTGATGACACATGCGACGACAAAAAAGAAGCATATTCCTTGTCCTAAGGGAAGATAACAACATGGTTGTGTTTGTCTAAAACGGTGTGAGGGCGAGATTGCAATATGGAAAGTACGCCGGACGAGCTACATTTTGGGAAAAGAACTATGGAAGATCCACATGCAGCGACGTGGGAATACAAGCAGTGGAGCAAGGCCGGAGGGGATACTTGGAGGTCGTCGGGATGTAACTAGGTGAGCGGCGGCGGGCGGAATCTGCCCATACTGCGGTAGCGAGCAGGTGGCATAGGCCCTACCGCTCCGGAGCTTTGTAAGAGAGAACGGCGTGTACCGCATATCAGGACGTGCTGCCTCGGTGCCGTCGAATGGAGAAACGATGCACTTCCTCCCTTTCCCTCGGCAGACAGGATGCGGCCGGATCACTGACCAACGGTGAGAGAAAGAGAGAGGCCACCGCAGCCTTGTGTGAGATACTTTGAAGAGAGACAGACCAGATTGGCAGGCTCCATTGTATATAGTGGAGCGGACTACCGTTTTCTCCATAAAAATCGTTTTATATTCTGTGTACGTGCCATTGAGCGCTATAACTTTATTTAAAAATAGTGCGCTAACACGTCAAGTCGAACTTTGTTTCGTGCACGCGTGGTACCACGACATCCCTAGGTAAACAACCGCTACACGCGTTCAAATTAGCACGTGGGCTGCCATTTCGTAAAGAAATGAGCTCCACCGTGTACCTGCGCGGGTGTGGCTGGGCACAAAGCGTGAGTATGTGCACGGTGCACCTATTCTCTTCTTGTATACGTACAACACCTACGTGGGGTTGTGTGAGAGAGATACAAACCTAGAGAGATATAGTCTGTTGGGTTCATGAGAGTTATTTTGGGGAGGGGGGGCAATCAAAAAATGTAACATATGCAATGTGTGTGAAATAGAGTCCTGGATATATCATATATAGAGATGGGGCGATCCACGAGAAGCGAATGGAGGTATCATCGGCTTGAGGTGTCCATAGAATTGAAGAGAGGGATGATGTGTGTGTGTGTGCGCGCGCGATTGATAAAGAGTGCCATCGAATTTGTGTGTGCCCACACCAAATATATAGAGTGGCTGGCCTACTGGAAGGTGAGAGGGGACATGTGAAGTTTGTCTCTGTGGCATGGATACCTCCCTAGAGAGCTCGACTATCGGTGTGTGGTGGGGGGAGAGGGAGGCCTAATTAACTATAGAGGTACAATGGCTGGTATATGTGTGGAGGAGGAGAGAGGCCTGCCTCATGTATTAAGGAGATCGATCTACCTCATGTATTAAGGGAGATCGATCGGCATCCATGCATATGTGTAGGAGAGGAATAAGGTTGGGAGAGAGACAGAGCTAGAGTGTTGGAGGGGGTGGTAGTGGAGTTGCTTCTAACAAATGGTGGGATAGGCTTGCTAGACAAACGGAGGGCACGCCCGCAATATCAATAAGAGAGGAGCTGGCTGCTTGTCTGTGCACGTGCGTGTGAGAGACGGGTCAAGAGGCATGCACGAATGATGAGGGAGGACGATATGGCTGTGGCAAGCAGACGTAACTACATAGGAAGATCAATCACCCTTTGTTAGAGAAAGGAGAGACATAACTTGTGAGGTACGTCGATCGATGGGAGGGAATAGTTAAAGTCGATCTAGTTATATGTTGGGAGATCGGTCGGTATACATGCATGTGTGTGTTAGAAGCAAATGAGGCACGGGGAGAAGGATAGAGAGAGAGGGATGCATCTAGGAGGTGGTATGAGAGGCATAGTATATATATCGAGGGGGAAGGAGTGTGCGAGTACGAGATCGATGAAAAGAGTGGTGGGAGTGATGCATGGACGGTGATAAGAGAAGAGGGTAAGCTTGTGTTTGTGCTAGGCACACCTGGCTAGAGAGGCATATCGATCGATGGGTGCCGTAAAGAAGGAGCTGGGGGGCCTACACACACCGTGGGTGAAAGACCTAAAGTGAAAAGACGAATTTGCACGATGGAGCTAGAGAATGCTGAGGGAGGGTGAGAGGGATGCGGGCGTGTGCATGCACAAGAGAAAGTTAGCGCTAGCTACAAAGATAAGAGGATTGTGTGGGTGTAAAAGATGAATAGAGATCATACTTCACTATAACCGAATCCGAATATTTGCAGAATTTATCATAGGGTTTTAAACCGACGCATGTGTGAATATATATAACGGTGATACACATGGTGTGGTTATGAACATGTTATACTACATATAATATATTTTATCTCTACTTCTTATAAAAACAGAGTGGTTGATGATGATGTGCCTGCCACCCTGCAATATAGGCCGTCCGATTTATATCTGGTGGATAGGAAGGAAACTATTGCAATTTTGAAAAAAGATACCCACACCCCTCTCCATATTTGCAAATTAGGCCCGTTGATCATGTTGATCTTCTGTGGAACGCATGGGCATCTTGCTAGTACTACGTATAATATATAGAACATTGATTATAATTTGGGATAATGTGTGACTTTTGCAGCTCAGGTCTAAATACTTGTCATAATGTAGGGGGCGGGGCACCATACTTTGTGTGATAAACACGGTGTACGTATGGAACATGGTTTATATTATGAATATATAGTTAGTACATCAAATGTACTATTATTTGGAATCAACATCAAGTGTATTCAAAAATTAGAATTCGAGTTCATGTAGTACACATAGTTCATATCTATCTCTATAGTAATCATGTGGTGTGTTATTAAGGTAATACACGAATGATGGTTGAAGTTGGCAACAGTCATGATTGTAGATTCTTATTGAAATAGAGAAACGAATTCAAATTTAGTTTGAATTGCGGCCGTAGTATAGACATTTGGAATGCACTAAAATGTTGGTATGAGTAGGTTACATGCATTATAGAGCAAGCGAAAAAATTTAATTGGACATAATATGGATTCATACTCCCTCCTTCCATCTATATAGGGTGTGATGAGTTTTTAAAGATCGCCTTTGACTATTGACAAGATTAATAGTACATGACATGCACAATGTGAAAATTATATCATTGAAAGAACCTTTCACAGACGAATTTAACGGTGTGCTTTGTGTAAGTTGCATGTCATATATTATTACTCTAATATTTGGTTAGAGTTAGCATCAAAAAACACATTAGGCCCTATATAGATGGAAGGAGGAAGTAGCTTTGAATAGCATCTGTATAGTAAAACGGGGCAAGACTCTCTCTTTGTGTGGTGTGAATAGTTTAAATTTTTTTTGTTTTCTTTTTGGTTGAGGGAAGTGCGAATTGATTTGGTACGTACAAGTACAATATTACTACACGTTAGGGTTGTCCCTAAAATTCAACCCGCGCCTTGTTATATCCTGAAAATTCAGATATCATGCTCCCAAAACTGGCGCCTTCACAACCCGCGCCTTGTTATCCCGAAATTACAATGCGCGCGAAAACCCCCTCCAGCTGCCAAATCCCGACACGTGAAATCCCCCTTCTAACCCTGAGGCGAAAGGGCCGCTAGTTCAAATCGGTGGGGGGTAGATTTGTAACACACCCTACATTTTGGACAATCGCGTCCCTAAGTCATGGTTCACCCCCTCCCATCGCCCCTTTTCATCATTCGAAATCGCAGGCCGCCATAACCTCTCTGCTCCAGCCGCAAAACCCCACCCTCCTCTGTCCGCCACCTCACCGCTGCCCAGTCGGAGCTTCTTCCCCGACGACGTCGTCCACCGCAACAGCTCGACGTCCCTCGTCCACCTCCCTGGATGAGGATCCGTCGTCCATCTCGTTGTCCCGCCGCTTCAACCTCACTGTCCTCCACCTCCGACGATCATCTCGTCTATCGCGGCTGCTCCATTCCTGCAGCGCCGCCTTAACCTGCTCCACCGGAACCACATCATCCTCACCGACTCCTCGGATGAAGCCGAGGCCTACTCGGCGCCACCAAAGAGGTTGTACACTCATCGCATCACACCTTATCCTTAACTCGACCTCCCGGTGCTGATGGTGCTCCATCTCACACCCCCATGGAGCGGCTACCTTGAAGCCGGTGTCGCGGGCAACATCTCCATGGCGGCTCTCCCCTAGTGCGAGGCCCCTTCGGTGGCGGCGGCCATACCAGCCGGATCTACTGCTGCTGCTCCGGCTCTCGCTCGTGTTGCTGCTGCTGCTCCGGCTCTCGCTCGATCACTCGCTTGACCAGCTGCTGTTGCTCCGGCTCTCGCTCGCTCGCTCGTGGTGCTGCTGCTGCTCTCCCCCTTGCTCGTGCTGCTACTCTGCTCTGATTTAGCCACACTTCAGTCAACTGAATCGACTTTTGGGTTAGTCGATTTTCAGGGGTTGGGGGGCGGCTCGCCGGAGTTAAGGAAGAACCACCACTAGTGTAGAACTGGGCTTTAGCGCCGGTTCGTAAGGGCCTTTAGTGTCGGTTCCACAACCGGCACTAAAGAGTGGAGACTAAAGGCTCCCCCCTTTACTACCGGTTCGGCACGAACCGGCGCTAAAGTGCCACCACGTGGCACAAGCCAGACCCGGGTGCTGGTAGACCATTAGTACCGGTTGGTAACACCAACCGGTACTAAATGTTTGGGGGGTTGGTTTTATTTTTATTTTCCATTAATTTTGTGTTTTCCATTTAATTCTTTTTTGTTTGCTGGTATTTTACGATACTACATATTGTACACGTTATGCATATATATAAATAGATTTTCTCGTAGAACCGCATATATATATATATATATATATATAAATATATATCATCGAATGTCTCACAACCAACACCATTAATTATTCACACATACAAATGTATATATATATATATACAATTTCTCCTACATGTTGCCTTGGTGCCTTCGAAGCACGATGACAAGTGGTTCATGGGGGCGGTAGCGGGTAATAGTATTCTCCTTTGGGATCTATGACCTGGTCGAGCAAAAATCCCGTTAATTCCTCTTGAAGTGCTAGTATGCGGTCCGTTGGTAGGAGCTGCTCCCGCACCTCTCTGAACTGTTAAGAAGGAGATCAATATGCATGTGTATTAGTTGTGTGACTAGATATCGATAATGGTGTGAATAGTGTTCTAACAAACATACCCAATCCTGTCTTTGAGATCTGCTCCTTTCGGACACCATCATGCGAATGTTCTCGCAAACGTAGTATGCACACATATCATTTCCCGGCGCCTGCTTCAGGGCCTTTACGAGAATGGAATTGAATCAGATAATGATTAATCAAGTATGATAATTAATTAATGGTATTGAAACAAGAATTAAAGAGATGGTAGCTAGCTAGCTAGCCAGTACTACTTAATTACTTACCTTTGGCCGATACCAAAACTACTTTTTTCCCATTTGCCTGGAGTCACCTTGATGAACTTTGAGCAAGCCCTGCCCACCGGCAAAGAAAATTAATAAAGGGGTTATTAAATAGTTCATATCAGGAAATGATGAACTAAATAGGCCGACATATAGTTAATAATTATTGAAATTACCTGTTGACTATCCCCTTCAAGATGGTGCAGTCACTTTCTTTTTTAAGTAGTGAGTCCAGTACTTCAACTTTTCCTTCGTCAACTTTAATGTCTAACAAGATCCAGTGGAAACTGCATGCACACACGTTTGCATGTATTAATTAAGCGGGCATGTGCATAACACTAATCAACTACCGTAAAACATATACACTTAATTATTAACATCTAGCTAGCTAGTAAGCAAAAACAGAATTTGTAGTACAAGACAGTGTGACTCACAGGAAGTTGTAAGGAAGTAGTATATCTTCGTTGGTATTGAGGCGCTTGAAGAACTCTAGCATGCTTTCCTCTAAACTTACTCGACAACTTGGAAGATTCCATGTGTACTCATTAATGGCATTTGGGTCAATGAACCCAATGCCACAGCGTCCAGATTTTTTCATTTCATACATCTTCATCCTGCATATAATACCACAGAAAAGAATATAGTGAGGATAATTACATGTAATGATATATCAAAATGATCACTACAACTAGCTTGAGACTTAAATTACAGAAAGAAATCACTTATAGACAATAGCAACTGACGATAGATTTGTCGAGTGTGTCTTGATTGTATAACTGAAATAGCTCCGAATACTCAACGGACAGAGCTTTCTCATGGAAGTAATGTTCCTCCTTGACATTCACCATGAGGGAATCTCAATTGGAAATCTTGGTAATGTTCATGTACCATTGATGCAATTCATACATTCTCGTTGGGAGGTTCTTGACCTTGTCTGGCTCGACCAAAGGTTGGCCCCGGACATATTTCCGTTTTATTTCCTCCTCTCTAAGCGAAGACATGGAATCGATTTCGAGGAGTTATCCAACAGTGATCTTGAGCATTTCAGCCTACATTATATGCTCCTCGGTTATTACCACATCGCCCAGCTGGGGAACGTTAATGGTTTGCCCACAATAATATAGAGTGCGCGTACTCTCATGTGTTGTTGGCACAACAAGCGGGGAGATCAATTGTGCCGCCTGTTCTCCCAGCTGGGGAACGGTTTTCCCGCATTTTTTGACAGCTGCTTGTTGGCTCGAGCTCGAGCTCGCTTCCTTCTGTAGTCGTGCTCGATGTAGCTTCCTGAGTTGGCGCTCATAGTCTGAGTCAACAGGCTTGGAAGCTGGTTTTCTTGCCATATGAATAAAGTGGTCGTTAACTTTCTCGGGCACTTTCTCCCTTGGCGGTGGTGCCAGTTTCGGTCCAAAATGGGCGTCCACTTGGGCCCGCACTATGGCTACGTTTTGCTCCTCGGTCATGCCGTAAGGCCTCTGAGGAAGAGGAGCAAGGCTTGGACCATATTTATATCGCTTGTCTCCGCCTGTACTTCCTATACTACCTCGACTCGTACCGCTACACACCATAGCTGCAGTGTGTCTCTTCTGCGGTTGCTGAGACAGCGAAGACGGCTAACATGGCTGAGTTGGAGCAGGAGGAGTTGCCTCACGCTGTGTCGGGCTTGAAGCAGGAGGTGTGGCCTAACACGGTGTCAGACTTGAAACAGGAGGAGTGTCCTGACGTTGTGCCGGACTTGAAGCAGGAGTCTGCTCACGCGTTCGTGGACTTGGAGGAGGTGGCGGACTTAGAGGAGGAGTCGGCTCACGCGTTCGTGGACTTGGAGGAGTGGGAGTCTGCTGACTCGGTGGTGGACTTCGAGGAGGAGTCGGCAGACGGGGTGTCGGTGGACTTCCAAAGATGATGCAATCCTTTCTCCATAGGATGATACGATGTATGGCCTATCCTAGTGTGCACTCGTCGTCACCTCCAGGAATGTCAAGCTGTAGCCCTGAATATGGGTCCACCACTTCATCAACCAAGACACGAGCATAGCCCACTGGAATCGGGGTGCAATGGAAGGTTGCTTCGGGGGTAATTGTAAAAGCAACGGCGTCTGCCACCTTCATGGATATGTTCTTCATTTTGGAGTGTAGCTCACAGTTAGTGTTCTCTATGATGTCATCCACAGGGTATGTATCAGCAGTGTGTCGCCCGGGGCGGAACCAACGCTGCTTCTTGGCATGGATGGGACGGTGCTATCCAATGCTGGACGATCATCCGCTTGCTGCTGCCGCTGCTGAGACCCCCTTTCCTGGCTAAGTGAGTCGATCTGCTGCTGCTGCTGCTGGAATTTGAGTGCCAAGTCCGCGTGCCTTGCTTCTAGGCCTTGAAGGCGTTCTGCATCCTGCTTCCTCTGCTCCTCCTCCATCTTCCTCTTCTTCTCCTCCTCCATCTTCTTTCTTGCACGGGTCCTGTAGTCGTTGTTCCATTCCGAAAATCCCTCATACCAGGGAATAACGCCCTTGCCTCGTGTTCTTACCGGGTGTTCAGGATTTCTCAGGGCGCGCGTAAGCTCGTTGTTCTCTCTGTTGGGCGTGAACACCCCCTTTCAAGCATCTTCTATTGCGTCAAGTATCTTTTGTTCGGCTCCTTTTAGACTTGCCTTCTTTGAAACCAAGCCTTTCTTCGGGTCCAACGCCCCCCCCATGCGCATAGAACCAAGTTCTGCACCTGGGGGGCCAGCTCCTAGTAACCGGAGTGACCCCTGCATCCTCCATCTCTTGCTCAGACTTATCCCACTTAGGCATTCCCACCGCGTAGCCACCTAGACCCAGCCTAATGGAACTGCGTCTTTTTTGCGGCATTGGCCTTGTTTTTTCTGGACTGTTCCTTAGATAATTTTGATTCCTTGAATTTCACAAAATCGGCCTAGTGTTCTCTTTGCTTCTCTAGTGTTCTCTTGAATTTTTGAGTCTTCCTTTCTGCGGCGAGGTAGTTGGCCCATACAGTTTTCTTGTGGGTGTTGAATGCAATTGCCATCTTCTTAAGAGCAGTGTCCTTGACTTTCTGCACATCTGCATCAGTGAAATAATCTGGTAGGGTGAAATGTTCCATCAGAGATTCCCAAGTTTTTTTGCTCTCTCGTCGACCCAAGTAACATCTGGACGTTTAGTTTTTGGCTCTTTCCATTCTTGAGTGGAGATCGGGAGTTGGTCCTTCACAAGAACTCCGCACTGACGAGTCCACTTGTTCGCAATGTTCTTAGGCGTGAAGGGTTCGCCACTAGCTTTGATGGAGTCGATGTGGTACTTTAGACCCTCCTTCAACTTTTTGCCCGGGCCTCGCTCTGTCCTGTTGTCTGTAGAAGCAGATTTGCTCGATCCGGAGGGCTAAAAGAAGAAAGATCGATTCGTTAATATATCTTCAAATAAAAAAACATGTGATGATCACCAGATGCCTGCTTATATAAATATACCTCGCCGGTAGTCTTTGTTATTTCAAGATCAACATTATTGTCTGTGTCATCATAAACAATGTCTGCATCATCATAATCATAATCATAGTTCATGACTTCATCAGCTCGGTCGTCGAGATCGAATATCTTATCATCACCCTCTCTGGTATTGTTCAGATATTGGGAACCGTCATCTGTTTCATTCAGATCATCTAGCCTGCGAGGGTTGCGTATGATCTCGAACAATTCCTCTTCTCTCTCTCTCTCTCTCTGCCGGTATTGTCCGCCATAGCTTTTACTTAACTAATACAGAAGAAATATAAAACAATTTAGTATTCAAATTAAAATGCATGGATGCAATCAATAAGGAAAAACTGAATCATATAGTACATAATTTGCATCGTCTCAATTAATATATAATCTCGAATACATCGTCTCAAATAATATATATAATCTCGAATACATCGTCTCGAATATTATATATCGAATACATCACTGGCTAGGTACCTAATAAAGATCGAATACTACAGAAGAATCTAGGCCACTCGCGGTTCCTGGGGCGCGGGCGGTGGACACCCAAAGAGAAGGAACCATCACAGGATCATATCTCCGGTCATCTGCCCAAAGAACCTAATGTCCATAGCAGCCATGTAGCAATGGACGTGCTCGTCCTCCTCCCTGACATGGCGATGCACCACCTCCGGCAGGGCCGGCTCCCTCTGCACTGAATGTGGCCCACGCGAATGCCACCAAAGGAGATCAGGGTCGACGACGGGACCCGAGGTAAGGTTCCTCACCAAGAGGCGCGCCCCTCCAGGTAGCACCTCGCAGTGCCAGCCCAGCGGAGCCCAGTCCCAGACATGGGTCAGCCGGACGTCATCGCGAACGGGTCGATGGCGAGGATGCGGGCCGAGCATCATGGAGAACAAATACTATATGCCCGCAAAAAGTAACATTTTTTAAATGATTGGATTGTGATAACTAAAATTCTATATGCAAATTCTAACAATTTAACATTAATCTAATTCATCTAACTAAAACTAATTCTAAAATTTCTAACATTTCTATATATATAACTAACATTTCTATAACATTTCTAATATTTCTATAACTAAAAAACAGAAAAATTGCTAACATTTTTATAAATATTTCTATAGCTAAAAACAGAAAAAAAGTATAACATTTCTATATAACAAACATTTCTATAACATTTCTAATATTTCTATAACTAAAAACAGAAAAAATTCTAAAATTTCTATAGATATTTCTATAACTAAAAAATAGAAAAATTTCTATAACTAAAATTTATAACTAAAAAACTAATGTGTGTGTGTGTGTGTGTGGACATGGCGGCCGGGCAGGAGCTCACCGGCAAGGCGCGGCGACGGGGGGCGGCGACGGGGACAGAGACGGGCGGTGACGAGGACAATGGGGATAGGACGGCGACGACGGGGACGGGGACGACGGGGCGGGGCGCGGTGATGGGGACGGGGACGGCCGGGGAGGCGACAGCGACGGGGACAGCAATAGACGCCGACGGGGACGACGACGGATGGCGACGGGGTTGGCGACGGGGGTGGCGACGGGGCAGAGGAGAAAGAAGCAGAGGGAGAGATGAGAAACTGAATTTTTTTAAAGTGCTTTCTTATATAGAACACCCCTTTAGTACCGGTTGGAGCCACCAACCGGTACTAAAGGTTTGTTTTGGCCAGGCCAAGCGGCGGGAAGCGCCCCCCCCTTAGTACCGGGTGGTGGCACCAACTGGTACTAAAGACCCCCTCTTTAATACCGGTTGGAGCCACGACCCGGTACTAAAGGTCGTGCGATGGCGCAGGTTCGGTGCGGCAAGTTTAGTCCCACCTCGCTAGCCAAGGGGCGTCCGCACTGGTTTATAAGCCCCAGTGCGGTAGCTCTCTCGAGCTCCTCTCTAAAGCAGGCCTACTGGGCCTACCTGTTCTTTGATGCCCTGTGGTCCTATTGGGCCTTTGCGGGCCTACATCCTGGCCCAACAACATGTTGGGTTTCTAGTCGTATGCAGGCCGCTCTAGCCCAGTAGGCGGGATTTTTTATTTTCTTATTTTTTTTGCTTTATTTATTTTTGTTTTATTTGTTTTTGAGTTGTTTTTTGCTGTATTTAGAGTTTCTTTGTGAATATTTTTGCTTTAGGTACAAAAAATTACAAACTTTCTATTAGTGCCGGCAGTTTTCAAATTTGAATAGTTTAAATTTTGAATTAATTTGAAATTTCTGTGAATCACTAGTTTGTGAATAACTTAACTTTGAAAATAGATTTTTCAGTGATTCTTTTTTCTTATGTTTAATATTAGTGTGTTTTATCATTATATTCAATTTGGTAATGCTTAGGTTATTTAAAAATGAAATGCCTTTGTAACAGATGAGTTTTCGTCCGAAACCCTGATATTTCGAAAGAGATTGTCCATTTTGTACACGAAGTGCATCCAGTTTTTGCGGTAACCCTTTCTACTTTTTTGCACATGCTATGTGGGTGAAATTATGATACCATGCCAACTTTCAACCTTTTCTGAGTTCATTTGAAATTCTTTTCAGTTTCAGGGTCATTAAGGTGAAAAAATCAGTAAATGCATGAAAGAATTTGTTTGCACATAAAATTTCTTCGCGTTTCAAATGCCAAAACACATAACTACCCTAACTATTACAGAGATTCCCTCCTGGATGTGAAACACAGAAGAAAGTGATGATAGTGAAGCCGATCACATCCCAGATCTTTGGGTGTGAAACTTTTTCTTCGCGTGTGTCCCTTTGCGCCGTAGCCATGGACAATCTTCATCATTTAACTGGATGCTCGGGTCAATATTCACTTTGAATGGAGCAATTTCATCAAACTTTTCATAATCTTCTGACATGTATGTGTTGTCATCCACTCCCATGATGTTTCTTTTCCCTAAAAGAACTATGTGGCGCTTTGGCTCATCGTATGATCCATTCGCTTCCTTATCTTTTCTTTTTCTCGGCCTGGTAGACATGTCTTTCACATAAAAAAACCTATGCCACATCATTGGCTAGGACGAATGATTCGTCTGCATACGCAAGATTGTTGAGATCCACTATTGTCATTCCGTACTGCGGGTCTTCCGTTACCCCGCCTCGTGTCATATTGACCCATTTGCACCGAAACAAAAGGACCTTCAAACCACCTCCATAGTTAAGTTCCCATATGTCCTCTATGTAACCATAATATGTTTCCTTTCCCATGTTGGTTATTGCATCAAAGCGGACACCACTGTTTTGGTTGGTTCTCTTCTTATCTTGGGCGATCGTGTAAAATGTATTCCCATTTATCTCGTACCCTTTGAAAGTCATTATATTCAAAGATGGTAACTGGGACAGCGAGTACAGGCCATCTTCAATATCGCCATCATGCATGGCATGTTTCTGCAACCAACCGGTGAAAGTCCTTGTTTGTTCATGTGTAATCCAGTCGTCAGACTGCTCCGGGTGTTTGGAGTGTAGAAAATCTAGTCTGCCCTTATGTCGTGATTCAGGAACACCAATCGACTTAAGGTCAGGAATAAAGTCAATACAAAACTCAATGACCTCCTCATTTTCATGGCCCTTCGAGATGCTTCCTTCTGGCCTAGCATGGTTATGAACATATTTGTTCAAGACTCCCATGAACCTCTCAAAGGGGAACATATTGTCTAGAAATATAGGACCCAAAACGTTAATCTCTTCGCAAAGGTGAACTAGGACGTGCGTCATGATGTTGAAGAAGGATGGTGGGAACACCAACTCGAAACTGACAAGACATTGCACCAAATCATTCTATAACCTTGGTATGATTTCTGGATTGATTACCTTCTGAGAGATTGCATTGAGGAATGCACATAGCTTCACAATGGCTAATCGAACGTTTTCCTATAGAAGCCCCCTCAATGCAACCGGAAGCAGTTGCGTCATAATCACGTGGCAGTCATGAGACTTTAGGTTCTGGAACTTTTTCTCTGCCATATTTATTATTCCCTTTATATTCGACGAGAAGCCAGACGGTACCTTCATACTGAGTAGGCATTCAAAGAAGATGTCCTTCTCTTCTTTGGTAAGAGCATAGCTGGCCTGACCCTGATGTATGCTGTCTTTTCCGTCCATACGTTGTTGGTCCTCCCGTGCCTCTGGTGTATCTTTTGTCTTCCCATACACGCCCAAGAAGCCAAGCAGGGTCACGCAAAGATTCTTTGTCACATGCATCACGTTGATTGCGGAGCGGACCTCTAGGTCTTTCCAATATGGCAGGTCCCAAAATATAGATTTCTTCTTCCACATGGGTGCGCGTCCGTCAGCGTCCTTTGGAACAGGTTGTCCGCCAGAACCCTTTCCAAAGATTACCTTCAAATCCTTGACCATATCATGTACATCAGCACCAGTACGGTGGCGAGGCTTCGTCCGGTGATTCGCCTCACCTTTGAAATGCTTGCCTTTCTTTCTTACGGGATGCCTGCCCGGAAGAAATCAACGATGTCCCAGGTACACATTCTTCCTACAACTATCCAAATATATACTATCGGTATCATCCAAACAGTGCGTGCATCCGCGGTATCCCTTGTTTGTCTGTCCTGAAAGGTTACTGAGAGCAGGCCAATCATTGATGGTCACGAACAGCAACGCCTTTAGGTTAAATTCTTCCTGTTTGTGCTCATCCCATGCACGTACACCTTTTCCATTCCACAGCTGTAATAGTTCTTCAACTAATGGCCTTAGGTACACATCAATGTCGTTGCTGGGTTGCTTAGGGCCTTGGATGAGCACTGGCATCATAATGAACTTCCGCTTCATGCGCAACCAAGGAGGAAGGTTATACAAACATAGAGTCACAGGCCACGTGCTATGGTTGCTGCTCTGCTCCCCAAAATGATTAATGCCATCTACACTTGGACCGAACCATACGTTCCTTGGGTCACCTGCAAACTCCTCCCTATACTTTCTCTCAATTTTTCTCCACTGCGACCCGTCAGTGGGTACTCTCAACTTTCCATCTTTCGTATGGTCTTCTGCGTGCCATCGCATCACCTTCGCATGCTCTTTGATGGCCCGACCTAGATCATCAGCGGGCTCATCTGATGCCTCTTCTTCAGCTTCTTCCCGCATTGCCGGCTCAGCTTCTTCCCCCATTGTTGTATCATCGTATTCAGGGAACCCATAGCCAGGATAGCTCTCGTCATCCTCTTATTCTTCATTGTCTTCCATCATAACCCCTCTTTCTCCGTGCTTGGTCCAAACATTATAGTGGGGCATGAAACTGGACTCAAATAGGTGGACGTGAATGGTTCTTGACATTGAGTAATTGTGACCATTCTTACAGCCAGCACATGGACAAGGCATAAAACCATCCGCCCTCTTGTTTGCCTCAGCGGCAAGCAGAAAAGTATGCACGCCATTAATGAACTCGGGAGATCATAGATCATCATACATCCATTGTCGGCTCATCTTCATTACACAACACCGAAAAGACCAAATTAATACAAGTTCATACATAAAGTTCATACATATATATAGTTCATACAATAGTTAAATGCAAAAAACAAATAACTCTCTAGCTAAAGAATTTAAATGCAACAACAAATGCGATCAAGATTGCAACTAAGGTAACAATTGATCCAACAACATAATGATACCAAGCCTCACTATCAATGGCATATTTTTTAATCTTTCTAATCTTCAAGCGCATTTTCTCCATCTTGATCTTGTGATCATCGACGACATCGGCAACATGCAACTCCAATTCCATCTTCTCCCCCTCAATTCTTTTCAATTTTTCTTTCAAATACTCGTTTTCTCTTTCAACTAAATTTAACCGCTCGACAATAGGGTCGGTTGGAAATTCTGGTTCACATACCTCCTAGATAAAAATATCCATGTCACTTGATGGGCATAATTTGTCATAAACACGAAATGCAACAACTAGTTTTAAAAAAGAATATACCACATCCGAATCATAACAAGGACGAGGGCCGACGGGGACGGATATCAAAACCATGGCACTATGTATAACAAACAACGTACGGGTAAGATAATTATACGAGTAACTATATATCCAAATCACACAAACATCAATTTGGTAATGTAAAACATTCATGAACAAGAGCCTCACCACAAGGTGGTGCCGGCGATGGGACGGTGCGGGCGATCGACGGTGGTTACGATGGAGATTTAGAAGGCATTAAGTAAACCACGCCTACATATGCAAACTAAGTGTTATTTTTGACCTCAAATTGCATATAAATCAAATACTAGCACATATAATTCCTCCCAAATTACTAAACTCACAAATTAATCACTATACAAAGCATTGCAAGAGCTAATCTAGCAATGAGAGATGAAAGGACAAAGTTGCTAACCTTTGTGATCATTTGAATGGATGGGGGCCTTCAAATCTTGACAAATTTTGGGCAAAATGTGTGATGACCTCGAGGAAGAGGGGAAGAACAGAGGAGGAAAGGGGAAAAGGGAAGAACAAAGCGAGCTCGGTGGATGAAGGGTTTATGTAGGACGACCTTTAGTACCGCTTCATAACCCAAACCGGTACTAAAGGTGCTGGAGGGGCCCCAGACTTACAACATCCCGCCACCACTCACTTTAGTACCGGTTCGTGGAACGAATCGGTGCTAAAGGTTCGCCACGAACCGGTACTAATGAGAGCGGCCGGCTAGCCATTGGAACCAGCACTAATGGACACATTAGTGCCGGCTCAAAATCAAACCGGCACTAATGTGCTTCACATTTGACCCTTTTTCTACTAGTGCACCCACAGCGGGGACGGGGGCTCGCCGGAGAGGTACCCCACTATCTATCTTGGGGTTTAGGGTGGGGGAGGGGGCCTAGAGGGCTGGCCGGGGAGGCTGTGGGGAGTTGTCTCGGGGTGGCGAGGCGGCGCTGGGGCCAGCGGTTCGGCCGGTGGTGGATGGCGGCTCAGGGGGGTGCAGGTTGAAGATGAACTGCAGGCCCTCCCTAAACTACATGTCAAGTGCCTCTCTGCTACCATTGCGTTCAGTTTCGACAGTAACATTCAGATTCCACAGTAAATTTCAGTTTCGATAGTTAAGTTCAGAGTCAACAGTTTTTACCTCATCTGTTGTAGTCAGGTGGTTTTTGGTGATGTAAATTTTACATCATCTATCTGGGATGCTATTAGAATCCCACTTGAGATTGACGATGTCTGTCTTGTGCTGCTTCAACCTTGACGTCTTACGGCTCATTGGAGCTGCTCCAACGACAGAACGATCCATCACAACAGAGCAGTGCCTTGGACGCTGTCTATAGATTCCTCAAATCTTCCTCCACACCTCCGACAGCCACCTCTGCCTCAACTGCTTCAGCGACCAACCCAATGACCCCGAGGTCTACATGGCTATGGCAACGAGGTTGTACACTTGTTGCATCACTTATTACTATACATTCATGTCGATCCATTAGGGCTATTTTGGTTCAACAGAAAAACATAGCAATATGGAATTTTCCAATGGCACTCTACTATTCAATTATTCCTGCATTTTGTTAAAAGGAATGAAGCAAAACATCCACCTGGACCTACTTCTAAAAATCCTATGCATGAAAACAAGACCAAGTGCATTAGTGGAAGAATAACATTCTAACTTGAGTCAGGTCCAAATTAATGTTCAAACTTGAGTTCTAAATTAGTTGTGGGGCACATATCAAGGCAGCAATGAATAGTATGTCTGTCTAATATCTGGTTCACCTAGGGTATGCCTATGTTGTTCATCTTGGGTGGGAAACAAATAGTAAAGCAATCATCATCTGTCTTTTTATTAAACTAAAGCAATCATCAGCCTGCTATCATTGTTTTTGGATCCATCCACTGGTTGTTACCATCACTCTAAATTTCTGCATGCTCTCCTTACATAATCTCACCATAGTTTTTTGTATGCATGTCAAATATTGTACACAGTCATGCTGAACATGTAGAGAAAAAGAGAAGAGTTTTGCGCGGCAATACAATGTCATGCAGACATCGCTCCATGGTGGGTTCAATGGTAAACCCTCCCCACCCCTCTCTAGATTGTAATCCAGAGGAAAATATCTGTTCTGAGGCGGATTCAGACGCCGCTGACCACTCCTATTTACCCCCCAAGGTGTTTGCTCTACCTTGGCATGATGATGTTAGTCATATCATGCATATGTTGCCTTGCAGTGCCTACTTTTGACATCATATATGGCATCTGCTTAGTTTAGACATGTTTTGTAATGCCACTTGTTTAGTTTCTATATCATATATGGGAATTATGCAGTCTCATGTCTTTTAGCCGGCCATAATATATGTGAAATGTGCAATGCCATCCTGTTTAACCAGGCATCATATATTTGAACGATATCTTGCCCATCCTTTTCTTCATTACATTTCCATTTGTCGACAATGTTTGTACATTAAACTACTCTTCCTGTGAATCAGACATTTGGGTGGGAGATGGAAAAATCTGGAGTGAAAACAAGGCCTTCAGAGCAGACAGTGCTACCTGTCGAAGCAGATCTCTTGTTGGTTCCTGATAGCTCCTCAGAGATGGATTCAGAGGCAGATGACCAGTCTTATTCCCCCACCGAGGTGTATGCTCTAACTTGGCACGGTTATACTGCTCATATCATGCATATGGTGTCTTGCATTGCATAGTTTAGACATCATATACACAATATTCAACACCATGTTCTTAGTTCAGACATCATATCAAATGCCCTCTGTTTAGCATATAAATCACATATGTGAATTAAATGATGTGATCCTGATTACTTAGATAACATGTAGGTGAATTATGTCATGCGATCCTGTTTAGTTATTCATCATATCTTTGAATTATGTTATGCTATGCTATCCAGTTTATATAGACATCATATATGTGAAATTATGTCATGCTATCCGTTTTAGTTAAACAATATACATGTCAACTATTTCATGACCTCTTTTTTCCACACTATCTATTGCATCTGTCTCTCATACAATGTCTATACATTCAACTATGTTTCCTGTTTATCAGCCATTTGAATTGGAGCGGGTGATGCCAATATCTAGTGGACTAAAAACACGGTCTTCAAATAAAACAGTGCTACCTCTTGGTGGAGATAGCACCCTGATACGTCTCCAACGTATCTATACTTTTTGATTGCTCCATGCTACTTTATCTACTGTTTTAGGCAATATTGGGCTTTATTATCCACTTTTATATTATTTTTGGGGCTAACCTATTAACCGGAGGCCCAGCCCAGATTTGTTGTTTTATGCCTATTTTAGTGTTTCGAGGAAAAGGAATATCAGACGGAGTCAAAACGGAACGAAATCAACTGGAGAAGTTATTTTTGGAAGGAAAGCTACCGAATGGACTTGGACCCCACGTCAGGAGCCAAGGGAGGTGCTCAAGAGGGTGGGGGGCACCCCCCTAGGCGCGCCCCCTGCCTTGTGGGACCCCCGTAGCTCCACCGACGTACTTCCTGCACCCATATATACCTACGTACCCAAAAACTTCCAGAACAGAACCTAGATCGGGAGTTCCGCCGCCGCAAGCCTCTGTAGCCACCAAAACTCAATCGGGACCCTGTTCCAGCACCCTGCCGGAGGGGGATCCCATCACCGGAGGCCATCTTCATCATCCCGGCGCTATCCATGACGAGGAGGGAGTAGTTCACCCTCGGGGCTGAGGGTATGTACCAGTAGCTATGTGTTTGATCTCTCTCTCTCGTGTTCCCTCTATGGCACGATCTTGATGTATCCCAAGCTTTGCTATTGTAGTTGGATCTTATGATGTTTCTCCCCCTCTACTCTCTTGTGATGAATTGAGTTTCCCCTTTGAAGTTATCTTATCGGATTGAGTCTTTTATGAGAACACTTGATGTATGTCTTGCGATCCACTTGGTGTATGTTTTCGTGATCAACTTGCGGGTTTCGTGACATTGGGAACCTATGCATAGGGGTTGGCACACGTTCTTGACTCTCCGGTAGTAGCTTTGGGGCACTCTTTGAAGTACTTTTATGTTGGTTGGATGAATCTGAGATTGTGTGACGCATATCGTATAATCATGCCCACGGATACTTGAGGTGACAATGGAGTATCTAGGTGACATTAGGGTTTTGGTTGATTTGTGTCTTAAGGTGTTATTCTAGTATGAACTCTATGATAGATTGAGCGGAAAGAATAGCTTTATGTTATTTTACTACGAACTCTTGAATAGTTAGAACAGAAAGGATAACTTTGAGGTGGTTTCGTACCCTACCATAATCTCTATGTTTGTTCTCCGCTATTAGTGGCTTTGGAGTGACTCTTTGTTGCATGTTGAGGGCTTGTTATATGATCTATCTATGTTATTATTGTTGAGAGAACTTGCACTAGTGAAAGTATGAACCCTAGGCCTTGTTTCCTATCATTGAAATACTGTTTACGCTCACTTTTACCGCTCGCTACCTTGCTGTTTTTATTATTTCAGATTACAAAAACCTATATCTACTATCTATTTTGTACTTGTATCTTCATCTCTTCGCCGAACTAGTGCACCTATACAATTTAGCATTGTATTGGGTGTGTTGGGGACACAAGAGACTCTTTGTTATTTGGTTGCAGGGTTGTTTGAGAGATACCATCTTCATCCTATGCCTCCTACGGATTGATAAACCTTAGGTCATCCACTTGAGGGAAATTTGCTACTGTCCTACAAACCTGTGCACTTGCAGGCCCAACAACGTCTACAAGAAGAAGGTTCTGTAGTAGACATCACACCCCAGTTGTACATGCACAAGAACCAGCCCTACCACACATAACCCAAACTCTCAAAAATTGTACCCCTACTGCGATGGACAGAGAACCAGCTTCACCCAATCTAACCCCAACCCCAGCCGATATTAACCCAGTTCCTGTTGACACAACACCATCTCCACCACAAAGCTCCCAAATAAGAGCAGTTAGTAAGGCAGCTCCAGTGCCCAAAGGGCCAGTACTATCATGGCGAACCCCAACTCCACCAGTTAGTATGCCTATTCCTGTGGAGGAAGCACAACCAGCTAGTCATAGTTTAGCATTTATCGCATTTGATGTTGTTAAATCGTATGTGCGCATTTTCCCATCTTGGAAATATTATACTGAAGATGAAGGAAAATGCCAGTTGCAGGTGTTTGTCCAGGAGTTATATGTAAGTAATGTTATTCATGGAAATTACTTTGCTTTGTCCATACATCCTACCTCCATGATGGTTATAATACAGCAAATTTTCCCATTTTTCTCTTTAGAGAAGGACCGATTTGGAAACTCAGGATGAGGTAACCTGTGCTAATACCTCTGCTATCTTGAAGACTGCTTGGTGGCAGTATCGGAATTACCTGAAGAAAACGTACTTCACCGGCAAAGAAACTCATCAAATTCACTTATGTTCTCCTGAGACACATTTACTGGACGATGACTGGGAACGTCTTGTTCTGTACTGGCCCCGAACCAAGAATATGGCAAGGTCTATGAGCTCATTTTCTATTTTTAAGTATTATATTCTTGCGTCTTACTGTACTCTGTTCATGTAGAACAAGTGCCTAAACCTGAAGAACAACTGTTCTAATTTAAGATTCCATTGCTATCATACTTCAAAAAAGCTCTAGGAGTTAGTTGTGCGTTTTTGCCACCGCCGTGCCGTTTACTGACCAACGCATGCTTATGCACAGTTATGCACAGATTAAGCATAGTTATGCGCAATGCGTTTTGCCAACGCCTAGAGCCTAGGCACGCTTAAGCGCTCGCTTAGGCGCGCCTTTTTTAACTATGATTGCTTTGCTCTTGTATCACTGTATTTACTCATACAAACTTATTTTTAAATTGAAGGATCCAATCGAAACTCCAATGGCACAGCAGGTATGTTCACGTATGTTTCTTTAACAGGTTTGCTCTTATCAATAGCTCTGTTGATTTCAATTTCAATTGTGTATACAGTTGACTTGCATATCATGCACATTACTAGCATCATAACAGAGCCAATAATGTTGTTGTAGATGTAGACCTGTGGTACCCATCTGAAATCTTGTTGTGTCGTGTAGTTTCCCACGCTTTGTATTCTTTCATTGGTGCTTTGTCTTGAACTGATATGATTTGAACCATGTCTCTATTTTGATTTGGCAAGACAATGCAGTGACCATAGGACATAGATATATGTTTGTTTGATGCTTTTATTATGTAATAGTACTTGGCAATAGAAGACTTGGTAGTTTAATCATGTCCACCTTACTAATGAACTGGTTCACCGAAATGAGTTTCATATACTAGTACATGCTAAACTTGTTATGTGTCCGCTTGTTTCTTCTTTTATAATGCTGACAGAATATTGGGGAAGAGTGCCTTATTAAGCAATGGTAAAGGAAGTAATGCAGATAAGGTTCAGGATAGTGACACATCCTTGTTGGTCTCCAACAAAGCTGATAAAACAGCTAAGGAAGACTATGTTGAAGACAGCGAGACAACCCCAAATTCCTGTCTTGGTTTAGTGTTCGAGTTACTGGCCACTACCGCTTGCACAAGCTATTCAAACTCACTGTCTGAATCAGTTCGGTTTCTTGAGTCTCAACTACAAGCTGAAAGACATCGATCAGCTATGCTGTGACAAGAAGCAGAAGGACTGCGGAAGTCCCTGGAGCATTCAAATGCATGCTTTCTGGTGCAACAGCAAGCGTTGGAGGATTTTAGCGCCAAACAGGACAAAGCTAATAAGCTTGCTAAGCTTATTGCCAGCATGGTGGATACCCAAGATAACGTTTCTTGAGCTCTTCTGAAGTTGTTTTAGTTATGCTCTTGTTTTGCTGCTGCGTTTATTTGCACTGGTGGCCAATTTTGACGTCCAGTATTTTCGGTAACTAGGCCAAAATAATCATGGCAACACACGGACTGTTGGAACCATGGGCCTCCTGCGGGCCATATGATTCATGGGCCTTCTTCGTGCCATAGGATCCATTGGTCTTCTATACGGGCCGTAGGATCCATCGGCCTTCTATACGGGCCTTAGGATCCATGGGCCTTCTACAGGCCGTAGGGTCCATGGGCCTTCTACGGGTCATATGATCCATGGGCCTTCTGCGGGCCGTATGATCCATGGGCCTCATATGGTCCATAGGATCCATGGGCCTTCTATGGGGCGTATCATTATTTCGCCAATCATGGGCCGTACTATTCGTGGACCATAATGGGCCGTTAATAGGCCATATTTTATAACTCTATGAAAATAGCCCAACGGGTTTTTTTACATGAAAACGGCCCAACGTATTAACGGTCCAAAAACGGGCCGACTGTAACGACGGGCTGAATTTGGCCCACAAGTAGAAAATGATAGTAATAGGCCATATATAACCGAATGCTGCAAATGAGCCCAATAATCAATGGGCCCTGAGAAGGCCGAAAGATAACTTGGGTTGGAAACGGCCCAATGGAATAACGGGCCGTTAATGGGTATAAAGTGATACACTGTTCATTACGGGCTAGTTTCACCACGGGTCGTTAATGGGTGTAAAGTGATACACTGTTCATTACGGGCCAGTTTCACCACGGGCCGTTAATGGGCCAAGAGTTACAAAGGGCCTCATATGGGCCGAAAGACGTCATGGGCCATACATGGGCCAGAAGTGAAAACGGGCTGGAATCATATTGGATGGCCCAGATGACGCTACTGGGCCTAATTCGGATAGGGCGTAACGAGCCTTGGGTTAGCGGGCTGTAAATGGGCTATATGCGAACATGCCGTTAACAGGCTTTTCATGGGCCGGCCCGCCATCTTTTGACCAAGTCAAACGGGTCGGCCTTTTCATAGGAATGGGCCTCTGTTGGGCCGTGCCAGGTGTTGATGTATCATAGGCGCCTTCTGTCCAATGAGTGGGTGACATCTGTCCCAACGATGAGCCGACACGTGTTTCCTCCAACCAATGATGATTTTACACGTGGAAAATCCCCATTGGTCGGGGCTGCTAATGGGTTATCGGATCCAAAACCCGACCTGATAGCTTAACGGCGTTCCGTTATGGTGGATGCCACCTGTCGGTCACCCTTGACGAAAGCACTTCTGTGACGCGCGATTTATCGTCATGGAAGTGGACACTTCCGCGATGATAATTTTGGTAATTTCATGGAACACTTCTACGACAACACAGGTATGACTATCTTGATTCTGTCATAAAATCGTCATGGATGTACATGCATGGCAAAAAATGCGACCTACTATGACAAACACGTATCATCACGAAAGTGTATTTTTTTGTAGTGGAGTACGGGGTCACTGCTAAGCTCCCGAGTAGGAGGGTTGCTCTCCACTCAGAGTAGTTTTTAACTTAGGCGAGTAAGGGGTCGCAGCTAAGCCCCCGAGTGGGAGGATTGCTCTCCACTTGGAGTAGTTTTTAACTTAGGCGAGTACAGGGTCACAGCTAAGCCCCTGAGTGGGAGGGTTTCTCTCCAGTCGGAGTAGTTTTTAACTTAGGCGAGTACGGGGTCGCAGCTAAGCCCCCGAGTGGGAGGGTTGCTCTCCACTCAGAGTAGTGTTTAACTTAGGCGAGTATGGGGTC
>NC_041387.1:615120818-615174186 GCF_002162155.2 Triticum dicoccoides | reverse complement strand
CCGAGTGGGAGGATTTCTCTCCACTCGGAGTAGTTTTTCACTTAGGCGAGTACGGGGTTGCAGCTAAACCCCCCGAGTGGGAGGATTGCTCTCCACTCGGAGTAGTTTTTAACTTAGGCGAGTACGGGGTCGCAGCTAAGCCCCCGAGTGGGAGGATTGCTCTCCACTCAGAGTAGTTTTTAACTTAGGCGAGTGCGGGGTCACAGCTAAGCCCCCGAGTGGGAGGGTTGCTCTCCACTCAGAGTAGTTTTTAACTTAGGCGAGTACAAGGTCGCAGCTAAGCCCCCGAGTGGGCTTTCACTCGGAGAAGTTTTTAACTTAGGCGAATCAGGTTCGCAGCTAAGCCACCCACTGGGGTATTTGAACACATGTGTTTATGGAAAAACAATCATTAAGATACTGCAAAAATCTTGTCTTTGATAAGCAAACTGAAGGACTTTTATTACAACTCGCCGATCCATGTGGTTTAGGTGTAGAAATGGCGAAGCAGTTTTGCATTCCACGCGCGTGGCTTGTCCATTTTCTTGGCTACGTTGTAGAGGTGATACGCTCTGTTGTGGAGCACCTTGGTGATGATGAAGGGACCTTCCCAGGCCGGAGCGAGCTTGTGAGGTCGTTTCTGATTCACTCGGAGCACAAGGTCTCCTTCCTGGAACGCTCGACCTTTGACATTGCAGTCATGGAATCGACGCAGATCTTGCTGGTAGATGGTCGATCGGATCAGAGCCATCTCACGTTCTTCCTCCAGGAGATCAACTGCGTCCTGGCATGCCAATCCTGCTTCAGCTTCTGAGAAGAGTTCCACTCGGGGAGCATTGTGCAGCAAATCACTTGGAACAGCTTCAGCGCCATATACCATGAAGAAAGGGGTCCGGTCAGTCGACCGATTTGGGGTTGTTCTTAATCCCCATAAGAAGGATGGCAACTCAGTCACCCATGCCCCAACAGCGTGCTTGAGGTCACGCATTAATTTGGGTTTCAGCCCTTGAAGGATCAAACCATTCGCCCTTTCTGCTTGCCCATTCGACTGTGGGTGCGCAACGGATGCGTAGTCGACCCGAGTGCCTTGGGAAGCACAGAATGCCTTGAACTCATCAGAATCAAAGTTGGAGCCGTTATCCATGATAATGTTGTGAGGGACTCCATATCTGAATATCAACTCGTTGATGAAACTGACGGCAGTGCTTGAGTCAAGGTTTTTGATAGGCTTGGTTTCGATCCATTTGGTGAACTTGTCGACTGCTATGAGCAAATGAGTGAAACCACTTCTGTCGGTCTTGAATGGTCCAACCATATCTAACCCCCAAACTGCAAATGGCCAGATGAGTGGCATAGTCTTCAAGGCAGATACGGGCTTGTGGGATATGTTGGAGTAGAACTGACAACCTGCGCACTTGTCGACTATATCTTTTGCCATCTCATTTGCACGAGGCAAATAGAATCTTGCTCGGTATGCTTTGGCCATGATGGTCCGAGAGGATGCATGGTGACCACAGGTCCCCGAGTGGATCTTGTTTAAAATCATTCGGCCTTCTTCTGGGGTGATACAATGTTGAGCCACTCCTGTGACACTTTCTCTGTAAAGCTGCCCTTTTATCATGGTGAAAGCCTTCGATCGACGGACGAACTGGCGGGCCTCATCTTCATCTTCCGGGAGTTACTACCTGAGCAGGTACGCGATATATGGCACCGTCCAGTCGGGCGTGATCACTAAGACTTCCATGATCAAGTCGACCAGAGCTGGGACTTCGGTTTCAGTCGGATTGGTTGAACTTCTCGGTTGCGGGGGCTCTTCCTTGAACGGATCTTCTTGTACGGACGAGGTGTGGAGATGCTCCAAGAACACATTACTGGGAATAGGTTTCCGAGTGGAACATATCTTCGCCAGATCATCAGCGGCTTGATTCTTGTTTCGGGGTATGTGGTGGAGCTCTAACCCTTCAAACTTCTTCTCTAGCTTTCTTACTACATTGCAATAATCGGTCATTGCTGCACTCCTGATGTCACATTCCATCATTACTTGATTAACCACTAAGTCTGAGTTGCCTAGACCATCAAGCGTCGGACGCCGAGTGAAATGGCCATACGTAACCCATACAACAGTGCCTCATACTCAGCTTCATTGTTTGAAGAATCGAAGTGAATATGGAGGACATACTTGAGCTTCTCGCCTCTTGGGGATACCAAAACCACTCCAGCACCAGAACCATTTAGCATCTTAGACCCATCGAAGAACATATTCCAATGCTCCGAGTGAACCTGAGTCGATTGCTCTTGTTCAGTCCACTCAGCGAGGAAATCTGCTATAGCTTGGGACTTGATGGCTTTCTTTGCCTCAAACTTGATATCTAACGGAAGGACTTCAATCGCCCACTTTGCCACTCGACCAGTTGCATCTCTATTGTCAGAATTTCTGCTAGTGGGGCATCACCGACTATTGAAACCGAGTGGTCCGAGAAGTAGTGTGCAACTTTCTTCATGGTCAAATAAATTCCATAAATAAGCTTGTGATAGTGTGGGTATCTCTGCTTGGATGGAGTTAAGACTTTGGAAATATAATATACTGGGCGTTGCACTTTGAAGGCCTTGCCTTCTTCTTCCCACTCGACCTTGAGCATTGTGCTGGCAACTTGTCAAGTGGCTGAGATGTAAAGCAGTAAAAGCTCTTTGCTAATAGGAGCATCAAGCACTGGCTGGGTGGAAAGCAAGGCTTTGAGCTCTTCAAACGTTGCTTCAGCTTCGTCATTCCACTCAAACTTAACAGACTTCATCATCAGTCGATAAAGAGGCAATGCCTTTTCACCGAGGCATGAAATGAATCGACTCAATGCGGCCAAACAACCAGTAAGCCTCTGAACATCATGCACACGCACGGGGCGTTTCATTCGGAGGACTGTGTCAACCTTCTCTAGGTTTGCATCGATCCCTCATTCGGAAACGAGGAAACCGAGTAACTTTCCACCTGGGACTCCAAACATGCACTTTGATGGATTGAGCTTGATATCATACCTTCTCAAGTTGGCAAAGGTTTCAGCGAGGTCAGTCAGTAGGTCGGAACCTTTGCGTGTCTTGACCACTAAGTCATCCATGTATGCTTCCACATTCCGACTGATTTGAGTAAGCGGGCACTTCTAAATCATGCGCATGAACGTGGCACCAGCATTCTTGAGGCCAAAGGGCATAGTGACATAGCAAAAACATCTGAATGGAGTGATGAAAGCTGTTTTTATCTCATCTGGTCCATACAGACGGATCTGATGGTACCCGGAATACGCATCCAAAAAGGACATGCGCTCACATCCCGTAGTTGAATCGACTATCTGGTCAATGCGGGGCGGAGGGAAATGATCTTTTGGGCAGGCCCGATTGATATGCTTGAAATCAATACACATTCGAAGTGACTTATCTTTCTTGGGGACCATGACGATGTTGGCGAGCCACTCGGAGTGGTATATCTCGCGGATGAACTCAACTACCAGAAGCCGAGCCACCTCCTCGCCAATTGCCTTCCTCTTCTCCGTGGCGGACCAATGGAGATGCTCTTTAACGGGTTTTGCTTTCGGGTCGACTCGCAAACGGTGCTCAGCCAGTCCCCTGGGTACACCTGGCATGTCTGATGGTGTCCATGCAAAGATGTCCCAGTTCTCACGAAGGAACTGGATGAGCGCTTCTTCCTATTTGCTGTTGAGTGTTGTTGAAATATGGGTCGGAGCAGCATTGGGGTCGGCCGGGTGAATGTGAACTGGTTTTGTTTCGCCGGCCGACTGAAATGCGGACTCAGAAGGCATGCTTTTTGCACGCAACAAATCACTCGGATCTGCATTCTTCTGGTACTCTTGAAACTCCACTGCTGCCATCTGTTCATCGGCGATCTTAGAGCCTTTCTAGAGGCAATCTTCTGCTCTCTGTTGATTCCCAGTGACTGTTATCATGCCTTTGGGGCCAGGCTTTTTCAACTTGAGGTACACATAACACGGTCGAGCCATGAAACAAGCGTACACAGGCCGACCCAGAATGGCATGGTACGCACTTTTGAAATCCACTACCTCAAAGGTCAACTTTTCCTTGCGATAATTCTTCTCATCGCCAAAAACCACGTCAAGAGTGATCTGACTGAATGAATCGGCTTTCTTTCCTGGGATGACTCCATGGAATCGCATGTTGCTCTCAGTGAGCTTGGACATCGGGATGCCCATCCCTTCGAGAGCCTCAGCGTGTAGGATATTCAGACCACTGCCACCATCCATCAAAACCTTGGTCAGTCGAGTGCCCCCAATGACTGGGTCGACCACCAATGCTTGCCGCACAGGGGTGGCAACGTGAGCTGGGTGGTCGGATTGGTCGAATGTAATGGGGTTTTTTTACCACTTCAAATATGTCATTGTTGCTGGAGTAACCATGTTTACTTCCCTGTTAATCACTTTCAATCGACTTTTGCTCTCGACGTCAGAAAAAATCACAAAAGTGGCATTAACATTGGGGTAACCTTCATCCTCCTCTTTGTCTTCTTCCTTATCAAACTCCTTTTCCTTTTCACTAGGCTAACCTTTCTCACAAAAACTCTGAATCAGGAGTCGACACTGTCGAGTGGTATGCTTGGGAAGAATCAAGTTACCCTCCTCATCCTTTTTGGTGTGAATGTGACAGGATAAATCAAGCACATCATTCCCGACTGGATCTTTCACTTTCTTGGGGGTCCAAGGTCCTTTAGGCTTCCCCTTGAACTTCCCCTGATTCAAGACTGCTACCTCAACAGGACCTGCAGCTTCAGCTTTACGTTTCTGTTTCTGACTGGAGTTCCCTCCTCCGGTGTCCTGGGCGACTGACTTGTGCTTGCCGCTCCGGAGTCGGTCATCTTCTTCGCCGTTAGCGTACCGAGTGGCAATCTCCATCATCCGAGACAGAGTCATGTCTCCTGTCTGACCGAGCTTCAGATTTAGCTCTCTGTAATGAACGCCTTCTTTAAAGGCACAAACTGCTTGGTGATCCGATACATTCTCCACCATGTGGTGAAGAGTAGTCCATCTCTGGATATAGTCTCTCAAAGTCTCATTCTGTTTTTGAACGCAGTGATGTAATTCTATCAAACCAGCAGGCCGCTTGCAGGTGCCCTCAAATGTTTTGGTAAACACTCGGGCCAACTCTTCCCAATTGAAAATACTCCCAAGGGCCAACTGATTCAGCCAGGCTCTGGCAGAACCTTCGAGCATCAAAGGGAGGTGCTTCATGGCCACCTCATCATTGCCGCCACCAATATGCACGGCCACTCGGTAATCCTCCAACCAAGTGTCAGTCTTCGACTCTCCAGCGAACTTACTGACGCCAGTCGCCAATCTGAAGTTGTGAGGAATCTCAGCGGCTCAGATGGCTCTCCTGAAACACTCAGGGCCGGAAACATGCACCCTACTACCACTAGGTCTGTCTCTATCCAACCCTTCTCTGTATGCTCTGTTCTGGTTGACCAAACCTTGTACAAGGACTGACCTTGCATCGAACCTAGGCTCTCTTGGGTCGACTGGAACTTTGCGGTTATTACCATACAGGCGCCTGTCGTCATACCGCCGGGGCGCATATGACCTTTCTCTTGGAGGGGGTGGAGGAACTCGACGTTGATTGTCGCGGGCGTACCTATGATCAAACTCCCCATGAGCTCTTCCAAGGTGTTGATCTTGACGATGCTCATGATCTTCACGTCGCAAAGGTGACCCAGGACTGTGTGCCGACTGAACTGTATCTACTCTTACTGGCCTACTATGGATCCTGTTCCGCGACTAGGAGACGGCGGAGTTCAGCTCTCCCACCGCCTGGAGCAGCGGACGGATCTGTTCCAAGCCTCTTCCAGCTTCTGATCGGGATGGCTGAATAGACTCTGCTACACGTGCGGCAGTTGTAAGGTTTTGGATCGGAGTGCGGTATACCTAAGGTTTAGGTGGAAATAATTATCTCCTATGTCGACTGGATTCGCAACCAGTCGACGGGCGTGTTCGTTGAGAGAGTGTTGGAGGTTCTCCAGATTTGTGCGCTCAGCCAACGTGGCCAGGCGCACCACCTCCAAGGCCCGGGCCTCGGCGGTTTCCCCCATGATGGGGGTCTGGAGTGCCTCCACCTTGCGGCGATGCAACTCTTCCCTCTGCTACAAATTGAGAGGTTGGGGCTCGTACTCATCGTGGTCGAATGACGGGCCGCCGCCACCGCCATCACCGCCATTGCAACGAAACACGGGTGGGCTGCGACGAGGATCGACCATAAGAACTTTCTTCACGGGGTCACAACTCCCGCGCTCGAAAAAAGTATCCGCAGAGCCAGTCGACAGGTCGACTGGGCCGTAGAGAAATTCATCGGGCTCGATCGCCGCGACTTGTGGGGTGGCCGTCGAACAAGCCACTGCATGCTTTACCCACCGCTGGAGCCGCGACCGACCAGATCGCTTGTGGTAGCGACCAGCGGAGTGGGTGGACGATGTGAGGACCGACCAATATGGAGTCTACGGGTGCAAGAGGAGAACGCCGCAAGCACTCGCGCGGAAGTGTGATGCTTCACGGATCGGAAGGGCCTTGACATCGAGGGGGGCTTCTTGGAGCCAGACGGAGTCGTCGGCGATGAAAGTGAGCACTCTGAGTCGGAACTCATGGCCCACGACCAAGCCACCGCCAGAAACCATGTCGATGAAGATCGGAGAAAATGCAACCTCGCCGGAAGTCGCTAAGACTCCTGGCCCCATGGTGGGCGCCAACTGTCGTGGTACTAAGTCTGACAGTAAGAGTAGGGGTGCGTATGAGGAGACAAGGCCCTAGCTTTGGCGAGGTTGTACACACGAGTTTATGAGTTCAGGCCCCTCTCGGAGGAGGTAAAAGCCCTACGTCTCAGTGCCCTGAGGCGTCCAATTGGAATATGTGTGTGTGTTACAAGGAGTCTGAACCCTTGTCCCGGAGGAGGGGGTGGCTTATATAGAGTGCGCCAGGACCCCAGCCGTCCCCCGTTACACGGTTCAATGTACATTAAGACAGGGCGTTACTGGTAACACCAGCTATAAAGTGCTATGAATGATCTTTAAGACTACGGAGTGAATGCTGGACCGTTGCCATCCTGAGTGACTCTAGGTCATCTGTACTCCGAGTGGTTTCCTGTACGGTCGAATGACTTCATCTAGGTCAACTGAAATTGGGGTATCTGTGTGACATGACTGGTCGAGTGGATTGCACTCGATGGCTTCAGTCGGTACTTCTTGCTATACTTTGAATGTCTCTAGGGTAATGACCTTGGGTAGGTCGTATAGGTCAGACCTATGACCCTACCCTAGGTTCATGGCATCGTCACTTACCCCGAGTCGCCAACTACCACCGGCCTAACCGTTGGCCTCCTGCACCATCCCTCCCCCACCGCCAGTCTTCCACTGGTCCCGGACATCCCTCTAGGCCCACCCTCACCCCCCTCGCGCCAAGTTATTTCTCCAGCAAAACCACACCACCGCCCCCTCCACCGCCGTCCACCACCGCCCCCACCCAAAACCCTAAGAAAGATACTGGGGTAGCCTGCCCAGCGAGCTTCTTCCTCCCCTTCGGCGAGTTTCTTCCTCCCTTGCGCCTGTTTCTTCCTTCAACCAAAATCGACCCAAAATTCGAAATTCAGGCGATTGACATGTAGCTATTGTGGTATTGTTAATACTATACCAACTACTGTTTTTTTATTTCATTGTCATGTCATCTATACTCAATCTAATAGCTCTCCTATATAAAAGTGCATACTATGTCATTCCGACCTCCGTCCGGATTTATTAGCCCCCATTGTATTTGGGTCAAAATTTGACCACCTTTGAAAATGTTAATGCATGTCATAAAAATTATATTGGTGGATTCATATTTGGATGTAGTTTTCAATGATAGTATTTTTGCCACGCTGGCCAAGAAATTGATGGTCACGTGGACGCATGTGAAGATGGATGAGAGTTGATCATGAAGAATCTGCAAAAGTGGCAGAAATTACAAATGTCAAAAGCTTGGAGAGTACATTGTCGTATATTAAATGGTGTTCGGTGCACATGGCAAACTGCGGATGAAAATGCAAAATAAGGAAGAGTGTTATAGCTGTATGGCATGTAAAAGACCATCCAAAAAAGAATAAGACAACAACGAATTTGACTCGAGATAACTAAAAAGCAACAAAAAAATTCTTTCAAGTTCAGACACGCAATTAACAACAGGCGAGACTGCATCAAATATGCGAGTTGTTTACTTTCACGCAAATCAAGTTGTCAGGATGATGATACATCAGTGTTGTCCGATATGGTGAATTTTATGATCGACACATGATGGCATTGAACGGATACTCCAGGAAGTTAGGACTTAATTTTCGTGAGAGCATTTGACTATGAATGAGAAAACGCAGGGACTATAGTTGCAGGTAGAGTCATATAGCATCAAGGAAGTAGCAGTGGAGCTCATGGTTAGTAGTTCAAGTCCAGGTACGTGGAGGTTTGCGCATAGTGGCTTCAAGATGGCGAGGTCATATTCATCTAGGTGGTGTGTTAAAATTATGTGTCGACCATTAGGTGTACGCGTTGTGTTACAGTTGGACTTGTCATTAGCGGAGGGTTAGGTGTTTGAGTCGAACACGTGTAACCCGGGGCTATTTTATAAAGTCGCCATGAGTAGTTAAAATAGACTAGCCATAAGTTGTAGGTTAATATAGAGATCACGATAGGGACATCCCAAGAGCCCGTGGTAGGGGTGGTCGGACCAGGCGTGGCACAGAGTGTTATTTGGTGGCCTTGGAGGGCTTGTTGTCGACTGTATAATGTGATTTACTGCATGGGAAGGAGCGCCCATAGTCATGCCTAGGAAATGTAGCCATGTTGGTGAGAACATTGTTTATAAATCTCGGTATCATGCTCTGTATTTGCCTTAATGTCTCACTTGTACGAAAATTGTTAGCAGAAGAACATTCGTTCTCAAGGGACCACATAATCTCGCAACTATAATGCACACTGCATTGCTCTTGTGAGTACCTCTTTCCCTGTATGACCATACTTACTTTCATAGCTGTTTGATTATGTAGCATCACTGCACATGTTAGCCTCATAATCGTCCATTTGGTGGACATTATAAGATCCGTATGGACTCTTACACAAATTTAGAATCAACCCAATGCTTTTGAAGAGGTTTAGCTCTGCAGTCCTCTTGTAAGGACTGAATGTGGTCTATCACTGTACTTACATTAACAGCTACTCCCTCCGTCCCATAATATAAGAACGTTTTGTACAGTACACCAGTGTTCAAAACACTCTTGTATTATGGGAAGAGGGATTGGTTCATTTTGTAGCATTCTGCATCTTATCTCCCTTGCCCACCATTTACTAAAAAAGATCAGATCTATATTTAATCTTACCAACAAGTAGAATACACAGACAATGCCAGTGCAGAAGTGTAGCCCATTGCTCTTGTCAGTACATTTTGTCCTGTAACGCTTGTACTTCCAGGGATTGGTAGTTTATTATGTAGCATCAATCTGCATCTTATCTTCATTATCCTCTATCCCTTCCAGTATTATCATATCTATAATTACTCTCTACAAAATGTAGAGTACATGCAATGCTTATGAAGAAGATTCTGTGCTGAAATTCTTGAGTTATCCTTCCCTTGACATGGAGAAGGGCATTATAAAGCCGGTGTTAACTGTTAATGTAAGTCAGTCCTTCTAAAGCCTTTATCCTCAACTGCTGTTTAATTTGCTCATACTCCCTATCGTTTACTGTTGTTTAGTTTGCTGTTTCTACCAAAATGCATGTTCGTAAGAACCGTAAGTTCTAAGTTTTACTTGTAAAACCAAATTTCTTATTCATACCATGCACATTACTTAATACTCCCTATATGTATGCTTGGTTTTGTGGATCTATAATCCAGTGTGTGGTGAAGTAGGCC
This sequence comes from Triticum dicoccoides, assembly GCF_002162155.2. Classification (NCBI taxonomy): domain Eukaryota; kingdom Viridiplantae; phylum Streptophyta; class Magnoliopsida; order Poales; family Poaceae; genus Triticum; species Triticum dicoccoides. The sequence goes on along the minus strand of NC_041387.1, from coordinate 615,164,269 downwards.
ACGTTTGCACCTTGTCATCTCATGTTTTATCTTACTGATGTGGCTGATGATATGAACAACATGCCATGCACATTATCCAAAATAGATACAATGATTTTCTTTGCCCTTCATCTATGCTTGTTATGTTGACATGGTAATCCAATAGTGTGGTGAAGCTCCCCGCATTATGAACAATGCCAAATTATGCTATTGATATTTTGAACTTACTGAAGGAAATATTCCCTAGAGGCAATAATAAAGTTATTATTTATTTCCTTATATCATGATAAATGTTTATTATTCATGCTAGAATTGTATTAACCGGAAACATAATACATGTGTGAATATATAGACAAACAGAGTGTCACTAGTATGCCTCTACTTGACTAGCTTGTTAATCAAAGATGGTTATGTTTCCTAACCATAAACAAAAGAGTTGTTATTTGATTAACAGGATCACATCATTAGTTGAATGATCTGATTGACATGACCCATTCCGTTAGCTTAGCACTTGATCATTTAGTATGTTGCTATTGCTTTCTTCATGACTTATACATGTTCCTATGACTATGAGATTATGCAACTCCCGTTTACCGGAGGAACACTTTGTGTGCTACCAAACGTCACAACGTAACTGGGTGATTATAAAGGTGCTCTACAGGTGTCTCCAAAGGTACTTGTTGGGTTGGCGTATTTCGAGATTAGGATTTGTCACTCCGAATGTCGGAGATGTATCTCTGGGCCCTCTCGGTAATGCACATCATTTAAGCCTTGCAAGCATTGCAACTAATGAGTTAGTTGCGAGATGATGTATTACGGAACGAGTAAAGAGACTTGCCGGTAACAAGATTGAACTAGGCATTGGATACCGACGATCGAATCTCGGGCAAGTAACATACCGATGACAAAGGGAACAACATATGTTGTTATGCGGTCTGACCGATAAAGATCTTCGTAGAATATGTAGGAACCAATATGGGCATCCAAGTCCCGCTATTGGTTATTGACAGGAGACGTGTCTCGGTCATGTCTACATTGTTCTCGAACCGTAGGGTCCGCACACTTAAAGTTACGATGGCAGTTTCTTTATGAGTTTATATATTTTGATGTACCGAAGTTTGTTCGGAGTCCCGGATGTGATCATGGACATGACGAGGAGTCTCGAAATGGTCGAGACATAAAGATTGATATATTGGACGACTATATTCGGACACCAGAATTGTTCCGGGTGATTTCGGAGAAAACCGGAGTGCCGGGGGGGGGGTTACCGGAACCCCCCGGGAGAGTTAATGGGCCACATGGGCCTTGGTGGGAAGAGAGAGGGGCGGCCAGGGTGGGCCGCGCGCCCCCTCTCCCTCTGGTCCAAATTGGACAAGGAGGGGGGGCCCTTTCCTTTCCCCCTCTCCCCCTTCCTTCCCCCTCCTAGTAGGAGTAGGAAAGGAGGAATCCTACTCCTACTAGGAGGAGGATTCCTCCTCCTTGGCGCGCCCCAAGGGGTCGGCCGGCCTCCCCCCTTGCTCCTTTATATACGGGGGCGGGGGGGCACCCCAGGGACACACAAGTTGATCTTCGTGATCGTTCCTTAGCCGTGTGCGGTGCCCCCCTCCACGATATTACACCTCGGTCATATTGTAGCAGTGCTTAGGCGAAGCCCTGCGACGGTTGAACATCAAGATCGTCGCCACGCCGTCGTGCTGATGGAACTCCTCCCCGAAGCTTTGCTGGATCGGAGCTCGGGGTGCGTCATCGAGCTGTGCGTGTGTCAAGAACTCGGAGGTGCCGGAGTAACGGTGCTTGGATCGGTTGGACCGGGAAGACGTATGACTACTTCCTCTACGTTGTGTCAACGCTTCCGCTTCGGTCTACGAGGGTACGTAGACAACACTCTCCCCTCTCGTTGCTATGCATCACCATGATCTTGCGTGTGCGTAGGAATTTTTTTGAAATTACTACATTCCCCAACACTTACTCTTTATTTTCTAATTCGAAATTGGATAGAATTGATAGAACAATTATCATCTTTGTTTGTACATGTGCAAAACCTGTCATCTCTCTGCTTTGTTTCAGGGTGATATGCCTGATGGCATGCACAAGTCTGCTGAAGGCTGTGAGACAAACCCAACATATATTGCAGCAAAGAAGGCAAAACATCTTGAAGATAGCGAGACAACCCCAAAGTCTTGTCTTGATGCAGTGTTCAAGTTACTTGAGACTAACAGTCAGACAAGCTCACAGAATTCGTTATCTGAATCAGTTCGACTTCTTTAGTCCCAAGTTCTAGCAGAAAGGCATTCTGCAACTCAACTTCGACTTGAAGTCCTATCTGTAAGAAAGATTGCGGAGAACACCAATGAGAACCTCATCGCTAAACAGCTACACCTGGAAGCTATGACCGACATGCTAGGCTGGTCTCACAGCCTTGCTCAGCAGCTTGCGCAACAGTTCCCCCGCAAGGCTAACCTTTCTTGAACTGTCTTGGAAGTGGTCTCGGTTCAGTATTATTTTGTTACGCTGCAATGGTGCCCAGTTTTTGTAATCTGCTTCTTCGTTGCGCTTTATGATCACTGGTGGCGAACTTCGATGCCCAGTGGATGTAATATACCTTAAATCCTTTATTGTATAGTGTAGGTTTATTCTTAGTTACTATGCCGTAATTTCTTTATTGTATAGAGTAGGTTTGTTCTTAATTCCTACTAGTTACTGCCATCATTCGCTATCTGAAAAAAAATGTAGTCGACAGGGCCGAAACATTCAACTCTAACGGGCCAGGTTTTTAGCGGGCCACAATTGGGCCGGCCTGCGTCTTTCTTGGGCCCGAATGATTGGGGCCTTCACACATTGCGCCAGGCCCAAACTTACACCGGCCTATATTTTAGTTGGGCCTTTTGTCAGCGCTTAGTTTGTCCCAGGTAGCGTTGGGCCATTAACAGGCTGAATATTGTACTGGCCTGTTACGGCCGAGATGAAACCACGAGCCTTTAGTATGCCAAAATGCATGTTGGGCCTCAATTTTCACTAGTCGTCAACGGGCCTTCAGCAGGCCGAAATGTAGACCGGTCCGTTATGGGCCCAGTTAGCTCACGGGCCATTACCAGACCGAAACATATCTCCGGCCTTAGTTGGCCCACTGATATCATGGGCCTTTAAGAGGCCGAAAGCTTAGTACATGCATCAACGGGCCGAATTACGCGACAGGCCTTTAACAGGCCCAAAGTCACGTTGGGCTTAACTGTTGCCACCTTTAGCACGCGCCGTTAGTGGGCCCAATGTCCCGTCGGACCATATATGGCCCATGGGCAGCACGGGCCATTCCCAGGCTGAAAGTTACACCGGGCTGAAATGGGCCCATGTCTACATCAGGCCTCTAATAGGACGAAAGTCATTGGGTTGTAGTTGGGCCCGAATATTCAGCGAATAATTAACGGGCCAGATCTGGCTTCGGGCCGCAAATGCGCCCAAATATTGGGCGAATAATTAACGGGCCAGATCTGGCTTCGGGCCGTAAATGGGCCCAAATATTGGGCGAACAATTAATGGGCCAGATCTGGTTTCGGGCCGTAAATGGGCCTTTATTAAGCAGGTCGTTATTGGGCTGGCCCACTAGTACCTGATTAAGTTCTACGGGCCTTTGACTGGGCCGGCCTTTTTAACCTATATGGGCCTCTGTTGGGCCCAGCCATGTGTCGACGTACCATAGGCATGTCTCCTCCAATGGACGGGCGACATCTGGCCCACTGACGAGCTGACAGGTGTTCCCTTCAGCCAATCAGGATTTTACACGTGGAAATTTCCCATTGGTCGGGGCTGTTAACGGGTTATCGGATCCAAAATCCGACCCGATAGCTTAACGGCGTTCCGTTACGGTGGATGCTACGTGTTGGTCACCCTTGACGAAAGCACTTCTGTGACGCACGATTTATCATCATGGAAGTGGACACTTCCGTGATGATAATTTTGGTAATGTCATGGAACACTTCTACGACAGCACAGGTATGACTATCTTGATTCTATCATAAATTTGTCATGGATGTACATGCATGACAAAAAACGCGACCTACTCCGACAAACACGTATCATCACGGAAGTGTATTTTTTTATAGTGGAAGTAGGACCTGGGGAAACAACCCAGTGGTGAACTGAGGAGAGTAACCTTACTAACCCACTCCGTTGGAGATGCAATACTCTCGGAAACTGTATGGAAGGATGACTATTGTCTTAATGTATTCCAAGGCTTATATGTATAAGCAAGATGCTATCCTACAGATCGATCTTTGGAGGAACACACCTATATGAGCCTGACTGCTGGTCACAGTCTATGAGATTGGGGTGATCTCTAACAAGCTCATGAACAGGCCAGGAGTGTGACTAATATGCTCCACCCGAGGGGTCGGCCTTCGGCAGCCTCATATCAGTGAGACTTGTGGTGAAACTTCTTGACGCCAAACTGACAATTCAAGGCATAGTCCATTGTTTAGTTGTGAAGGAGTGTAACTACTTAGTCTAGGTGGAGCTCAACCTTAATCGGTCTCCATTGAGATGCTGGTATATCAAAACAACGTTTGGAACAAAGGACAAAGTGGGCCCCTGAGATCTGGTGGGGGTTGTTGAAATATGAGATGGGCCTAGAGCCCATATGACAATTTCAGATTTAATCTCTAAGGGCCCATGGAGGGTGGCATGATAAGGTGGTGGAAGTTTAGTCCCACCATGCTAGTGGAAGGAGAGTTGGAGTGATTTATAAGGGATTCTCTCCCTCATGCTATTGGAGCTTGAGAAGAAAAGAAGCCCTCGCGCACTCCTCCTCCTCCACTCGCCTTGCCACGCCACGCCATGCCTCGTCACGACGCGCCGCGGGTTGCGGGATTGAGCCGAGCCGAGCTCACTCCTATGCACTTCTTTTTGCCGGTCAGGAACGGAGAGTCTTTGACAGGTAGGGCCACGATCTGAGACGTCGGATCATGGGCTACCGACTTGGACATGGGTTCAGCCCACGTCTCTCCACGCGCGGCCGCACATATATATGTGGGGCGCTGCCAGCCCTAGCCGCCGCGAAACAGAACGCATCTACGCCTCCACGCCCACGTCGTTCCTCTGTTGCTGCCGCCGCCGGCGACTCCATCCCGTTCATCGCGTACATGGTTGACGGGAGAGCAGGCCTCCGAAACCCCGCCTCTTCGGATCCTGTACGGGAGAGGGGCGATTATGTTTTTGGGTAGCGACTACGCGACTGCTCGCTTCTGTTCATCTACGTCCGCATCACCTTCGTCATCACCATGTCGACCGACGGCGACCGTGCCGCCGCTGAGAAGGCCGAGGCCGACAAGAAGGCCGCCGAGGATGCCGCGGCTGCTGCCACCATCACCGCCGCCGTGTGGCCGATTGGAGGGTATACATCGTTTATCCCTCTCGTATTTCTTTCTGTTATAGCAGTACTAGCGATATGCGTAGATGTTTCTACTATGTGGGTAGTACATGCTCTGTTAAATCGTAATCGGTGTGTTATCAATGTTGTCCATGTCATGCTCATGATTTATTCATGGATTAATTTAATCAAAAAACTACCTATTTACTCAACAGTGCCCATGTTCATGAGCGTTTGTGAGAGAGGCTGGCACTGCAGGGCCATGATGGGGAAGTGGATCGCATGCCTAACCAGCCTGTAAGCGAGCCGTGGACGACATGGGATGCTACCTATGAAAATACATAATACATGATTGGGGTTAAAACTGCTGGCACGAATACATGACATAAATGCGTTGCTGCAGCGTCTCGATGGGATTACTGACGACCCTGATAGCGAGCTGCATGGAGCTCGTCCTCCAAATGGCATTTTCGAGTCACACATTGCTATATAATCATTCAATTATAGTCACATATTCTACATATTTTAAAGCACTATCCAATTTCATAATTTGCCATCCAACATGATTTGGTATTGAAATTCAACTGAGATTTCATGAGCCAATTAAATTAGCATCCAAACAAGCGAATTCGTATTCATGTCCATTACAGTTTCCTCGCTGAGGTGGAATTGAAACCGAAACCAATTGAATAAGGATGCCTTCCATTCAAACATCCAAACGCAGCATTAGAATGACCATTCCAATAAAAACCTAAATGATAAGTGCCACATGTCAGGTGTGTGGCACCAACCCTGATGTTTTTTATGGCAATTTCGGTCACGCAATGATGACAAATTCCAATGACACACCACAAGTTTCTGTTATAAAATAAAATGAAGCATGAAGTTGTCATGCTTGCCAACAAAGATTGACATCCTTGTGTAACTAAACTAGCCATCAAAAATATTCGGAGTTGCCATGCTCGTACCTGTCGTGTGTCACTTCTCATGGTCCATTAAAAAAGAGCGGACGTTTCCACATGAATTTTGTAGGAATTCTAGTTCCTTAAGTTCCGCGGGTCAGTTTACTGATCTGTTTTCCTCCATTTATTTTATGTGATGCTAGGGTTTTTTTTTGAGAACTTGCTAGGTTATTGAAATGGCTCCCGATGCAAATTTTGGACGCAATTCAGCGAGCGAGCAGAACTGTTGGAATCGTCCACGGGTCGGCAAAGGCCCATCGGCCCACACCACCTTGACAAAAACGGCGGGCTCTGTGCATTCGAATTTCAAAAAAATAGAGGTAGTGGTGGGTCCCGCAGCCGTCACACCAGCCATACGCGTAGCAGTACAGAACAGGCGCAGAGGAGCAGAGCTACTCTGTTTTCTTTCCTCTCAAGAAGAAGGGCTAGGAAGAGACAAGAGAGAGACTCTCCTCGCCGCCGGTCGCCGCCGTGAGCCAAGATCTGCTGCACTTCCGACGCGTATGCTCCTGGACCGGACCGGACCGGATCCATGGTGCGCGCCGACGGCTCGGGCTACTGCGGCCTCGCCCAGGGTTTCTTGGCTTCCCGGAGCCCTCCGTCCGGTCGAGCCAGGGATTCTGGGGGCGGGAGGAGGGGGGCCGCGGCGCCGGACGTTGTGGTGATTAGCTCCGACGAGGAGAAGGAGGAGGGCGACGGATCTGCTCCCGTGGCCAGGTGTAAGACAATAAGTTTTGGGAACCAGCACAACCCTCTAGGGGTGGCTTATCTCATTATATATAATGGTTGTGTTACAATACGTACATAGGTACAGAAGTTATACATAGTCTAACACCCTCCCTCAATCTTAGCCACTTTCTAAAGAACTGAGAAGGGTAAGATTGCGCCTACAAGCCTCAAATTGTGGCAGTGGTAAAGGCTTAGTGAAGATATCTGCAAGTTGATCCTTAGACGAGATAAACTTGATCTGAAGTTGCTTCTGTGATACACGTTCCCGTACAAAGTGATAGTCAACTTCAATGTGTTTCGTTCGGGCATGAAATACTGGATTTGCAGAAAGGTATGTAGCACCGATGTTATCACACCAAAGAATAGGAGGCTGTGGTTGAGACAAACCCAACTCCTGAAGCAAAGACTGCACCCAAATAATCTCTGCAGTAGCATTAGCCACAGCCTTGTACTCATCTTCAGTACTGCTACGTGACACAGTAGCCTGTTTCCGAGCACTCCAGGCGATCAAATTAGAGCCAAAGAATACTGCATAACCCCCCGTGGATCGCCTGTCATCTGGGCTACCAGCCCAATCTGCATCAGAGAAGGCCGAAAGGACCCGAGAGGAAGTCGGCCGAATATGCATACCAAAAGTCAGGGTGAACTGAACATAACGAAGAATGCGTTTAACAGCAGCCCAATGAGTATCTCTGGGAGCCTGAAGATACTGACAAACCCTGTTAACAGCATAAGAGATATCTGGTCTCGTGATCGTCAAGTATTGAAGTCCACCAACAATGCTTCTGTACTCTGTGGCATCCGCAGGAGACAAAAGCTCACCATCAACAGCTGTTATCTTGTCGGTAGATGACATGGGTGTGGTGGTCGGTTTGCACTTCAGCATGCCGGCTTTTTGTAACAACTCCAAGGAGTACTTCTTCTGCGTAAGGACAAGACCAGTAGCACGAGAAGTGACCTCAACTCCAAGAAAGTAGTGAAGCTTCCCAAGATCTTTGACCGCAAAATCAGCACCAAGAGAGCAGACAAGAGCATCAGCAGCATACTGAGAAGAGCTGACAAGGATAATATCATCGACATATACCAAAAGATACATAGTGACTTCTGGCTTCTGTAGAAGAAATAATGAAGTGTCAGCAGTGGACGGCACAAACCCATGAGCACGAAGGGCAGAGGCAAGGCGGGCATGCTAGGCACGAGGAGCTTGCTTCAAACCATATAGTGCTTTGGAAAGACGACAGATATAGTCAGGACGATCAGGATCAGAGAAACCAGGCGGCTGTTTCATATAAACCTCTTCCTCCAAAAATCCATGTAGAAAAGCATTCTGCACATCAAGTTGACGAAGGAACCAACCACGAGAAACAGCAATGGAGAGAAGAAGCCGAATAGTGGTAGGCTTGACGACAGGACTGAAGGTGTCCTCATAGTCAAGACCATGACGCTGCCGAAAACCGCGAGCAACAAGTCGCGCTTTGTAACGCTCAATAGATCCATCCGAATGCTTCTTCACTTTGAATACCCATTTTGAGTCAATAACATTTACCCGTGGTGGTGGAGGAACGAGAGTCCATGTCTTGTTACGAAGAAGAGCATGAAACTCCTGCTCCATAGCCTCTCGCCAATGTGGAATGCGCAGGGCAGCCTGATATGAGCGAGGCTCAGAAGATGGATCCGCAACAGCAGCAGCCAAACAAGCAGCCAACCAAGCAACCGTACCATCCGTACGTTCCTTAGGTTTGAAAATGCCACTGCGACTGCGTGTATGTGGTCGAGACACAGGAACCACCGAGGTCGACGGAGCAGCCTGCAACGGGCTGGAGGACGGCGACGTTGACGAGTCAGCCGGTGACGAGGAGCCAGGCACGGTAGCCTCAGACTCAGTACGTATAACTTCTGTACCTATGTACGTATTGTAACACAACCATTATATATAATGAGATAAGCCACCCTTAGAGGGTTGTGCTGGTTCCCAAAACTTATTGTCTTACATGGTATCAGAGCTTGATGGTGATGAGATGACCGAAGTGAAACGGCGGCGGCGAAGACGATCCCATCGAGGAGGCTGCCTAGGGTGCAAACACCATGGAGGCAGCCGGAGGCACCGAAGCCGATGCGGGAGGAGGCGGGACCGCAGCCAGGGCGGGCGCCGCAAAGCTCGCGGCCGGTGCGGACGCCGCAAGGCCCGCGGCCGGGGCGGACGCCGCCAACCCCGCCAGCGGGGCGGTGTGATCCGCTCGCGGCAGGAGCGGCGGGATGACGCCTGCGGAATCCGCAGCGGACGGCGGCGCCGCGGTGTGGACCACGAGGTCACGCCCGAGCGAGGGCGCCGGCGGCGTGGAGAAGACGGAGCCGATGCTCCTTGTCCCGATCGGAGCCGGAACGGAGACGGCATCGAGCGGGAGGTTGAGCAGAGCCGTAAGAGAGGCCGGGAGGAAGCCCGCAGCAGTGGAACCGGTGGTGGCGGCACTCGACATGGCGGCGGCGCGATCGGTGGCGCGGCGGCGGCGGTGAAGGCGGCGGCGGCTGCGGCGGCGGTGCGGGTATTAAGGTTTAGAAGCGGAAGCGATCGTAACCTAGCGTGATACCATGTAAGACAATAAGTTTTGGGAACCAGCACAACCCTCTAGGGGTGGCTTATCTCATTATATATAATGGTTGTGTTACAATACGTACATAGGTACAGAAGTTATACATAGTCTAACACCAGGAAGTCGCGTTTTGGTGAAGGAGGGCCGACCGGGGACCGCAATCTCGTCGTGGTGAAGAAGGGAAAGTCCGATGGCGAGGAGGAGGAGGACGACGATTGCGTGGTTCTAGACAGCAACCCCGATGTGCCGGTTGCCGTTGTGAAACAGGAGGGGAGTGCCGGCTTTGATGGCAGCTTGGATGAACTGCTCATCGTTGCAGAGAAAGGCCAGGTATTTGTGCCTTCCGTTATGAAATTTGTGCATGCGGATACACACGGCGCCTTGTTATATTGGGGGCTATCTACAGAGGTGTCATCAGATGTGCTGTACTGTGCGAGTATTTGTGCTGATTTAGTAGCAGGTGTGACTTTAGAATCGACTGACAAAGGTGATTTATTTGTTTGCCGCTGCTGCTGCAAGACATCATCCTCAATCCAAACACTATGCAAGTGGTTAAAATTGCAGTATTCCATTCTATTAAAAAAATCTCCATTCCATTACATGAGGTTTTCATCTCCTACATAGTACTAAGCGAAATGATCTATAGAATCAAAACAGAATTAGTCCGGTCTCATTATGAACCGAAAGGGGCTGGCACTTTTCCAGAAAATCTCTAGCCAACCTTCCCACAAGAATACCTGGATCGAATCAGAGTTCACGTCGTCCGCCTTGAACAAATAGAAATGAACTGTACAATATCCAAGTGGGTTTGCTTAAGTCTCCATGTCCACATGTTTGTATTGACCATCGGTTATCTGCGCTTTTTCAGTTCATGTCAAATTTAATATTAGAAAGAGTTATACTATAATGCCAGAGTTTACCTCAGGCACTCCTTGATTATTGGCATTAACAATTGGTATGCTTCTGCAGGTAGCGTGCAGGGACTTCCCTCACTCGCGCCATTTATGCTCTAGCTTGCCCTTTGGCACTACTTCTCACGTCAGGCATTGTACCATGGTAAGTACTTAGCATTGTGATTGAAGTAACCATTGTCACTCCCTGATGCTGTTGGCAATATATCATGACACAATGAATATACCCGTAGCAGAGTAGTGTGCACAACAGTGACTTGATTTTTGTTTCTTCAAATGCAGTGCTACTGTTTTGTATGTGATGTTCCAGCTCCATGCAAATATTGGGGTAAAGGTCTATTGACTGATGATCATTGTCATGGTACCGATGACGAAATGAGCTGGAAAATACTGAGGCAGACATTCAGGCTCGGCCGCCTGACAGCATCTCTTTCAGAAAAATGCCAGAATGCCGTGCACCCACCAATGGTGCCACCCACACAGCAAGATGTACATCATCAAGTCTCAGCCCCACAGTCACATCCATCTTCCATGCCAGGTTTCTGTCACTAGTCTCTTGCTAATGGAAGCTCTCTTCTGAATGCTGAGCACCAAAACTAACAGAGATATACTCCTTACAGTCTTACCGAATGCAGGGCAAACTGTCGGTGCAGTAAGAGCATCTCCTTTGACAAGAGCTGAAAGAGGTAGAGACAATGCTCACACCGCTCGGGTTACTCGCACCGCCACCCCTTGCCCACAAGAGCCATACCAGGAGGAAGGGGATGAAGGGTGCACGCCTAAGGTGTACGTAGGGAACCTACACTACGATGTTGTCAGCGAGGACCTCGCCAAGCTCTTTGAGCAAGCTGGTGTTGTTGAGTTCTCAGAGGTAAGCCACTTAGCTCTTCATTATCTTTGTATGGTAATCGATATGTGAAAAAAGCGTGTTATGTTCTGACTCCTTAATAATGTATGCACAACTGAAATTGGCCCTGTAACCACTTCTGCAACACGATGCAGTTTCCTGTATGATTGTAATGTCATGATGTGCGCTGCTAAAGCTCACAGGGTAGATCTACTAGAATCTAGGTGGCTGCTTTCTAAGCTTCTTGTGTGATATGTTGAATTTGCACCAGATTGCTTTGCGATACTGTTTTGGTAATTTGGTTTGCAAAGAATGTTTGTGCTATCTGGAGATGCTGTTGATTACACGCAATGTTTGATTTATGTTTTGCCACTCGGATCGGCTACTGCTGTTAATTTGTCAGGTGTGCGTATGTCTGGTTTTCTCTTTGTTCTGAAACACAACTTCTACATTTTTTATGCCTAGGTTATTTACAGCCGAGGAACAGGCCAGAGCCGTGGATATGGATTTGTCACCATGAGTACTGTTAAGGAGGCTGAGCTCGCTGTGGAGATGTTCGATGGCTTTGTGAGTACATTTGATAAATAATACCAATAATTTATTGGGGCTAGTGTCCTTATATTTTTCTGAAGTTAAATAAAGTTGAAGGAACCTGTTTAGAGAGCCTGAGCTCCACTGTACCCTACATCCGTAAATTATAAATACTACTATCAAGAATTTAAAATATTCTTTAATAGAAGTTTGTGTGCTGCACAAATGAAACCAGAAAGATCCAAAATGACAAATGCATGAGTATCTAGTTTTTCTTTGACAGCTTAACCAAAAGTCATAAATTTATGGGAAATTTTGCGAACTCACATATTATAGTAATTCGCCAGTGTAATATTTTTTCAGAACATTTATTGAATTTTTGGTGTGTGGGCTCAATGGAGCGTGCGCACCAAAACATGTTATCGGGAACCTGTTCTATCTCATGTGATCATAGTTGAACTATATGCTTGGGCCGCTCCTAGTTTACATTGGAACACAGCTTCCTGCAATAGCTCCCAGTTTGTCATTCTGAAATCTCAATTATCTAATCTGAAGCCAACTTATTCATCGTCCTCTTCGTTTTTGTTAACTCTCTGCCAGCTTATTCATTCGTATGCTATGCGCATGAGAGAGGGTGTTCATTAGTATAATTCACTTTTTAGTTGTTCTTTTTGTCGAGCTTAGTGTCATGTGTAAGTCATATGCTACATAAGATAAGTTTGTGCTAAAGAATGCAGTTCTGATTGACCTTTTATGTGCACAGAAATTGTTTGGGATGCTTCTTATTGTGCACAAAGCAGCTCGGAGAGGCGCTCGGGAGGAAACTCCTTCCCATCAATCCAAGTCCGCATTCAGAATCTATGTGGGCAATCTGCCGTCGCATGTCGGTGACTCTTGGTTGGAGGAGTTGTTCAGCAAGCACGGCAAAGTGGTCGATGCTAGAGTCGTCTACGAGCACAGAGGAGGAACCTGGAGATCGCGGGGATACGGTTTTGTCACGATGGCCACAGAGGAGGAAACGTGTGACGCTGTTTATGCCCTCAACAGACAGGTCAGTGTAAAGATGTTTGTATCAACTGTCAGTTTGGGTCTCCATTCAGAAACTTGATTTTCTCTTTGAATTTCTGCAGATTCTGGAGGGACGTGCACTGCAGATTCACTTTGAACCCCTGTAAATATTAGTCAGTTCGTGTGCGCTCAAAGGTGTGCTGACGTGATGGCCACGTGGCCGTTTTTCTTCGTCCGATTCGGTTACAGCCTTAGTTGATCAATTAAACGAGTTTATGGTCTAAATTGATCACTTCTCGAGTCATTGCCCTAAAACGTGCAGTTAGTTCGAGTTAATGGACTAATGGCGCATTTCACTTTGTCTGTGAGACCACTTAGACAACAGGCTCTTTATCTTCTTTTCTTTTGAGGCCAATGTGACGGCAATGTGGCTTAATTGATGTTGAAGCCTGGGTAAAATGCGTGTTGAAATTTAACAGCAGGTTTGCTGCATTTGTAGGTGCATTGTTGCACATCTCATTATCATTCTATCCTTGCCCTGTTTTCCTCTATTCACTGTTATTTTTTAGCATTCCATCCTTGGCCTGCGTTTTCCAAAAGAAGACGAAAAGCCCAGTGTATAGTCATAGTAGCTGCTGCCAAGCGGTTTACCCACCTTTCTATCTGAATTATAGCGCCCTGTAGCGCGCTAATTACGTGAATAGCGCCATAGCAGCTGAACTTGCTAAAATATAGTGTTTCCTTTCCGAATACGTTATAATGGCGCTATAGCATCGTTATAGCGCTATATTTTTGTTGGGTGTGTCTAGGTCTCAGTCGACTGAGACTTCGCGAAGTCTAAGTCGAATGACATCACCTAGAACTGATTTTGCCCGTGTTGCCTCCCTGGTTAGTGGGTTCTAATTTCTCCCGTTCCGGGCCTTTCTTTATCTGTTTTTTATGTTTGAGTTGTTTGTTTGTTTGTCTTTTTATCAAAAGGGAAAAGAAACTACACCTGAAGCCCATCTGTACCTAAAATGACGAGAAATCCTTTCGTTCCTTGTTTCTTCTACATTCTTCTTCTTTTTGTCAAAAGCAGCCTCATTAGAAAAATTGCACGCACAAGTCAGCTTGGTCTATATGTGTGCGCATTTTGGTTAGAGTTGGGTTCAATTGATGAAACCAATCAGCTCCGTTCGTCAATTATAACAAAAACAGAGGTGCTCGGAACCTGACGGCGGCTACTTCAAAAACTGATCACAAGCTACTTCAATTTTTTTTTGTCCACTTCATTTTCGATTAGACACATCGAAAACTGCCCAAGAAAAAGGGGAATCCTCCATTTCAGAGCAACCAGAAATTGGGCTCTGCTCGGGCTGGATATTTTTGGAGAACATTAGAAGATGTTGAGGGTTGGGGCCACATTCCAGTGACCCGAGAAAAAAAACAAAAGGAGAAAAATAGAAAGAAAATGAAAAAAAAACAGGCTTAAATATAAAAATACTCTCGTTGTAAATAAATATAACACACTTTACGTCACTACTTTATTTCTTAAGAAAACAAAAATTCAAAATAAAAAACCTATATATTGCACTCGGCCATGACTCCTTAATTCATGGCAAACTTGATTTGCATGAGAGGAAACTTGAACTCTCAATTTAATTTAAATAACCAAAAATGAGAAAAGAAACTTTTCATTTTTCCAGAAAAATAAATGAAGGTCTCCATGAGAAGAAACTCATAAATTATGCAATTGCAGTCGACATGGCACACATGCAGTCGCAACTCAAGGAATGGGCATGCAACCGGCACAGAAAAATAAAATAAAAGATGCATCTTCTCGTCACTCTGGCGGCGGCGGCACACAAGACAAGCTATAACCCCTATGAAAATGCAGTTCAGGGGTGGACACGAATTGCAGTCGGGTGCCGACACTTGTAGTTGCGAGTCTAGTGGCACACATGCAATTGCAGTCAACATGGCCCGCATGCAGTTGCAGCTCTCGAAATCAGCATGCAATTGGGCACCAAAAAAATAAAAAATAAAAGTGCATCGTTGTCCTCACTTCAGCACCGCGCCAAACACGAAAAGCAACCCCTATGAAAATCGTTCAGGGATGGACATGAATTGCAGTCTGGTGCCGACACTTTCAGCTATTATTATAGTGGCGGACATGCAATTGCAGTCGACATTGCCTGCATGCAATTGCAACTCAGGGAATGGCCATACAACTGGCACGGACAAAAATAAAAAATAAAAATGCATCCTTGTCGTCACTGCGACGAGGGCGGCACACAAGACAAGCTATAACCCATATGAAAATGCAGGTCATTGATGGACATGAATTGCAGTCGAGTGCCGATACTTGTTGTGAGTCTAGTGAAAGACATGCAATTGCAGTCGACATGGCACGCATGCAGTTGCAACTCAGGGAATGGGCATGCAACTGGCATTCCAAAAAATAGTCACTCCAGCTGCGGTGGCACATAAAAACAAGCTATAACCCCAATAACAAATACAGCTTGGGGAAGGACAAGAATTGCAGTTTGGGCCCACACTTGCAATTGCGAGTCTAGTGGCGGACTTGCAATTGTAGTTGGCATGGCCAGCATGCAGTTGCAACTCACAAAATGGGCATGCAACTGGCACCCCAAAAAAGCATCCCTGTCGTCACCTCTACCGGCGGCACACAAGACAAGTTATACATATGAAAAGGCAGCTTAGGGGTGGACATGAATTGCAGACAGATGTCGACACTTGCAGTTGCGAGTCTAGTGGTAGATATGCAATTGTAGTCGACATGGCCCACATGCAGTTGCAACTCAGAGAATGGGCATGCAACTAGCACCCAAAATAAAAATAAAAATCCATCCTTGTCCTCACTCCCGTGGCAACGGCGCACGTGACAAGCTGTAACCCATATGAAAATGCGGCTCAGGGTGAACATGCAATTGGCGCCCCCTCTCTTTAGTTTCGGACATGTTGCAACCCTTGCAATTGCAGTCGGCATGGCCACGTGCAAATGTTGTGCAACAAAAAAAAGTAAAAAAAGTGAAAAATAAATATGCATGTTCATAAATTACAACAACAACAAAAACACACGCAAACTTTTAGTCTTCCGCGGCTTGTAAAAAACTTGCATGTGGCCATGTGAGAGAGATGAACGGCAAACACAAGAAAATGGGATTGAAGCGAACAATCATACTGATCGCTCACGGGAAAAAGGGCCAGCCTAGAAATAAGCCTAAAATACGGGAGCAACTAATTAACGAGCGCTCCTTTGCGAGCCTCGCAACGATCAGCGCCACTTGGCGCGCTCACAGCCATTCGCCACGTGTCGCGCTCTGGACGCTCCCTCCGGATTTTGTTTTTTTATTTTTACGCACGTGTTTTCGGCTTTTCAAAAGGTTTTTTTCCGGGGTTTTTTGACGTTTTGGTTTTTTACCGGTCTTCCCTAGCTTTTTGATCAAAAAAATTTCGATTTTTTTTCCGCAAAAAATGCATTTTTTTTTTCGCGAGGCACGGCCGTGCATCCTGGAAACGAAAAAAAACGTGTTTTTTGTTTTTTTTTCTTCCGCCAGAGGCACGCTTGTGCTTTCGCGAGAGGCACGGGCGTGCCTCTTTCGGAAAAGAAAAAAAACGCGTTTTCTATTTTTTTTCTTTCGTGAGAGGCACAATTGTGCTTTTGCGAGAGGCACGGGCGTGCCTGTTTCGGAAAGGGAAAAACGCGTTTTCTGTTTTGTTTTTTCTTTCGCGAGAGGCACGGTTTTGCTTCCGCCAGAGGCACGGTTGTGCTTTCGCGAGAGGCACGGGCATGCCTCTCGGAAAAGAAAAAAACGTGTTATCTGTTTTTTTTTTCTTTCGTGAAAGGCACGGTTTTGCTTCCGCCAGAAGCACGGTTGTGCTTTCGCGAGAGGCGCGGGCATGTCTCTTTCGGAAAAGGAAAAAAACACGTTTTCTGTTTCTTTTTCTTACGGGAGAGGCACGATTTTGTTTCCGCGAGAGGCACGATTGTGATTTCGTCAGAGGCACGGGCGTGCCTCTTTCTGAAAGGGAAAAAACCCGTGTTCCCGTTTCGGTTTTTTTGTCGGTTTTTTTCGTTCGGTTTTTTCATGAAAAAAAAGTTCGTCAAAACCTATCAACATGGGATCTAGTTTTAAAGATCTCGACGCGAGGAATCCAATGACGAAAGCGGTTCGAGATTTGGACGCACGGTTTAAAAGATAAAATATTTTGAATAAACGAATCTATGAAAAAAGGGAAAACTCCCAGGTTGCGACAAATGGTGCACATGCAGCGCGTCACTTGTCGCAACCTGAGGAAGTTGGAGTGATCTCCGCAAGAAGTACTCCTTAATTAGTGATTTCGCTAAAATACATATAGACAATGAAAAAGCCACACAACACCCGCCACAGTCAGCCCATGGCTTGTTCATGTCCAACACAGATTTTTTTTTTGAGAATCTCACAAAGCTTTATTACTGAATCATAATGTTCATAGGTACAAAAAGAAGATCGCCGGGTTGTCCTAACCAAGTGTGTCGGCCAAACCCTAAAGATAACGCATGCTTTGCGAGATTATGGGCCTCCGTATTGGAGGTCCTATACTCATGAGTAAACGAACATGAAATAAAGGTAGTTGCTCTAGTCTTGATTTCCTCGACAATGGCTCCAAATTCTGTTGAGCTTCCCTGTCTGATTGCATCTACCACCACCTTGCAATCGGAGGCAACAAGTAAATGGTTGATATAGAGATCTTCTGAAAGTGCTAATGCCTCCCGAACAGCTAGTGCTTCTAGCACTTGGGGGTTGTGCAGTCCTCTGAAAACGAGAGCTGACGCTCCCATGAACAAACCTCTCTCATCCCTGCAAACCACACCAACTGCGCCAAACGTACCTGGGCGTGACACGGCCGCGTCCACATTGAGTTTGTAGTAATCTGTTGGTGGTGGAATCCACGTACGGGGTCGTGGTACTGCTATCCCATGTGCTTCCTCCTTCTTCTTCTTCAAAAACTCTATGTCTGATAAGTAAGCTTTGATGAAGTTGTCAGTGGCAAACGGAGTCTGGTATATATCCTCATGTATAGCTTTCCGTCTTGCACTCCAAATCGCCCATAAAGTAACAATCATCAACTGAAATTGCTCCGGTGGAAGAGAGTCATTCATGGCAAAGAGCCACAGCCGTGCGTCAGGTTCTGAGGTTGCCCACATGTGCTCGACCATCTCGGCTTCTGAAAGTGCCCACACACACCTAGACACATTACACTCCAGCAAAGAATGCCGCCAGCTATCCTGCCCTCCGCATAGGGAGCAAGCACTCGTAGTGGCCATATGACGATGGTTTAGGACATCTCCCGTAGGGAGTGAGTGTTGCGCCAATCGCCAAGTGAAAAGGCGCAGTTTCGGTGGCACTGACATGTTCCATAGCGAGTTCCACCCCCTCATCTCATGTTCAGAGTTGGAAGGATCCTCCCTTTCCTCCAGCCATGCCTCGCGCCCAATCTTGATCTTGACAATCATCTTATAAGTTGACCGTACAGAAAAACGCCCCCTTGGATCATCATTCCATGCCCAGAAATCGTCCACACGCCGTGTACAGAGCGGTATTTGCAAGATCGCCTCCACATCAATGGGTATGAACACCTGTCTAAGCAAGTCCTCTCGCCACGCAGCTCTAGTGTGGTCGATCAGATCAGAAACCAGTTGCGGTGGGTCAGCAACTAAGGAGGCCACCGGCTTCATCATTCCGTCCCTTGGGATCCAACTATGTTGCCATATGTTCGTGGTAGTTCCATCACCAATACGCCGGATAGCTCCTTGGGTGATAATATCTCTCCCATCAAGTATAGATCGCCACACCTGAGAAGGATGTGGACCTAGTTGAGCTTCAAGGACTGTACATTGTGGAAAATATGATGCTTTAAGGATTTGTGCACTAAGAGAGGAGGGATCATTCAATAATCTCCAAATTTGCCGAGACAAAAGTGCCAAGTTGAAGATTTCTATATCCCGAAAGCCAAGTCCTCCCAAACTTTTCGGTCGGGTCATCAAATCCCAAGCTACCCAACATGGTTTCCTCTTGCCTCTCTTGCTCCCCCACCAAAATTGACGAATGAGTGACATAATGCTTCCACAAAGGCCTCGAGGTAATCTGAAGCAAGACATCGAAAAAACTGGTAAAGCTTGAGCCACAGATTTTATGAGAACCTCCTTTCCTGTCACTGATAAAAGTTTCTCCATCCATCCCTTTATCCTTTCCCAAACTCTGTCTCGTAAATATTTGAAGGTGCCATTTTTGGACTGTCCAACATCGGTCGGCAGACCCAAATACTTTTCACTCAAAGACTCATTCTGCACATTAAGTATATTATTTATCTCCACCCTAAGGGTCTCCGGGCATCCCTTACTGAAAAATATGGACGATTTATCATAGTTTACCCTTTGGCCCGAAGCCAAGCAATATGCATCAAGTAGGTTTGAAACCTCATTTGCCCCCTGGACACTAGACTTGAAAAGCAGCAGGCTGTCATCTGCAAACAAAAGGTGGTTCACTACCGGAGCCGTGGGCGCCACCTTTATGCCACCGAGCACTAATGACTGAGAACTGTGTTTTAAAAGGCACGAAAGGCCCTCCGCTGCAATCAAGAATAAGTAAGGGGAAATAGGATCTCCCTGCCTGATACCCCTGGAAGGTGAGAAGCTCTCTAATCTTTCTCCATTAAACAAGACCGAGAATGAAACAGAAGTGATCATACTCATAACTGTATGGATCCAATCTGGTGCAAAGCCAGGCTTAACCATAATTGCCTTTAGATAAGGCCACTCTAGTCTGTCATATGCCTTCATCATATCAAGCTTAAGTGCACAAAAGCTGTTTGTCTTGGATCTGTTTCTCTTCATGAAGTGCAAACATTCATACGCACAAATAATATTATCCGTGATCAACCTCCCCGGAACAAAGGCTGATTGCTCCTTTGAGATAATATCTGGCAATATCAACTTCAATCTATTCGACACCACTTTAGAAGCTATTTTATAAATCACATTGCAAAGGCTGATAGGCCTAAACTGGGTAAGTAGAGTGGGATTTTGTACCTTGGGTATCAACACGAGTACCGTATCATTAATGCTTGCAGCAGTCTCCTCTCCACGGACGATCCGAAGCACCACTTTAGTTACTTCATCCCCACAAATGTCCCAGTGGCGCTGATAGAAGTGTGCAGGAAAACCATCTGGCCCCGGTGCCTTCGTAGGAAACATCTGAAACAGGGCCTGCTTTACTTCCTCATTTGTGTAAGGAGCGCAAAGCGAAGCATTCATCTCTGGTGTCACTTTCCGAGGCACATGTTGTAATACATCATCTACCCCCTGTACACCTTCCGTCGTGTACAAGATTTTATAGAAATCTGTCACAAGTTGTTTCATCTCAGCCTTGTCCTCTACTCTTATACCCATCGCATTGTGTAGAGCTCGAATCATATTCTTCCTGCGCCGCATATTTGCTCTCATGTGAAAAAAATTTGTGTTGCGATCACCCGCAGTCAGCCACTGTATGCGCGATCTTTGTCTCCACATTAACTCCTCCCTATGATAGAGCTCAACCAGTCGTTCATTCAACTTTTGCTCAAGGTGATTTGGAGCAGTCCTAGACGGAACACTCCGAAGCCTCTCTAGCTCCGCTTTTGCCTTCTTGATCTCCTTCCTAACACTTCCAAAAGTTGCATCCTCCCATGCCGAGAGGTTCGTTGACAGAAGCTCCAATTTTCTGCGAATCCCCTCAACTCCTTGATCCGCTTGCAGTTCGCTCCATCCTGAGCTGATAGTGTCACGCCATGATTCATGTGACTCCCACATCACTTCATACCGGAAGCTCGGTTTAGGGCGTGGTAAAACCTCTTCAAACTGTACGAGTATTGGTCCATGATCCGAGGACGCCGAAGTTAAGTTTGTAACCTTGGCCATAGGGAAAAGCGCCGCCCAATCAGCTGTGGCCATTGCTCTGTCAAGCCTCACGCGGGTGAAGGATCCCCCGGTCACTTTTTTCTCAAAGGTCCAAAATCTGCCATGATAGCCCAAGTCCATCAACATGCAAACGTCAACCGCATCCCGGAAACCTTGTATTTGTGCATTACTCCGATTAGCAGCTCCCTCATGTTCATCCGGACGTAAAACTTCGTTAAAATCGCCCAAACACAGCCAAGGGAGGTTGCTAAAAGACGCCAACCCCTTTAGGAGATCCCATGTTTGGTGTCTCAGTTGTGTCTGGGCCTCGCCATACATGCATGTCAACCTCCATGGGTCTTTCCCTTCCTCTACCACCTTTGCATCAATATGATAAACAGAATCACCCAAGATCTCAACATTTATTGTATTATTCCAAAAAACCCTATTCCTCCACTTCTTCCTTGACTATCTATCGCATAGGCATTATCATAGCCCAAAGTGTTAGCTAAAGCTTCTACACGTGCACCCTTTACTTGAGTTTCAACAATACACAACACGGTAAGGGTAAATTTCTTCGCAAAGTCGCGAAGCTCACGAACTGTCGCGGCTTTACCCGCGCCGCGACAGTTCCAACAAAATGAACTCATCGCGTCCGGCGGCACTCCTCGGAGGAGCCCACCGATCCATCATACTGGTCCTTGCCACGTTCCACTCCATCTGTCACCATACTCGGTGTCCCTGCATCAGACAGCTCCTTAAACAGGGCTCCTTTATTGCCAACATCTTTCTTCCGTCGCTTCACCTCTTTCCTTGGAGACACATATACAGGCGGCATCGGTGGAACCCCGTCCGGCTTTCCAGAGATTACAAGAGCTGTAGAGCTCACTGGGACCACGTCCCCTTCTCCATCATCGCTCGATTGAAATTTCTCTGGATGGTTCTTATCCGAAGATTGCCTCTTGTTACTTGCCACCACTACCCCCAGCGTTGCAGCAGTCGGTTCCTCGATCATACCCTTGGGCTCACTTGGCCCCGATACTTCTGTGGTCATTGCATTGTCCTCTCCTTCATCCTGCCTCCCCGCCTCCCTGCGAGGTTCATTCTGATATGCATTGAAGCGCCAACTTTGATTGGGGTTATACTGCTCTCGCCCCCTACCTCTTCCTCCTGCATTCCTTGGGCCGCCTCGTCCCCTCTGGTTACCAAAACCACCTCTGCCAGGTTGCCTGAAGCGAATATTGTCAGCCAGAACAAAGTCACCCCACTCAAACTTTGTCTCATCATGAACACCATCACCACACTCCTCGTGCCAATGCCCGCATTCACCACAGTTAAAGCAAAAGACAGGTAATTTCTCGTATTTTACTTGATATCTAACTCGTTCATCCCCCTTCTTTCCAGTGACAAACCTCTTAATTTTTGCGTTGATATCGATTTTCACCCTCACCCGGACAAATTCACCAAAGAAACCTGCCGGTAGCTTGAGCTGCACTTCTTCCACCTCGCCAATTCGCGATGCCATCCCCCTAACTGCGGGCTCTATCAAAAAGTTGTCAGGTAAACGATGGATTTGCGCCCAAACTGCCAACTTATCCAACTTGATGCTATCAGGGTTTTTGAACCCATCATACTCCACCAAAATCACTGCTTGGTCTCTGAAAAGCCATGGCCCCTCTAGCATGGCCTTATTCCAATCCCCTAGACAACCAAACTGCGCTGTGAACAAGTTGTCCTTCACCTTCCTCCAGACCACCGTTTTCGCTGGATTCCAGGCTGCACGCATGTCCCCATAAAGAGCATTAGGGCTGAAAGTCCTTGTAGTGTGTACCCTGGCTATGGCTAGCCACTTCGCCGGCGCCCCCAGATCCGGTAACTCCTCCTCCCACACGAAATCATCATCTTCCTCCTCCTGCAAATTCAACCTGGCTAGCAGCTCCTCCGTCGTCTCCTTGCCATGCCGCCCCTGTGAGCTTGATCCCGACGCCATGAACCGAGCAGTCTAGTCGCCGCCAACGAAAACCCTAGATCGATCTGCCAGAGAAACCACTATAACCAAGGCCGGGTAAGGTCACGAGGGGCCTCCCTTGATCAGCCCGAGTCCAGGGGATCACCAGCAGGTTCGATCGGGGAAAAGAAGGTAAGATCCGGCCGCGGCGCCGGAGTATGTCGAAACCCTAGGCTATCGCCGTCGGGGAGAGAAAACTCGCCGAGAGAAAACAACTCACGGACTCGCCGAGAGAAAACTCATATGTCCAACACAGATGAAAAGGCAAAAAGAAAAGAAAAAACGATAATGGGCCGGTCGCACCACTAAAACAGGTTGATACTCCAATACAAGACATCAGCGATCGTGAACCTTATAAAGCTAGAAACGATCGAACGAGCAGGGACAACGATTGAGCTGAGTTTTAGCGGTACCCATTTTTGTTGCTTGTAACCGAGACTCTGGCGGGCATGCAGCTTACGTTTCCGGAGAGGTGGGGCTCTCTACACTCTCCACGCATGGTGCCATGTCAATGGGGACGAGCTCGTAGCCGACAACGCCAGTCTCCTTCTCGCACAACAACACAGCACATCTCCTGGCTGATCGTAGCCCATGCCCGGTCAGCGCTCGGTCAGCTTTGACTTGGGTCAAAACCGGCTGACTAGCCCAAAACCTAGACCAGGGCTGTCTTTTAAACTTTCTAGTAAATTGAGGGTGCAATACGACCAATTTTAAAGACAAAGGTTGTAAACTGACAGGAATGGTTAATTCAGGGTTGAAATGTGAACTTTTTTCTTAATTAAATCGTGATACACTCCGAGACCACCACTAAGCCAACAAACTCTCACGGCAAATGCAACGAAGTCTTAGGGCATCTTCAACGGCGACCGGCAAACCACCCGCATCCGTCTAGATCGCATTGTCTGGATAACAAACGCCATCAAACGCGTGATTGTATTAGTCATCCGGGCGGTCCTGACGCGTTTTCTACCGTAAATCGGAGACAAACGTGGAGAGGCTTTGCGAGAGTCCGGACACGCAAAACATCTCTTTCTGCCCTTAGCCCACCCAAAAAAAAAAGACGGAGCCCGTGCTTTTGTAGCATCTCACATTGTTTCCGCGCCAAAATCCCTCACTCTCTTCTTCCATCTCCTGCCGCTCTTCGCCCAATTCCTACTCTTTTTTCCCACGGACTCCTTCCTTCCGCAGCCGACGCATGGGACCGTCGAAGAACATGTTGGATATGAAGCCCGCGGAGGTGCCGAAGGATCCGAGAATCACGCTCGTCCGGAAGATCAACTCGGCTACGCGGCAAACTCGCCGCATCAAAGCGAAAGCCGCAAAGAAGGGGAAGCTCAAGAAGCGATGGGCCTGAAGGTGGCGTTAGACGTGGAGGTCGTGACGGACGGGCGTTCGTGGCGCCCGTCGCGGGCGTCGTACGCGCCCACAGTACAGACGGCGCCGTGGCCGAAGCTTTACAAGGCTTCGTACTACTACGCTGCTAAGCAGCTCGAAACACCCGCCAGTACGGTGCCTTACCTTGTCGACGTAAATGTGGCGCCGCTATTCTCTGACGTAAACGAATTCGAAGTTTAAACCGTAAAACACAAATGCATTCAGACACTGACACATCAGCTGTATTGTACCATACAGTTGCGAGGGGCTCATGGTTCGGTCCATGTCAGGAGGAAAGCCGATTCGAAGACGGCGCGGTCATACAGAATCGGGGCGACGCCTCCGCGGCGACCGCCGTCAACTCGCGTGACCTCATCGAGCGCGCTGCCGATCCGACCTGCGTAGCCGGAGCATGCTCCGATGAACTGCTCGCCGTGTCCCACTGCCGCCTGTGCCTTCACCAAGTATTGCTGAATGCACTGCATCTTTCGGGCGAACGGTGCGCGGTCGAGGCACACGTACACCTCGCCTGTGGGGAATCGGCGGTCGGCGTCGAACGGTGTGGCGTGGCCGTAGAGCTCGGCGATGGCCGCTCTCGCCGCCTCGCGGTTTGGGACCTCTAGGATGGGCGTCAGGGAGAGCCGGCGGAGGGCGGAGACGACGGCCGCGTAGGGCGCCCAGCTGTGCGCGGCGGCCATGTCCACGGACATCCTGGGCGTGTAGCCCGGGACGCATGCGAGCATGGCGCGCGAGGCGGCGGCCGCCGTCTGGACGACGCAAGGGACGGCACGGGTGGCCATGGCGCCGTCGCTGGTGCCAGGAGGAGAGCGCCTTGCAGGGCGGTGGATGGGTTCGGAATCTTCGCTCTCGCTGCTGCAGGCCGGCATATATAAAGACCACGGGATGCCGGCCATCGAGGAAATAAAACAAATGTGGGTGGTGATTGCTAGGAGAGCGTTCACAAATGGGATTGCGAAGATCACACGATCAAATCAAAACAATGAAGATGCACCGAGTCAAAAATATTTAGGGCCTCTTTGATTCGTAGAATTTTGAAAACGTAGGAATAGGAAAAGTATAGGATTGGAGTGGCATGCCCACTTGAATCCCATAGGATTAGCAATGAGTGTTTGATGGCACAGAAAAAACAAAAAAATTGTAAAAAGAGGTCGGAGTGGATGTTAGATTTCCTATGAAATGTAGTATAAAAGATTCCATAGAATTTTTTTTTATGGGATTCAATCCTATGAATTAAAGGACCAACATAGGAAAAAATCCGAAGGATTTCAATGCTCCAATAATCCTATAAAATTCCTTTGAATCAAAGCAGCCCTTAGGGTTCCTTTAATTCAAAGGAATTCTATAGGATTTCTGAAGGATTGAAATCCTTAGGAATTTTTCGTATGTTAGTCCTTTGATTCATAAGATTGGATCCTGTAAGAATTTTTCTATATAATCTTTTGTACTACAACATTTTATAGGAAGTTTAACATCCACTCCAACCTTTTTTTATAATTTCTTTGTTGTTCAAGTGGCATTAAACACTTCTTGCTAATCATATAGGATTCCAGTTGGCATGTCACTCTAGTCCTGTAATTTCGCTATTCCTACATTTTAAAAATCCTGCGAATAAAATAGGCCCTTAAATTAAAGAAAAAACAACAAATAGCACCATCGTGGCCAACAAAATTTTAACAACCAACACCATTTTCCGCCCTTGACAACCCACCAACCATGAGAAAGGTATAATTTAAAAGCAACACCTTCAAAAATAATGGCGCACCGGCCACGTTGCCGTCGAATCCAACCATAAAAGGGTCAAATTTTGGGTTTCACCCCAGAGAACACATTTGAGTACATGCCAAAGCAATCCCTTCAACACCGCCCGTGAGCAGAGGAAGCGCCTCCGTTTTTAAAAGGCCCCATATCGACTCTGTTCTTTTCTCAATGGCATGGGCCTGCATGCAGAGTTAATTGAGCGTGGTGCTGCCAACGGGTTCCAAAGCTGCAGGGAATGGCTAGATTAATTGATTGTGGGCTGCATGCATGAAGCTATGCGAAGCTGGATTGCTTTGAGAATTTAGGGCTTGTCTGGGACTGCTATGCTTCATCAAAATCAGTTTCACTCCATCAAATCCACTTTG
Source organism: Triticum dicoccoides (assembly GCF_002162155.2). Classification (NCBI taxonomy): domain Eukaryota; kingdom Viridiplantae; phylum Streptophyta; class Magnoliopsida; order Poales; family Poaceae; genus Triticum; species Triticum dicoccoides. The sequence continues at coordinate 615,137,902 of NC_041387.1, read as the reverse complement.
TAACAGTTTCATACAGAAGTTGTAGCACTACCGAAAAAAATGTCTGGCTTGCATGCAGCTCCAGCTTCAAGAATGTAAATTTGGATGGAAAGGATCTATTTGATTGGTTGAGGGGGAAAGAAACGAAGGGGTATCCACTTACTGGTGGCAGTGGTGGATAATTTTCCCTCAACTTCAGCTTTTAGAGTTTTTTGGAGCACCCTCTGAAGAGCTTCATAAAAATTTAGGAGTTGTACCCATATTCTATTTTTTTTGTGGAGCGGCATATCGTGGAGTTACCCTGTTTGACTTGTATTTTCCAGAGCGAAGCTGAATATGAAGGAGCAGAACACTCCCAAACAAGCTCTTAATCATGCATAGAAACCGAAGAATTAGGGCTTCTTTCCAGAAATTAATTGTTGCATCTTGGTATCTGCGTTTTGGTCGAGAGGTCTAATAAACCCGGACGGAGGGAGTACATGGTTAGTGGCATAGCCAACTCATTGGCCTAGGGTGGTCCATTAGTCAAATAGTCATATAATTCTTTTAAAAAAATACACTGGTCCAATAGTCAAATAATCATATAATTCTTTTTTTTAAAACTACACTATACATAAACGCTGGTCCATACATGCCCTAGACACGGTACATAAACGTTGTCATTGCCATGTACAATAATCGAATTTCAGACCTAGGATTTTCACCCGAGCTTCAGACTTGGTGCTCAAAAAGCAACACCAAACTGAAGTCACCCTCGTTGCCCTTCGCCATTCCTTTAGCTAAAGATGATGTTGCACTAAGTGGCATACATACCATTGTCGTAAAAAAAAAGGTGAAACCTGAACTATTCTGTGGCATATAGAGGCAATCGATCGCGTGCATATCACTAGTGTGGACTCACCATGCTCCCAGATCCAAGCTTGTGAACAAAGAATTGGCCAAAATCCAGAGATCCAAGCCATTGGCAACTTCAACCGCGCACACGTTCTCTAGAGCCACCGTGCAGGAGGCTGGCCATGACAATGGTGCAGAAATACAACGTCAACTCCATAGCCACCATAGGCCGTGGCCGCACCCACCCACCCTAGCTACCGATGCACCACTGCATGTCGTTGTCGTCACTGCCACCGCCGACCAATCCCCAAGTCTCCTTGAACAGTCAATGGCTAGGTCTGGGATCTAAAGGCCACCAATGCATCCATCACTTCCCACAGGTCCAAGTGTCCGTCGATCTGGCTCCAGCAAACGGACCGATTAAAAACTCTACCAGTCAACGTACCCAACAAATCCTAGCGACCTATGCATAGAGGGGACTGGCCCATCTCGAACCAATTTTCTTTCCCCATTTTCCCCCAGTTTAGTTGTCATAGAATGAGTTTTCCCCTAGCGCCGCCGCTAGGGTTCCAAAATCTCCTCTGGCGTCTCACGCTAGAGTCCACGTAAAATCCCAACGATTGCCGGTTCTTTCTGGCCGCCGGTGGGATCTACCACTACCTCGCCACGCGCATCTACGTGCATGGCGGATTCAACTCAACAGGAGATCGGGGGGAAGGGAGATGAGATGGCGGCGAAGTTAGGGTTAGGGGAGACGGGGATGAACAGATCGTAGGTACCGGAGGGATCGGGTGGGAGGGGGAGTAGTATCAACACCAGGGAGGATGAAGGGAAGAACCAAAGGCAGCAGCCGAGGGAGCACAACCCTGAAGGAGCGGAGGAGGAATACGGCGACTATCCCGGAGCTTGCCCTGACTTAGAGGATCAATTCACTGGCATGAGGTTGTATGGGAAAGAGGAGGAGGATCTTGATTTCTCAGCGGAGGTGGAGGATCTGGTAAAGGATGTGCGTTGGCTCGCTCTGTTTCGGGTGCATAAGACGAAGCCGTTTAGCCATGCGGCACTTCTAACACAGATGCGTAATGCATGGTCTGCGGCGCAGGGGGTCACTTTCAATGTCAAGGGGCCTAATCTTTTTCTTGTTCAGTGTCATTGTTTAGGAGATTGGAGGAAGATTATGGATGGAGGTCCATGGTTGTTTCAGGGGGCACCAGTTGTGATTCAGGAGTACGATGGTTTCTCTGATGTTAATGCATATCGGCTCAACAAGGTTCCGGTGTGGGCTCGAATCAAGGGGCTGCCGGACGGCCTCACAAGGAAGAGGGAGCTGGCTGAGAAAGTTGCTGCTAAGGTGGGCGAGCCCCCTTTCACGGTCATTGTAAATGAGGGAAGGATAAACCCGGCGAGCACCTTGCGAGCTAGGGTGTTTGTGGATGTAAATGAGCCTCTGGTTCGGTTTGTTCCTATAACTCTGAAGGAACACAAGAAGTATTGTGTTTTCTATGAAAAACTCCCGGACTTTTGCTTTGCCTGCGGGTGTATGGGTCATCTTGCGGATGAGTGCGGAGATGGGGTTCATGACCCAGTTTCTTTTGGTTGGGGCGAATGGTTGCTGTGGGAGCCAGAGATGCCGGCGGCTCAACCGTATGGCGGCAGAGGGCGAGGAGGGAGTTTTGGTATGGGGGGAGGAGGTGATTCTGGCAGAGGAGATAGGGGTAGAGGAGGAAGAGGACAGCCAGGGGGTAGAGGAAGGGGAGCACCTTCAGGTGGCACTATGGGTTCTCAACATATGGATTTGGATGACCGTAGAGTAGTTCAAGTGGAGGAGGGAGAGAAGGGTGCTCGTAAGAGGTTGGTTGCGGCGGACGGCTCTATAAATATATGAGGGCAACAACTTACCAATTTGGCGGGGAAGGTTTCGGGGACAGTGTTGCTCATTGAAGGTGCAACAGCGTCGGGCTCCAACACAGTTTCCACTCCGGAGAAGGTGCATGTTGGCAAGAAGAGGAGACAGGAAGGAGAGGAAGGGGAAGATGTGGTGTTTATGGAAGAGGCGGCCCTCCTCAAGCCTGATGAGGACATTATGTTGGAATTGCCATGGGATAGGCGACCCCGCGACAGTTCATGAACTCCGCGCTCTCGTGGAGGAATGTGCGCCGTCGGTTCTTTGTATAGTGGAAACGCAAATTGCAAAAAACCGAGTGGAAGGTTTGGCGGCTTCTTTAGGTTTTCATAGTAGTTTTGCAGTAGCTAGTAGTGGGCGGAGTGGAGGTTTATGTATCTTTTGGAAGAATGATGTTACTCTATCAATAAAGAACTTTTCTCAGTACCATATCGATGCTTGGATATCGACCACAGGTATGGAGCAATGGCGCCTTTCTTTTTTCTACGGGGAGGCGAATAGAAGCTTGCGGCATAACACTTGGGAAACTATGAAGAGACTGAGGGGGGAGAGTACTTTACCCTGGCTTTGCATTGGCGATTTCAACGAGATCTTGCGCCAGGAGGAACAAATGGGGCCAAATCCTCGTGACGGTGCACAAATGGCGGGTTTCAGAGAGGCAGTAGATGTCTGTGGCCTGTCGGACCTAGGCTATAAGGGTCTTGATTGGACTTTTAAGAAAAGGGTGGCAGGAGGACAATTTTGCAGGGTTCGGCTGGACCGTGCTCTTGCTACACCGAGCTGGTCCAACCTTTTCCCATTTGCTACTGTGGAGCACTTGACTGCAGCAAAGAGTGACCATAGTCCGATCCTGCTAAGGACCGAGATGGAAACGGGATGTCAGCGAACGATCGGGAAAAAGCCTTTTCGATATTAATGTGCATGGGAAACTGACCTACGATTCAATAATACAGTAGTAGAGGCCTGGGCTGGTGATGGCCCGGCGCTTTCAGTTGGTGATTTGGCAAATAAGCTGCAGTCTATAGCGGCTTCAATGACACGGTGGAGTAGAAGCACCTTTGGCTCTGTTCGACAGGAGATGCGTTTATTGAGGAGCCAGCTTTCGTCACTACGGGCTGACCCGCAGCGAACTGGCCCAAGTCAGGAAGAGCGAAAGCTTGAAGACCGCATGATCGAGCTCGCGTATAGAGAGGAGATTATGGCAAAACAGCGGTCACGTATCATGTGGCTAGCTGAGGGAGATAGCAATACAAAGTTTTTTCAGAGGAAGGCAAGTGCTCGCCGGGCGAAAAACAGGATAGTGCAATTGAACCAAGATGATGGCACGACATGTACGGAGACTAGTGAGTTGGCCGAAATGGCAATAGATTTCTATAAAAATCTGTATACTTAGGAGGGCACAATCGGTATGGAGGAAGTCCTGTCGCATATACCGGCTTGGGTGAATGGTAATATGAATGCACGTCTCAATGAGAACTATAGCAATGAAGAGGTGAAACAAGCTCTTTTTCAGATGTTCCCGACCAAGGCCCCAGGCCCAGATGGTTTCCCCGCGCATTTTTTTCAAAAGCATTGGGATTTATGTGGTGATGAGGTTACAAGGATGATCATTCGAGTGCTTGATGGTGTTGATTCTCCGGAGGAAATAAATAATACGTTCATCGTTTTAATTCCCAAGATATCCAGCCCAAAAGCTTTAGGACAGTTTCGGCCTATAAGCCTTTGTAATGTGATCTACAAGATTGCCTCAAAGGTCTTAGCAAACCGGCTGAAATCTATTCTCCCCGAGATCATCTCTGAAGAGCAGTCTGCATTTGTCCCTGGACGTCTCATTACAGACAATTTTATCACGGCTTATGAGTGTATGCACTACATGAAAACTAGAAGGGTGAAAGGGAACAGATTCTGTGTGCTCAAGCTTGACATGATGAAGGCTTACGATCGGTTGGAGTGGCCCTACCTTCAGGCAGTTATGTTAAAGATGGGATTCAGCCCTAGATTCACAAACACGGTTATGAGGTGTGTGACTTCAGTTTCTTTCTCTGTTTTGTTTAATGGTGGTAGTCTGGATGCTTTCAGGCCTTCTCGGGGGCTACGGCAAGGGGATCCTATATCGCCGTACCTCTTCTTGCTTGCCGCGGAAGGGCTTTCATGTCTTCTGAAGTCTCAACGTGGGGTCAATGGGCTAGCGGTTGCTCCCAACGCCCCCTCGGTAAATCATCTCCTATTTGTCGATGATAGCTTACTCTTTTTTGAGGCCAATGATGATGCTGCTATGCGTGTGAACGAGTTGCTCACAGATTATTGCAATGCCTCGGGTCAGAAGATTAATGTTGAAAAAAGCTCAATTTTCTTCAGTAAGGGGGTTTCGGATGCCACTAAAGTTTCGATAAAGAATATTCTTGATGTGCACAATGAGTCTTTGATAGAGAAATATTTGGGGCTGCCCTTGGATGTGGGGAGAGCTAAGGAAGGCTCTTTCAAATATTTAAAAGACCGAATCTGGAAACGAGTGCAAGGGTGGATGGAGAAATGTTTGTCAGCGGGAGGAAAAGAGGTCCTTATTAAGTCTGTGGCACAAGCTATTCCGACTTACTCAATGGCATGTTTTAAATTACCCCGTGGATTATGCGAACACATAAACGGTCTGATTCGGAAATTCTGGTGGGGGAGTAAGAATGGCGAGAGAAAGACAGCTTGGGTATCTTGGAAAACCATGTCAAAACCAAAGTTTATGGGGGGCTTAGGGTTTCGAGATATTGAGTTATTCAACCTGGCCTTACTTGCCCGACAAGCTTGGAGATTACTGCAGCAACCGGAGTCCTTGAGTGCACGAGTTTTAAAAGCCCAATACTTCCCTAACACCGATCTTCTACATGCCAATCTGGGTTCGGCCCCTTCCCAGGTTTGGCGATCTCTTGTTGAAGGAAGGAATATAGTACAACTGGGACTTATCAGGAGAATTGGAATAGGTGCAAGCACAGACGTTTGGCAGGATAATTGGATCCCAAGGGACTATAAACTGAGACCCATATGTGCCCGTTCTCTGAACCCCCCGGGTCTAGTCTCGGAGCTTATTAACCCTGCCACACGCTCATGGAATAAGCATGCGTTGACTGAACATTTCATTGCAGCTGATGTTGAGGCCATTCTTAATATATGTCAGGACCCCGACTCAATGCCACATTGATCTAGCATGTAACACCTCATATCACTTTGCGGCCTTACGCACGGTATTCCCACGGGTGTCGTCTTACCTTTGCCCAGGACCGTTTGCGCCTTTTGGCACACGTATATGATAGTGTCGCTAGCATCCATATGATAAGGAGCCCGGGCTGACATGGCTAGTCGTAAACCCAAAGTGGCACAAACTTACAGGGACAGGCATCCATGACCCAACATCGAACGTGTCGGTCATCAGCGGGTGAATCCAGGCTGTAGCACTGGGCTAGCAGGACTCCGGTGAACCGGGCTGTAGCGGGCTAACAGGACTCCGGTATTCATCGCGTGACATTTCCCCGAAGGGACAGACACAGGAACGAAGGACACATGCCGGCCAGCCTAAGTGTTCCGGAGCAGTAGCAAGCTACCATGGCTCGGTGGAAACACTAGGAGACATTTCCCGGTAAGAGAGGCTACTAAAGATAAACAACTAGATAGTCAGATCCCACACATACCAAGCATTTCAATAATATACACACAATATGCTCGATATGTGCAAACACAACATGGCATCACAACATGACTCTACGACTCAAGTATTTATTCAATAGGCTCCGAGGAGCGAGATATTACAAACATGAGTCTCATGACCCAACATTCAGAGCATACAAATCAAAGCACAAGCGGAAGCTCAACATGTCTGAGTACATACATCTACAAATGAAAAAGGCTGAGAAGCCTGACTATCTACCAGATCGTGCCGAGGGCACAAGATCGTAGCTGAGGTAACAAGCTAAACATCGAAGTCCACGTGGAACTACTAGTGAGACTGAAGTCTCTCTGCAAAAACATAAATTAAGCAACGTGAGTACAAATGTACCCAGCAAGACTTACATCAGAACTAACTACATATGCATCATTATCAACAAAGAGGATGGTGGGGTTTAACTGCAGCAAGCCAGCTTTGACTCGGTGGCTATCCTGAACTACGACTGCAAGTAACTCTTTTGAGGTGGCGCACACGAGTCCACATATTCACCATATCAATACACCACTATGGATCCGCTCCCGTCTCCCTGCGAGAACGCCATCCATAGCACTCACGCTTATCTTACGCATTTTAAAGTATCCACTTTCACTTGTCTATGAACTGTACAGGCAACCCAGAAGTCCTTTACCGCGGACACGGCTATTCGAATAGATGATGTTAACCCTGCAGGGGTGTACTTCTTCATACATGTTTCCACCACTTAGCGTCTGCACACGACATGTGCTCGGCAGACTTCAAGCGAAAACCGATGTGGGTGTAGACCACGACCTACCTAAACACTCAAGTCTCTAGTCCAGGTTTATCGCCTATTTGGGTTCCATCCATGAGGAGATCCGGCCGGAGTTTCGCTCACAGCCCCAAACGATGTGAACAGGGTTCCCGAGACACCAAACGGGCGCCCGGTACACCGTGCCACGTGCCTACCGCATCACAGACCACCCCTCCGGTCAGCGCTGCCCACGGCCTCCAGCATACTACAAACACCAGAAACTACTTGCAACTCCTGGACAGAGGACAAGGGTGAATAAGAAGTCGAGCGGGGTCATATTTCAGGGCCCAATGTATGGTAGTAGCTGAATCATGGATCACAAACACAGAGCTCAGTTCCTGAGGACGGCTTCAATGAGACAACCCACCATGTACTCCTACATGGCCTCTCACCGCTACCTTTACCAAATCGTGTTCACACACTTAGCTCTCAACAGTAGGACATGTTCACACACCATTCCAATTCATTCCCGATGAATCAGACCTGACTCAACTCTAAGCAGTAGCAGGCATGACAAACAAACATGAACGAGTAGGCACAACAGGGCTCAAGCAACTCCTACTCATACTAGTGGGTTTCATCTATTTACTGTGGCAATGACAGGTCATGCAAAGGATAAAGGGGTTCAGCTACCGCAGCAAGTAACAAATGACTCGTTGTTGTCCTAATAAAGTAAAAGAGAGCAGGGCGAGAGAGTAGGATTGTATCGGAATGAACAAGGGGGTTTTGCTTGCCTGGCACTTCTAAAGTTAACATTCAGTCTTCATCAGTGTCAACGATCACATAATCGGTACAACGTCTACCGAGGGGGAACAACACCGGCAAACACAGAAGAAATACGATCAATGCAATGCACAATATGATGCATGCTATGACATGGAAATATGAATGTGTTTTGGGCTAATGCATCTAGCAACAAGTTAAATGGGGTTGGTTTGAATACAAGATTCAAATTCAAACTCCATATGTGAGAGTTTAAATGCCATTTATTTGTTTTGTCCAAAACAGTAGGCATAAGTTGTTCTAATATGCATGAAAATGGTACAGATGGATTCCTTAAATTTTTCTGATCATTTTTCATATATAACTTGTTTGATTTGGAGCTACGGTTGAATTACTATGAATTTTAGAAGTTTTAGGCATTTTCTGGAATTTCCTGAATAATAATAAATCCAGAAAATGATTTATGGCGTCAGCACCACGTCACTGTGACGTCAGCAGAGTCAACTGGGCGCCCCGGGTCAAACCTGACCCGTGGGGTCCATTGGTCAGTGAGACATACACTAAACCCGCGTTGACTCGGGCTTTGACCCGCTACGGGGCCCGCTGTCAGTGTCTGTTAGTGTGCTAATTAGGGGGATTAGCCGCTAATGGCAACGCCACGTCAGCATCGTCGGATTAGGCGCCGGTGACCACATCTCGCGGCGGAGGCTCGCCGGAGTTGCGCTATGGGCTGCGGTTGGACGCGCGAAGAGCACCAGGAGGTAGCCCATGACCGCGTGCATCTAGGAAGACCAAGGGGAGGTGCGGGGGTGGCCGGGGTTCGCCGGAGTGGAGCCCGAGGCGGCGGCCGGAGCTCGGGGTTGGGGCGAGTTAGTGCTACGGTGTGCAAACGAGCGAGGTGAAAGGCTAGCGGAGCGCTACGCGATGCGGGGAGCGAGTTAGGCACGCCAGGGTGACCAAATGGTCACCGGAGCTACGCCGATGTTGAGCTCAGGTGGCGGCGCGTTTCGGCCATAAAGGGGGCGACGGCTACGACGATCAAATGAAGCGGGGAAGAGGGGGAAACGGTGGAGGAGCTCACAGCGATCACGAAGAGGGGCTCGGCTTGCTCGAGAACGACCGGAGTTCCACGAATTTGGGTGACGGCGACTGGCGGGTCCGAGGTAGGAGACGAGCCCGGAGAGGATGTTCGGGGGCTTCTGGAGGGGCGTGGCTCGGTGAGGAGGAGGAGGGGGTCGAGGCGGAGCCTTTGAGCGCATGGGCGAGGCTAGGGGTGGCCGGTGGCCACGGGTACGGCGACGATGACGGCGAGCTCCGCTCGGTGGTGTGCGCGAGAGGGGAGCAGAGGAGGGGATGGGGTCCAGGGGGAGAGAGGAGAGGTGCAGGGGGCGAGGGGGAGTGCGTGGCACTCGCAGGCACGTCAGGGCAGCGGTGGGAAGCAGGAGGCGGCGCGCGCGTGCCCACGCGCGGCGACCACACGCCCTCCTGCCTACTGGCAGGAGGTTGAAGACGGTGGGGGCGACTGCTGGGCTGGGCCAACAGTGCTGGGCCGTAGCTGGGCCGCCAGGTAGGTTAGGTAGGTGGCCTGGTGGCCTTCTCTCCCTCTCTTTATTATTTGTTTTAGTTTTCTAATTTTCTGTAAACTGTTGGGCTTTATTAAAAATACCTATGCACTTTCAAAAATCATGAGACTGCTTGTGGCCATTATTTGGATTATTTCCAATAACCAGAATTTCAGTTCATGAATATTTGGACATTTAATATAATATATAAAATTTAAATGCCCAAATGCAAATAAGGTATGATTTAAATTCAGAGCCCAATATATCATGAAAATGTGTAGCACCTCTGGTTATGGTTTATAGCATTTCCCCAGAAATGATGAACATTTTCTAAAGCCAATTGGATTTACTGAAAAATATTTTTAGTTGAACCTATTTGAATTCCTTTAATGCTAGGGTTTAGGCAATCCCCATTTCAAGTTTCATGAAATTTAAACATGATGCATGGATGCTAAAGCAAAAACAAACAAGGGCTGATCTGGGGCTGTGACAGCTCACCCCCACTAAACAAGAATCTCGCCCCGAGATTCAAGACGTGAGGTAAGAGGAAAAGGGGAGTCACAAAACTATCACAATCTTCATGATCCAATTGCCCTTCTCGGAGATGGTGATCCATTCCATCATCTTGGTCTTGACGTCTTTTCTTTCGAGATCTTCACTCGACACGACAACAGAAAGAAGGGGAAAACCCTACAGAATTTACTCGTCTTTGAAGATCGAGCAACTCAAGATCAGTTCATGGAGAGACGTAAGAACAACTCTTGAGTTGAGACACCAAACACACATTAGGAATGATGGTAAAGAAATGGATGACGAAGGTTCAAATTGGTAGGCAACCATTCCACGCTTAGGTAAAATGGTGGAGGGTGTCAAGGTGGCAAAGAAATAACTGCCAGTATTCCATAACGGGCACCTTGGGAAAAGTGACACAAAAAACTATTCCCTTAAGTGGCAAAAAGAATTACTTTTGATACAAAGATCATTGAATCTCTTTATACCAGCCTAAGGCAATCACAAACGATCGTTTGGCGGAGTGCAAAGGAATGGTACACCCGGACTAGAATGGATGATGTGGACTACCTTGTTGAAGACAACGCAATGGATGATTTTCGCTTATCACCGGAAATGGAAGAGACCCATGGTAGAATGGCACATTGGCGGTGCAAGCCGGGAACAAAATGCAAATGCTGGGAATGATTCTGGTAACTGGAGAAGAACGCAACAATAGAGAGTGAATTCACTGTTTGAAAAGGTCATAGCATTGCCGAGGAAACTGAGAGCACTATACAGTTAATGCCGACGATCAAACCTAGCACTTGCGCGTGCTCTCAAGAACTTGAGCATTTCCATAATCATCAAGATTTTACCAATATCCGTGTCAAGGATCCTGGCAACACATCATACTAGCATGATGAATATCGGTGGAAGATGTAGATGCAAAGGAAGATAACACTTTCTCAGATTTCACCTTAGCGAGGCCAAGGGGACGAAATCTGGATGATCGACCGAGAGACATTTAGCACTCCGCTTCTAATGTTCTCCTGGATGTGCTAGCGTAATCCACCCATAGATATGATTTGATATCTAGAACATCAAGTAAAAGGTCGGACTTCAGGATCTCAAAAATCCATAGGGGCAACTAGGGAGTAAATCCTACGAAATCCCTATGGGGAGGTGGCCAACTTCTCCAATCAAGATACTACAATATTAGGTCTCCCAGCGGGGTGTGTTGGCCACGACATCCACTTTACCGGTTTCCGAGGGACCGATATTATAGTTCTTGGGAAATGTTCCAAACCATCATATCTGCCTGAGATTCAGATCTGGTTGGTGTCAGGATATTCCAGACTCATCGAGTCTAGGAAGAAAAACGAAAGTTTGCAACACAAATCGATGAGATGACGTTGCGAGATTCTCGGGGAATGAACTACGATAGTAAGCTCCAAAACATGAGCTGGTTCTGCTACAAACATGTGAACACGTTGTCCCAGACAAGCATGGCCACGTAGTAGTCTTATAATTAAACACTACCGAGCTCAGGTGGGGAACCATCATCGAGGATATCGAAGTCTTTACGCAAGTCCATGGATTAGATCCCAAGCATAGACTTCTTTTCCTTGAACAAGTCAATCAGTGGCTTAGTGTGCTAGGGACACATATAGAATGAAGGTTGCAAGCCTCCAGACTACAGAATACTTTGCACGTGTGCATGACTGATTTGGGATGATTCCAAAGGAAACAAAACAATCTTCCTCGAATTCATGGCGGCAACTTACATCAGATGCACATGAATTAGAGGAAGTCACTACTTTCATCCAAACATAGGCTTCATGAGCGGAGCACGAAGGCATTGCTTACAAAATTTTCAACACTAGGTTGATGTTCAACATGATTCATGGGGGGAGACAAAATGCTACTGATGGGCTCAACAGCAACTCATCGAAATTTCCATATCACTGGACTTCCACCATCATGTGAACACGGTGATAGCATTGGTCAGACCAAAGATGTAATGGTGTATGCTCGAGGGATCAACCACGAGTAAGACAACATTACGAGCATCGTTGGTACTGATTTGATTTGACGATAGCCCACACTCAAATCAAGGGATTGATAAGACAATAGGTCCAGCAACTGATCACAGGGACCAATCGATGAAGATATCATCTTTCTTCAACACACACTACACAAGAATATCCCTTTGGAACGAACTAAGTCAGGCAAGCTTTTATCTTCCAACTCTCCAAGTTGTTTCTAGCTTAACCAACTAGCTCAGGGATATCTAACACCGATCTTGGAGAGAGGGTGGTTCACAAGAAACCAACTTGATCACGAGCTCAACATAGCAGTCAGGTAACAACCTGGTAATACTTCCGAGAAGATCTTCGGAAAATCACGAACCACCGGTATGTTACTAAGCTTGAGAACAATCTTGCTTTTCAGGGCAAGACGATATAATCAAACAAGCAAGGATTGACACTATCCTAACTCATTGATTGAAAAGTGCACCAGGAATAAGGACTAGGTAGCACGATCAATCTTAGAATGATGACTCAATAATTAGCACGCTAAGAATGAGGTTGTTGTCCATTTAACTACCAAGCAACGGAGTTGCTAGCAGTATTGATTTCACACACCACGATTCACTTGTCGGCATTCCGGTTACAATAACACAGGAACCGAGGAATGAACAATGATGGCAAGAAGTATCACTGTACCAAGAGTTCATAGGATGGTGTGCAATTCCTATAACAATCCCGATATAAAGATGGTAATACTCCAAGGTAGAGCAGAACAAAAGCTGGATTAGCAATTTGTTCTGTGGAGCACAACTTCTTTGACCCAATCCTGGATATGGAAGAGGTACTGGAGTTTGTTTCTCCTAGTCATTCCGCGATAGAATGGCTTGACGGACCACAAGAGTAATAGGCATCGATAAACGAACGCACGCATACTCTTGACTATCAATTGATAGACGAAGGTCAGTAGACAACTAAAGAGGGACAACTCAAAGGAACATATAACTTTCTGAGTTGTGGATGCATAGATTAGTATGTCGAACCAAGTTCAACATAATTCTTCCGGATAACCCATGCAGAAAGGTTGAGCTGGCAGAGTCACAATATAGCATGGAGAACTCATCGAGAGCACTCTTGTTGTCATCTTTTGGTTCAGAAGAACTCCTGCCAAGAATGGTTCATGGTAATTGGAAGAAGGATGTACCATGAACCTCGAGAACTATCGCAAAGGTTACTAATATCCTAAAGGAACTAGCAACACTATCAACATGATGTAGGTAGGGTGAATCTCGGGTTCAAGAACCCAGGAATAGAATACCTACTCCTAAGTAGCATCACGAGATGCTTTCGAGAATGATGGCCAGAATCTTCACACTGGGAACACAAAAAGTTGCTAGATTACTAGGTGACTCCCTAAAACACCTAGGGTCATAATAGTAGCTCCAACATATATGTCAAGGCAATAAATTACCTCAACGCACCGGTTAGTGTGCTTATTCTGACCATAAGGGACATCGGGAATGGAAAGAAAGGATTTGCAAATGCATCAGACTATTTAGAAACCTGGGATGACTCGGACAGCATACCGGCTATAAATGCTCAAAAAGATTTGAGACATGCTACAAAAATGGTGGCATAGCCACTCAGAAGCACAATATCAAGGTCTCGAGATCAACAGTAATCATACAGAAGTAGTAGGAACTGGACTGAGGCTTACGTCCAACAATCTTACAGGTCTACGAATTAGTAACACGTGATCCTGATAGATAGATGAGAAGGCCTAGTTCTTAATCCCCGTAGAAGAGAAGAGAATGACTCAGATCAGAAGGCCATGAGATATAAGGAGTAAAAAGAGCCTTACGTTCCATCCCACAATCAATTCCCTTATATAACTAAAGAATTTCTAGACTCAACTTCGACCAGTTTGGCTTGGTAATCCTACAGGCAGTCAAGCTCTGATACCAACGCTGTCAGGACCCCTACTCAATGCCACATTGATCTAGCATGTAACACCTCATATCACTTTGCGGCCTCACGCACGGTATTCCCACGGGTGTCGTCTTACCTTTGCCCGGGACCGTTTGCGCCTTTTGGCACACGTATATGATAGTGTCGCTAGCATCCATATGATAAGGAGCCCGGGCTGACATGGCTAGTCGTAAACCCAAAGTGGCACAAACTTACAGGGACAGGCATCCATGACCCAGCATCGAACGTGTCGGTCATCAGCGGGTGAATCCAGGCTGTAGCACTAGGCTAGCAGGACTCCGGTGAACCGGGCTGTAGCGGGCTAACAGGACTCCGGTATTCATCGCGTGACATTTCCCCGAAGGGACAGACACAGGAACGAAGAAGGACACATGCCGGCCAGCCTAAGTGTTCCGGAGCAGTAGCAAGCTACCATGGCTCGGTGGAAACACTAGGAGACATTTCCCGGTAAGAGAGGCTACTAAAGATAAACAACTAGATAGTCAGATCCCACACATACCAAGAATTTCAATAACATACACACAATATGCTCGATATGTGCAAACACAACATGGCATCACAACATGACTCTACGACTCAAGTATTTATTCAATAGGCTCCGAGGAGCGAGATATTACAAACATGAGTCTCATGACCCAACATTCAGAGCATACAAATCAAAGCACAAGCGGAAGCTCAACATGTCTGAGTACAGACATCTACAAATGAAAAAGGCTGAGAAGCCTGACTATCTACCAGATCCTGCCGAGGGCACAAGATCGTAGCTGAGGTAACAAGCTAAACGTCGAAGTCCACGTGGAACTACTAGTGAGACTGAAGTCTCTCTGCAAAAACATAAATTAAGCAACGTGAGTACAAATGTACCCAGCAAGACTTACATCAGAACTAACTACATATGCATCATTATCAACAAAGGGGATGGTGGGGTTTAACTGCAGCAAGCCAGCTTTGACTCGGTGGCTATCCTGAACTACGACTGCAAGTAACTCTTTTGAGGTGGCGCACACGAGTCCACATATTCACCATATCAATACACCACTATGGATCCGCTCCCGTCTCCCTGCGAGAACGCCATCCATAGCACTCACGCTTATCTTGCGCATTTTAAAGTATCCACTTTCACTTGTCTATGAACTGTACAGGCAACCCAGAAGTCCTTTACCGCGGACACGGCTATTCGAATAGATGATGTTAACCCTGCAGGGGTGTACTTCTTCATACATGTTTCCACCACTTAGCGTCTGCACACGACATGTGCTCGGCAGACTTCAAGCGAAAACCGACGTGGGTGTAGACCACGACCTACCTAAACACTCAAGTCTCTAGTCCAGGTTTATCGCCTATTCGGGTTCCATCCATGAGGAGATCCTGCCGGAGTTTCGCTCACAGCCCCAAACAATGTGAACAGGGTTCCCGAGACACCAAACGGGCGCCCGGTACACCGTGCCACGTGCCTACCGCATCACAGCCCATCCCTCCGGTCAGCGCTGCCCACGGCCTCCAGCATACTACAAACACCAGAAACTACTTGCAACTCCTGGACAGAGGACAAGGGTGAATAAGAAGTCGAGCGGGGTCATATTTCAGGGCCCAATGTATGGTAGTAGCTGAATCATGGATCACAAACACAGAGCTCAGTTCCTGAGGACGGCTTCAATGAGACAACCCACCATGTACTCCTACATGGCCTCTCACCGCTACCTTTACCAAATCATGTTCACACACTTAGCTCTCAACAGTAGGACATGTTCACACACCATTCCAATTCATTCCCGATGAATCAGACCTGACTCAACTCTAAGCAGTAGCAGGCATGACAAACAAACATGAACGAGTAGGCACAACAGGGCTCAAGCAACTCCTACTCATACTAGTGGGTTTCATCTATTTACTGTGGCAATGACAGGTCATGCAGAGGATAAAGGGGTTCAGCTACCGCAGCAAGTAAAAAATGACTCGTTGTTGTCCTAATGTAGTAAAAGAGAGCAGGGCGAGAGAGTAGGATTGTATCGGAATGAACAAGGGGGTTTCGCTTGCCTGGCACTTCTGAAGATAACATTCAGTCTTCATCAGTGTCAACGATCACATAATCGGTACAGCGTCTACCGAGGGGGAACAACACCGGCAAACACAGAAGAAACACGATCAATGCAATGCACAATATGATGCATGCTATGACATGGAAATATGAATGTGTTTTGGGCTAATGCATCTAGCAACAAGTTAAATGGGGTTGGTTTGAATACAAGATTCAAATTCAAACTCCATATGTGAGAGTTTAAATGCCATTTATTTGTTTTGTCCAAAACAGTAGGCATAAGTTGTTCTAACATGCATGAAAATGGTACATATGGATTCCTTAAATTTTTCTGATCATTTTTCATATATAACTTGTTTGATTTGGAGCTACGGTTGAATTACTATGAATTTTAGAAGTTTTAGGCATTTTCTGGAATTTCCTGAATAATAATAAATCCAGAAAATGATTTATGGCGTCAGCACCACGTCACTGTGACGTCAGCAGAGTCAACTGGGTGCCCCGGGTCAAACCTGACCCGTGGGGTCCATTGGTCAGTGAGACATACACTAAACCCACGTTGACTCGGGCTTTGACCCGCTACGGGGCCCGCTGTCAGTGTCTGTTAGTGTGCTAATTGGGGGGATTAGCCGCTAATGGCAATGCCACATCAGCGTCGCCGGATTAGGCGCCGGCGACCACATCTCGCGGCGGAGGCTCGCTGGAGTTGCGCTATGGGCTGCGGTTGGACGCGCGAAGAGCACCAGGAGGTAGCCCATGACCGCGTGCATCTAGGGAGACCAAGGGGAGGTGCGGGGGTGGCCGGGGTTTGCCGGAGTGGAGCCCGAGGCGGCGGCCGGAGCTCGGGGTTGGGGCGAGTTAGTGCTATGGTGTGCAAACGAGCGAGGTGAAAGGCTAGCGGAGCGCTACGCGATGCGGGGAGCGAGTTAGGCACGCCAGGGTGACCAAATGATCACCGGAGCTACGCCGACGTTGAGCTTAGGCGGCGGCGCGTTTCGGCCATAAAGGGGGCGACGGCTACGGCGATCAAATGAAGCGGGGAAGAGGGGGAAACGG
>NC_041387.1:615115563-615120357 GCF_002162155.2 Triticum dicoccoides | reverse complement strand
AGGTAGGAGACGAGCCCGGAGAGGATGTTCGGGGCTTCTGGAGGGGCGTGGCTCGGTGAGGAGGAGGAGGGGGTCGAGGCGGAGCCTTTGAGCGCATCGGCGAGGCTAGGGGTGGCCGGTGGCCACGGGTACGGCGACGATGACGGCGAGCTCCGCTCGGTGGTGTGCGCGAGAGGGGAGCAGAGGAGGGGATGGGGTCCAGGGGGAGAGAGGAGAGGTGCAGGGGGCGAGGGGGAGTGCGTGGCACTCGCAGGCGCGTCGGGGCAGCGGTGGGAAGCAGGAGGTGGCGCGCGCGTGCCCACGCGGCGACCACACGCCCTCCTGCCTACTGGCAGGAGGTTGAAGACGGTGGGGGCGACTGCTGGGCTGGGCCAACAGTGCTGGGCCGCAGCTGGGCCGCCAGGTAGGTTAGGTAGGTGGCCTGGTGGCCTTCTCTCCCTCTCTTTATTATTTGTTTTAGTTTTCTAATTTTCTGTAAACTGTTGGGCTTTATTAAAAATACCTATGCACTTTCAAAAATCATGAGACTGCTTGTGGCCATTATTTGGATTATTTCCAATAACCAGAATTTCAGTTCATGAATATTTGGACATTTAATATAATATATAAAATTTAAATGCCCAAATGCAAATAAGGTATGATTTAAATCCAGAGCCCAATATATCATGAAAATGTGCAGCACCTCTGGTTATGGTTTATAGCATTTCCCCAGAAATGATGAACATTTTCTAAAGCCAATTGGATTTACTGAAAAATATTTTTAGTTGAACCTATTTGAATTCCTTTAATGCTAGGGTTTAGGCAATCCCCATTTCAAGTTTCATGAAATTTAAACATGATGCATGGATGCTAAAGCAAAAACAAACAAGGGCTGATCTGGGGCTGTGACAATATACCACTTAGCACACGGATGCAAGAGGACTTTTGGGCATGGCACTATGACATGTGAGGTATTTTTTCAGTAAGATCAGCCTACAGGATGATATGTGCCATCAAAACTCAACGGGAAGACTGGCTAGAGCATCGGCCAAGTCATTCAAATATTGCAGCTAGCAAGAACTCTTGGACACAGTTGTGGAAGGCGAAGATTCTTTCGAAGATTCGAGTCTTTGTTTGGCGGTTGGCACATACATCTATACCGACGGGGCTAGTCCGGCATGAAAGGAAGATGGCTGATTCCCCTGCATGCTCGTTATGTGGGGAGGAGGAGGATACATGGCGTCATTCACTACTCAACTGCCACATGGCAAGATGTGTGTGGGCGCTGGAAGATGATGATCTGGTCGGGCATGTGATCTCAAACCAAATGGAGGATCCTAAGCTATGGTTGTTCTGGCTTTTTGAAACAACCAACCAGCAGGACCTAGCTCGAGTTTTGGTAACTATGTGGGCAATTTGGTGAGCTCGGAGGAAGGCAATGCATGAGAATGAATACCAGAGCCCGCTGTCAACTATGTGTTTTATCAATAGATTCATGGAGGATCTGGAGATAGCCAATATGCGCACCCCCCAGAAAATCAAGGGAAGTGCGGCCAGACCTCATTCAAAAGTCTGGTTACCACCCCCCGGCGATGCAGCAAGTTTAACTGTGATGGTGGCCTATGAACTTTGGGGGAAAAGGGAGCAGCTGGAGCTGTATGTCCGGATAAAAATGGGAAATACTTAGGTGCGTCGGCGGTGGTGTACGACGGCCTCACTGACCCGGCAAGCTTGGAGGCTCAAGCATGCAGCGAGGCACTAGCCCTCGCACGGGATCTGAACCTACAGGATCTTGTGATTGCCTCAGACTGTGTCGAAGTAATATCTAACATCGGCAACGCAGGGTCGCCATCTTATGCTCCCATTCTGAGGGAAATTCAAACTAGTAGGGCAAACTTTACCTCTGTTTCTTTCCGTTTTGAAAGTAGAGTTAATAATTTTGAGGCCCATTCGCTTGCTAAGAGAGCTGCGTCTCTCGCGGTGGGTCGCCATGTGTGGCTAGGGGTTCTGCCAGATATTGCTTGTATTCCGGCTGTTTTGAACTTTGAATAAAAGCCCTAGCTTCCTTCAAAAAAAGTTGTCATAGAATTTTTTTCAAATAAATATATCTTTTAGTTTATCTTTTTTTTCCTTTTGTGTTTTTACTTTTTTTTTGTTCCTTCAAAAATTTCTAATTTTCATTTTTGAAGCATGGGTTCTGAAAACATGCATTTTAAATTTCACAAAAAAATTAAAAATCGAAAAAATATTAAATGTGTATAAGAAGATGATTCTCATGTATGAAAAAATGAATATGAACAATATACAAGAGCATTTGAAAATCTTAATAAAAATTAAAAAATGTTAAATCTGTATAGAAACAAGTGCTGACCATGTACTAAAAATATTAATCTTGTACGGAAAAAGATGTTAACCAAGCATTCGAAAAACAATGTTTACAATGTGTATAGAAAAAATATTGGCAATGTATTAAGAAAATAATAAACTCGTATTTGAAAAATGTTAAAATGTGTATTGGAGAAATGTCCTTGACATAAAAAATATATAGAATGAAAATCGAAGAAACAACAAAAATAAAAAATAATGAAAACCGAAAAAACACACAAAAAAGAAACCGAAGAAACAAGTGTAAAAGAAAAAAAACTATGAAACCCGATAAAGAACAAAGAAAAACAGAGAAAACCAAGAAAGAAACAATAACCCCAAAAAATTAAGAAAAAACAATGAAAGAAATAAAAGGGAAACCAAAGAAAGGCAGCCGGAAAAAAACAAGCAAACTACGACAAAAAGAAAACCAAAAAAAGAGAGAAGAAATAAAAAAACCACAAAAATAGAAAACAATAAAAATCAAACAAAATAATCAAAAAGTGACAGGTGTTGAAGGAAAACGAAAATGATGAAAACCGACAAAGAAACATAATTAGAACAAAGAAAACGGATGAGAAAACCAAAGTATAATGAGGGAACAATAAAAATTGGGGAAGAAATAACAAATCAAGAAAAAAAGAAAAAGGAAACACGAAATCTGAAATCCAAAGAAAAACCATGCAAAAATGAGAAGGAACAAAGAAAACAAAAACACCAAAAATAGTCCTAAATAAGAAAAGAAGAAGACACTGTAAAACGAAAAAAAATCAGGAAACCCGTGAAAAACCCAAAGAAAATTGGTTGAAAAAAATAAACCAAAGAAACCCGTTGAAGAAACAGAAGAAAACCAAAGTAAAACTAAAAAACGGAAGAAGAAACCGAACAAACCAGACAAAACTAGGACGGCCCAATGGCTACACGTGGAGAAATGATGCACATGCCCTTCTTATTTTTTATTTTTTTAGTCACACGTGCCCTTTTTTTTGAGGGGTAAAAACCTGATTTATTCATCAAATTCCACATGAAGTGGGATACATCTTAGGTCGTGGGGGACGCCAAACCAAACATGGCGACCCGAACCTCCACAAAAAGAAAATTTGGCTAAACTATGTGCTTCATAATTCACAGCACGTGACTCAAAAGAAAAGGTACAAAGGAGTGCAGCTGCATGGACATTAATCTTGTTGATGATCGCCCCGTATGCTCCTCTTGCACTCCTGTGAATATCTGAAATGATTTGCTGACAATTGGATGCTTCAACGAGTTGTTGTATGTGTAGGTCTTCAGCAAGTGCTAGAGCTTCGCGGCATGCTATCGCCTCAAGTGTAGCCGGGTCAAGTACTCCTTCTATGACTAGAGCCGAGCTTCCCAAGTAATATTCTCCCTCATCTTTGCAAACCGCAGCTGCTGATCCTCCTCGTCGTCCTAGCACTGCTAGTAAAAGGCATGCTAATGACGCACCAGTTTTGCCTACTAATGGCGCATTACTGGTGCGCCACTAGCATCACGCCATTAGAATATTTTAGTAATGGCGCATCACAGGGGCGCCATTAGTATCTGGTATATTAATGGCGCACCACAGGTGCGCCATTAGTATCCCACAGGTGCTCCATTAGTATCTGGTATACTAATGGCGCACCACATGGAAGTGCGCCATTAGTAAAAAAAATATTTTTTTTGTTTTTTCTTAATCTCAGGTCACTATTTCACATATGAGATACCCAACACATATATATACAACAAGCATCCATATAACAATCATATCCAACACACAAGTTTCATCATATATACATACATAGCCAACACATAGTTCCATCGTTACATATTACAAAAGTTTTACATTGTTCATCCAACACCGTTATCCATCAATTCACAAAAGTTTCACATTGATACAAAATAAAAACACAAATGGAAAAGAAGCACTCCATCCATGCAAGCTTCCGTGAATTAAATCAAATCTGCAAAATGATAAACAAGAAGTTAGAAGAAGAAGAAGAAGAAGAGAAGAAGAAGAAGACTGGAAGAATACTAGAAGAAGAACGGTAGAAGAATACTAGAAAAAGAATAAGAAGAAGAATAAGAAGAATAAGAAGAAGACTATAAGCTTATTATGTAAACTTGATCATTTTGTGCTAACATAAGTTATTTTGGAGCTAACCTATAGGAAATTAAGCATATAAGCTCTCTAAGTTAGCATATTAGAGCCAATTTAGGTAAAATGAAGCTAACCTATGTCATTTTGAAAAAGAAGAAGAATAAGAAGAATAAGAAGAAGACTATAAGCTTATATGTAAACTTGATCATTTTGTGCTAGCATAAGTAATTTTGGAGCTAACCTATAGGAAACTAAGCATATTAGAGATAACATAGGTAACTAAGTATATATATATATATATATATATATATATATATATATATATATATATATATATATATATATATATATAT
>NC_041387.1:615113625-615115263 GCF_002162155.2 Triticum dicoccoides | reverse complement strand
AGATCTGACATACCTGACATAGTTCAGTTCTCATTGTTCTTCTCCCTCTCCTTCCTCAGCCTGATGCGCCAAGAGCGGCGAGGCGGTGGAGGCAGCGGGATGTAGTCTTCTACCACAATTGGCATGGTCATGTCGCCCAGCTGTGGGATCGCCGGCGCCACCACCGGTGCGTGGTCATTGTCAGGCACCACCACCATCGCGAGGCCACCTTCAGGCAGGACGGGCACGACCATCGCTAGGTCATCCTCAACCACCACCATCTCTTGCCCATGGTCAGCCACCACCATCTCTTGCCCATGGTCAGCCACCACCATCTCTTACCCTTGGCCAGCCACCACCAGCGCTAGGTCATCCTCAGCCTGATGCCCATCGTCGTCCTGCAGCTCCTCATCCCCACTCTGCTCCTCTTCTCCCCCACTTCAGTCCAGATCATCCTTCTTGTTGTCAGAATCGCTGCTACTTTCGCTAAAGCCAGAATCGCTGCTGCTTTGGCTGTAGCTAGTGTCGCTGCTGCTGCTCCCATTGCCTATCCAAATGCAACAATGACCGTTAACAATCGATGTGAGACAAAGCCAAATGTAGAGGAATAAGAAGAGGCAGAACGCACTGGCATCTTCGTCGTCAGCGTAGCGCATGCGACACATAGTCGTGTTGAAAACCTTCACGATGAGCATTGTGGCATCATCGTCGTACCTGAAGAGAAGAAAGTACCCGGTCCGCAGGTCGTAGGCACTGTAGAACTTCTCCCAGCCACGACACAAGTACATGTGGCCCTCCTCGATCACCAACTCCACGTCCCACAGCTTGCGAACCCCGCTGCCGGCCTGTCGGACCTTCACATTATCTGGCGGATCTTCACCCAGCATGTTCATAAAAGTGTCAGGCAGCCTCTGCAATTTGGGACAAGGAGTGATGTAGCAAACAATAGAGTTATCATAATGAGATGGGTGAAGGGGAGATCTCTCGTTTTATATACCTGCCTCGTGGCTGATACTGAAGTCCCAAGTATGATACTGAAGAACTCGAAAGCATCCAACTCGTACTCCGGTGAGGCAGAGCGGCGGTGGCTGCTTCCCCCCATCTCTGATAAGCAGCAGAAGAGACCAATTAGTACCCTTACAACATTATCATACAATATTATAGCAGCATAAATTTTGAGCAGAAGATAATCAACTACACCAATGCACTTCCGAAGTTCCCTCTTCCTACCCATGATGTTGTTAAGCGAGGACTAGTGCCAAATGCATTTTCGATACGAAAATACATCACGGGCCACTATGTTATTTAATATCATTCTTCTCAAAGACTAATGATTGTTACATCCTACTAAAATGATGTTCTGTCCTCAGAGATGTCTCGTTGCTTATGAGGAAGCAGCAAATAAACACTTGAAAAAAGCACTAACCTAAATCCTTTCTTGTTCTCCTTCCTCCTCCTCCTCTTCTCCTTCCCCCTCCTCCTCCTCCTCCTCCTCCTCCTCCTCCTCCTCTTCTCCTTCCTCCTCCTCCTCCTCTTCTCCTTCTTCCTCCTCCTCCTCCTTCTTCCTTTCTTCTTCTTCTCCTCCTTCCTCCTTTCTTCTTCTTCCTTTCTTCTTCCTTTCTTCTTCTTCTCCTCCTTCCTTTCTTCTTCTCCTTCTTC
>NC_041387.1:615094528-615112580 GCF_002162155.2 Triticum dicoccoides | reverse complement strand
GAGGGGAGGCGGGCGACGGGCGAGGGGAGGTGGGGCAAGGGGGCGGCGAGGGGAGGTGGGGCGAGGGGGCGAGGGGAGGTGGGGCTCCGCGTTACTAATTTTTTTTAAAACTACTAATGGCGCATGGTGGGTGTGGTGCGCCATTACTATGTCAATTAGTAATGTCGCACAATACCACGGTGCGCCATTAGTAACAATTTTTTTTATTTTTTTTCAAAATTACTAATGGCGCACCACACACCAGGTGCGCCATTAATATATAGTAATGGCGCACCACATGTCTGGTGCGTCATTAATGGCCATATCATCTATAGCCCTTTTCCTAGTAGTGTAGCACTCCCGCATCAACATGGATCTTGCAATAGCCAGCGGGAGGCTTCTTTGGTTTCGGATTTGCTTGATGAGGTGTAGTATTCCGCACCGGGACATTCGATATGTTGCTGATCAGGGACATGTCTTCGAGAAACCTGTCAATAAAGCTGTGGGTCATTTGGGGGCTTTGGAAAATTGCTTCATGTATTGCCTTCCGACGAGCAAGCCAGATAGCCCAAAGTGTAACAGCCCTTCTGATGTGACTCACTTGACCACGGCCACTTCTATTTGGCGGCTTTGGAAAACTGCTTCTTGTATTGCCTTCCGACGAGCAAGCCAGATAGCCCAAAGTGTAACAGCCTTCTGATGTGACTCACTTGACCATGGCCACTTCTATTTGGTAGCAACCTAGCGTACATCTCACCCTCGAGCCTCTCTAGTGTAAGGGCCGGCCCATTTCAATTGGTTTTTGCCATTTTCTCCCTGGTCATTTATATATTTTCTTTTTTTATTCTTACTTTTGTTTTATTTTTCATTTTATTTCTTTTGATTTCTTGTTTTATTTCTATTTTCATTGTCCTTTCCCTTTTACCTATTTTTAGAATTATTTTTCTTTTATTTAATTTTCAAGACAACTTTAAAATTTGTGCACATTTTTTGTAGTCATGAACATTTTCAAATTTGCGTAAATATGATTGAAATCATGAACAATATAAAATTTTAGGAATATGTTTTACAATTAGGTGAATTCCGTCTGAAATCATGCAATTTTCAAATTCGTTAATTTTTTAAAATTTTAGAACATTTTTACAATTCACAAACATATTTTATAAATTCTCGAACATTTATCTTGCAAATTCTCAAACATTTCTTGAAATTATGAACAATTTGATTAAAGTTGGGAACAAGTTTTTGAAATTCAATAGAATTTTTCTGTTTGACTATTTTTTTAAATCCATGAATCTTTTTTGAATGCATGGACATTTGTCTAAGCAATGAACTTTTTTGAAATTGGACTATCATTGTTGAAAAAAAAATCATTATTTTGAGAAAATCATGTTTTTTCTGAATTCACGAACACCTGGTCAAATTCCGAACATTTACTTAATACACTTTGCTTTTTTAATCGTGAACATTGTTTTTTATATTTTGAATATGTAAACATTTTTTTCAAAATCAGGAACTTTTTTTAAAAATGCATGAACGTTTTTCGATTGCACCAACTTTTTATGATTTGCCGGACATTTTTTTGAATTCACGAACATTTCATAATTTCTTCAATAATTTCTTTAAATTAGTATTTTCTTTGATATTTGGAATTTTTTGTATTCGTTAATTATCTTAAAGAAGAAAAAATGAGATTAGAAAAGAAAAGCAAAAAGAAAAAGCAGATGAAAAAAGTTGGGCGCGTCTCGCGCACATTGGTTGGCCAAAATGGGGCGCAGGGGAGCAGAAGTGCGCATTCGGCTGTTCGCTGTGCACGCAACGCCAAATAGGAGGGGCCCCTTCCCCACGACGCCGCCACGGTCTCTCGTGTAGTCGCGCACCCATCTCCCGTTCAGGCATAACAACACCTCACTTGGTCGCCTCCGCAAAGTCAACAAAGTGACAATGGCAGGTTGGAAATTACGGTATTCAAGGTAGTGGGATCACATCTTCTCCCTCTTGTACATGTTCTATTTAGTCTAGTATGGTAATACCTTTTGCCCTAATTTTCAATTGATTTTTTCTAGAACTTTGATTGATCTAGGTTATGGAACTATATTTTTTCGAAGACAAGTCTATCACTGAATTTAGATACCTACACATGCACTTTGAGGCCACCCATTATATGTAGGAAATGTTAATCAAATATAGTTGTAGCGTCTGAAGTCATGTATACTAGGAGAAACTAATTTAAATGATCTGTCTTAACAAAGGGGACACTAGAATGATAGTTAACTGACATGCTTATTTTTCTTGATTATTTATTTGAAACCTTGGCAGATTAAATTGTCATTTGTAGTCGTCGCTAGGTGGTATACGAATCTGGATGTAATTTTTATTTCTGGTATTCGTTGTACTGTCATGATTGAAGATAAATAGATTGGAAGTTTTTCCGTAATTTTTTTTGTCATTTTTAGTGTTTTTAGGAAGATGATTAGCTAAAGGTATAAAGTTCTTTCAATACTATTCTGTTTACAATATCTAAACAAGTGATTTCATAATTTCACCCAACTGGTATGTCAAAGCACTATTTTGTTTTTAACGCAATAACTGATATGGTATTTCTATTTGTTGTGTTATCTTTGAGTGAACCCATTATCTTAATTTTCTGTCTCCGCCCCTGTCAGGCGCTGGCACATGCCGCCAGCCCCCTTTGCGCCTATGCTGTTATATATGTTGGTATGATTTACATTGTGCATCTAACTCCACATTATATAGAAGGCATATCTTTACCTAATAATAAAGAGAATTGGGTTTCTGTCGTCCGTCATAAAAATTACCCCCGTAGTTGCTAATAATTACCCCCTTACCACCGGTAAGTGAAAAAGAAAAACGATTCGTTTTTTCCCTTCTCAAGTCGCCGCTGGCTTTAGTTTATTACGGGTGAAAGTCCTTTCCATGCCAAAAGCGTTTGTGTAGCACAGTGGCATGTGCCTCATGGCTGCAAGTGGGAGGTTCCGGGTTTGATCCCTGGTTCATACATGTATTTTTTTGTTTTAATTTTTTTTATACTTTGCTTTGTTTGGGAGTCAACCTGCAGCTCAGAAAAAGAGAGCTTACATGTATTTTTTTTGTTTTTTATACTTTGCTTTGTTTGGGAGTCAACCTGCAGCTCAGAAAAAGAGAGCTTACATGTATTTTTTTGTTTTTTATACTTTGCTTTGTTTGGGAGTCAACCTGCAGCTCAGAAAAAGAGAGCCGAGAAAATTAGTTGCAACGCGCTAGATGTTTGTAACTGCATAAATTGGCATCATTTTGTTAGCCATTTTGATCGATCTCACATTTAACTGATAGCTTCAGTTTAGTTTATACACAACTGAAAAAACACACAGTGCATGATGAACACAAAAGGTGGTATCATGCATCAGAAGAAGATTCACTTACTTTCTCAAGTGAAATCAAAATACTGGCCCTGTAGTTAATCAAACAAGCAAGCAGTAGCAGTATTATGCTACAAAAATAATACAAGTCAGCTAGCACCGTTATGGAATTATGTTTTTATTTTTTTTATACTTTGCTTTGTTTGGGAGTCAACCTGCAGCTCAGAAAAAGAGAGCTTACATGTATTTTTTTTGTTTTTTATACTTTGCTTTGTTTGGGAGTCAACCTGTAGCTCAGAAAAAGAGAGCTTACATGTATTTTTTTTTGTTTTTATTTTTTTTATACTTTGCTTTGTTTGGGAGTCAACCTGCAGCTCAGAAAAAGAGAGCCGAGAAAATTAGTTGCAACACGCTAGATGTTTGTAACTGCATAAATTGGCATCATTTTGTTAGCCATTTTGATCGATCTCACATTTAACTGATAGCTTCAGTTTAGTTTATACACAACTGAAAAAACACACAGTGCATGATGAACACAAAAGGTGGTATCATGCATCAGAAGAAGATTCACTTACTTTCTCAAGTGAAATCAAAATACTGGCCCTGTAGTTAATCAAACAAGCAAGCAGTAGCAGTATTATGCTACAAAAATAATACAAGTCAGCTAGCACCGTTATGGAATTATGTTTTTAGTACTTATCTTCAATGTATATATATCGTAATTTACGTTCTTTTGCATATTTTGGTTCCAACATTAGCATATTTTTGATCTAGATTATCAGATTAGCACATGTACTCTTAAAAAGGGGTGTTCAGGCAATCATGTCGTGCTGCATATATAACATGGAATTCAAGTTATGACCAAATCACTAGAAACATATAGCAGTCTTTCTTCCAGATGATAGACAGAAAAGTAAAATTAGGAGGAAATACTCAAATCACATAGCAATCGCATTTCAACCCTAATAACAGTTCGTCAATTATCATTCATTTGCAGAATTTTTGTTTTGCCACGTTGAGTAAAAATCGAGCACAATTCCATATATGTTTGGGAGTCAACCTGCAGCTCAGAAAAAGAGAGCTTACATGTATTTTTTTGTTTTTTATACTTTGCTTTGTTTGGGAGTCAACCTGCAGCTCAGAAAAAGAGAGCTTACATGTATTTTTTTTGTTTTTATTTTTTTATACTTTGCTTTGTTTGGGAGTCAACCTGCAGCTCAGAAATAGAGAGCCGAGAAAATTAGTTGCAACACGCTAGATGTTTGTAACTGCATAAATTGGCATCATTTTGTTAGCCATTTTGATCGATCTCACATTTAACTGATAGCTTCAGTTTAGTTTATACAACTAAAAAAAAACACAGTGCATGATGAACACAAAAGGTGGTATCATGCATCAGAAGAAGATTCACTTACTTTCTCAAGTGAAATCAAAATACTGGCCCTGTAGTTAATCAAACAAGCAAGCAGTAGCAGTATTATGCTACAAGAATAATACAAGTCAACTAGCACCGTTATGGAATTATGTTTTTAGTACTTATCTTCAATGTATATATCGTAATTTACGTTCTTTTGCATATTTTGGTTCCAACATTAGCATATTTTTGATCTAGATTATCAGATTAGCACATGTACTCTTAAAAAGGGGTGTTAAGGCAATCATGTAGTGCTGCATATATAACATGGAATTCAAGTTATGACCAAATCACTAGAAACATATAGCAGTCTTTCTTCCAGATGATAGACAGAAAAGTAAAATTAGGAGGAAATACTCAAATCACATAGCAATCGCATTTCAACCCTAATAACAGTTCGTCAATTATCATTCATTTGCAGAATTTTTGTTTTGCCACGTTGAGTAAAAATCGAGCACAATTCCATATATGTTTGGGAGTCAACCTGCAGCTCAGAAAAAGAGAGATTACATGTATTTTTTTTGTTTTTTATACTTTGTTTTGTTTGGGAGTCAACCTGCAACTCAGAAAAAGAGAGCTTACATGTATTTTTTTTTGTTTTTATTTTTTTTATACTTTGCTTTGTTTGGGAGTCAACCTGCAGCTCAGAAAAAGAGAGCCGAGAAAATTAGTTGCAACACGCTAGATGTTTGTAACTGCATAAATTGGCATCATTTTGTTAGCCATTTTGATCGATCTCACATTTAACTGATAGCTTCAGTTTAGTTTATACACAACTGAAAAAACACACAGTGCATGATGAACACAAAAGGTGGTATCATGCATCAGAAGAAGATTCACTTACTTTCTCAAGTGAAATCAAAATACTGGCCCTGTAGTTAATCAAACAAGCAAGCAGTAGCAGTATTATGCTACAAAAATAATACAAGTCAGCTAGCACCGTTATGGAATTATGTTTTTAGTACTTATCTTCAATGTATATATATCGTAATTTACGTTCTTTTGCATATTTTGGTTCCAACATTAGCATATTTTTGATCTAGATTATCAGATTAGCACATGTACTCTTAAAAAGGGGTGTTAAGGCAATCATGTCGTGCTGCATATATAACATGGAATTCAAGTTATGACCAAATCACTAGAAACATATAGCAGTCTTTCTTCCAGATGATAGACAGAAAAGTAAAATTAGGAGGAAATACTCAAATCACATAGCAATCGCATTTCAACCCTAATAACAGTTCGTCAATTATCATTCATTTGCAGAATTTTTGTTTTGCCACGTTGAGTAAAAATCGAGCACAAT
This sequence comes from Triticum dicoccoides, assembly GCF_002162155.2. NCBI lineage: Eukaryota > Viridiplantae > Streptophyta > Magnoliopsida > Poales > Poaceae > Triticum > Triticum dicoccoides. Next base: position 615,106,522 of record NC_041387.1, on the reverse strand, counting down.
TCCATATATGTTTGGGAGTCAACCTGCAGCTCAGAAAAAGAGAGCTTACATGTATTTTTTTGTTTTTTATACTTTGCTTTGTTTGGGAGTCAACCTGCAGCTCAGAAAAAGAGAGCTTACATGTATTTTTTTTGTTTTTATTTTTTTATACTTTGCTTTGTTTGGGAGTCAACCTGCAGCTCAGAAAAAGAGAGCCGAGAAAATTAGTTGCAACACGCTAGATGTTTGTAACTGCATAAATTGGCATCATTTTGTTAGCCATTTTGATCGATCTCACATTTAACTGATAGCTTCAGTTTAGTTTATACAACTAAAAAAAACACAGTGCATGATGAACACAAAAGGTGGTATCATGCATCAGAAGAAGATTCACTTACTTTCTCAAGTGACATCAAAATACTGGCCCTGTAGTTAATCAAACAAGCAAGCAGTAGCAGTATTATGCTACAAGAATAATAGAAGTCAACTAGCACCGTTATGGAATTATGTTTTTAGTACTTATCTTCAATGTATATATCGTAATTTACGTTCTTTTGCATATTTTGGTTCCAACATTAGCATATTTTTGATCTAGATTATCAGATTAGCACATGTACTCTTAAAAAGGGGTGTTAAGGCAATCATGTAGTGCTGCATATATAACATGGAATTCAAGTTATGACCAAATCACTAGAAACATATAGCAGTCTTTCTTCCAGATGATAGACAGAAAAGTAAAATTAGGAGGAAATACTCAAATCACATAGCAATCGCATTTCAACCCTAATAACAGTTCGTCAATTATCATTCATTTGCAGAATTTTTGTTTTGCCACGTTGAGTAAAAATCGAGCACAATTCCATATATGTTTGGGAGTCAACCTGCAGCTCAGAAAAAGAGAGATTACATGTATTTTTTTTTGTTTTTTATACTTTGTTTTGTTTGGGAGTCAACCTGCAACTCAGAAAAAGAGAGCTTACATGTATTTTGTTTTTGTTTTTATTTTTTTTATACTTTGCTTTGTTTGGGAGTCAACCTGCAGCTCAGAAAAAGAGAGCCGAGAAAATTAGTTGCAACACGCTAGATGTTTGTAACTGCATAAATTGGCATCATTTTGTTAGCCATTTTGATCGATCTCACATTTAACTGATAGCTTCAGTTTAGTTTATACATAACTGAAAAAAAACACAGTGCATGATGAACACAAAAGGTGGTATCATGCATCAGAAGAAGATTCACTTACTTTCTCAAGTGAAATCAAAATACTGGCCCTGTAGTTAATCAAACAAGCAAGCAGTAGCAGTATTATGCTACAAGAATAATACAAGTCAGCTAGCACCGTTATGGAATTATGTTTTTAGTACTTATCTTCAATGTATATATCATAATTTACGTTCTTTTGCATATTTTGGTTCCAACATTAGCATATTTTTGATCTAGATTATCAGATTAGCACATGTACTCTTAAAAAGGGGTGTTAAGGCAATCATGTAGTGCTGCATATATAACATGGAATTCAAGTTATGACCAAATCACTAGAAACATATAGCAGTCTTTCTTCCAGATGATAGACAGAAAAGTAAAATTAGGAGGAAATACTCAAATCACATAGCAATCGCATTTCAACCCTAATAATAGTTCGTCAATTATCATTCATTTGTAGAATTTTTGTTTTGCCACGTTGAGTAAAAATCGAGCACAATTCCATATATGTTTGGGAGTCAATCCGCAGCTCAGAAAAAGAGAGCTTACATGTATTTTTTTGTTTTTTATACTTTGCTTTGTTTGGGAGTCAACCTGCAGCTCAGAAAAAGAGAGCTTACATGTATTTTTTTTGTTTTTATTTTTTTATACTTTGCTTTGTTTGGGAGTCAACCTGCAGCTCAGAAAAAGAGAGCCGAGAAAATTAGTTGCAACACGCTAGATGTTTGTAACTGCATAAATTGGCATCATTTTGTTAGCCATTTTGATCGATCTCACATTTAATTGATAGCTTCAGTTTCGTTTATACACAACTGAAAAAACGCAGTGCATGATGAACACAAAAGGTGGTATCATGCATCAGAAGAAGATTCACTTACTTTCTCAAGTGAAATCAAAATACTGGCCCTGTAGGTAATCAAACAAGCAAGCAGTAGCAGTATTATGCTACAAGAATAATACAAGTCAGCTAGCACCGTTATGGAATTATGTTTTTAGTACTTATCTTCAATGTATATATCGTAATTTACGTTCTTTTGCATATTTTGGTTCCAACATTAGCATATTTTTGATCTAGATTATCAGATTAGCACATGTACTCTTAAAAAGGGGTGTTAAGGCAATCATGTAGTGCTGCATATATAACATGGAATTCAAGTTATGACCAAATCACTAGAAACATATAGCAGTCTTTCTTCCAGATGATAGACAGAAAAGTAAAATTAGGAGGAAATACTCAAATCACATAGCAATCGCATTTCAACCCTAATAACAGTTCGTCAATTATCATTCATTTGCATAATTTTTGTTTTGCCACGTTGAGTAAAAATCGAGCACAATTCCATATATGTTTGGGAGTCAACCTGCAGCTCAGAAAAAGAGAGCTTACATGTATTTTTTTGTTTTTTATACTTTGCTTTGTTTGGGAGTCAACCTGCAGCTCAGAAAAAGAGAGCTTACATGTATTTTTTTTGTTTTTATTTTTTTATACTTTGCTTTGTTGGGGAGTCAACCTACAGCTCAGAAAAAGAGAGCCGAGAAAATTAGTTGCAACACGCTAGATGTTTGTAACTGCATAAATTGGCATCATTTTGTTAGCCATTTTGATCGATCTCACATTTAACTGATAGCTTCAGTTTAGTTTATACACAACTGAAAAAAAACACAGTGCATGATGAACACAAAAGGTAGTATCATGCATCAGAAGAAGATTCACTTACTTTCTCAAGTGAAATCAAAATACTGGCCCTGTAGTTAATCCAACAAGCAAGCAGTAGCAGTATTATGCTACAAGAATAATACAAGTCAGCTAGCACCGTTATGGAATTATGTTTTTAGTACTTATCTTCAATGTATATATCGTAATTTACGTTCTTTTGCATATTTTGGTTCCAACATTAGCATATTTTTGATCTAGATTATCAGATTAGCTCATGTACTCTTAAAAAGGGGTGTTAAGGCAAACATGTAGTGCTGCATATATAACATGGAATTCAAGTTATGACCAAATCACTAGAAACATATAGCAGTCTTTCTTCCAGATGATAGACAGAAAAGTAAAATTAGGAGGAAATACTCAAATCACATAGCAATCGCATTTCAACTCTAATAACAGTTCATGAATTATCATTCATTTGCAGAATTTTTGTTTTGCCACGTTGAGTAAAAATCGAGCACAATTCCATATATGTGTGTGTGTTAATTGATGGTGGTCTGATCTATTTTTATTGATGTTCGTATCAGATCCCTGTAAAATATCCTTCGTTTTTATTTCAATTGTTTTACTGAGATTATTTTCCTAGGAAACTACCATTGCATGTGCAGAAAACACAACATCATAAAATACAACATCTCATCTTTATCTTGGCGAGTCCGATTATGCATATACTATTTTGAGATTATATGACGAGCAATGGTAGCGTGAACAACTTTATTCGAACCATGATCTTACTTATTACAGAAGATATATAGATGAAAAATATAATGTACAATACTCCTAAGGCGGATATGATATTAGGCAATGGTATGTACACTTTCATGTCATTGTACATAATAGTAAAAAAAGGCGTCAATCCAGATACGACGAGGACGTAAAAACACATACTCCATCCGTCCCAAAATAAGCGTCCCAATCTTAGTACAACTTTATATTAAATTCAGTATAAAGTTGAGACACTTATTTTGGAACGGAGGGAATATAATCCTTTCATTTTTTTTCATGCATGTTTTCACATCATGACAATGTTTTACTAGCGTGTTCCCCGTTGCAACGCACGGGCAATTTTTCTAGTAGGATACAAATGTACAACACTCCATACCCTATCTACAGTACGACTCAAAATCCAACTGTAACATACTTGTATAAATTACATATCAATGTAAATTTGTATTCAAACTAGCATATAACATTTCTGTAGTATTTAGAGGTCTTGCATCACGCCCATGCCAAGAAGAAGAAATCCTCTGTGTTTTTTTTGGAAATCTTCTTTTCAGAACTCATTTTACGCTTTCCTTTTTAAATTGGACTGAGAAGTATGCTCGCCAATATGATTTCTACAGTAGAATTGGTCTCGGTCTAGCTGTTTGGGCCTGTGAAGTGGACAATGTGACACAAGTGTGAACAAGAGATGGATATATCGAGTGTTCCACGTGCAGTTTATCTATTGAAATATTTTCATAAATCATGTACTGCTCATTGGGTGGAATATAAATTGTAGTGCTCCTTCCTCAGATATTTCTCCGATGCATTAAATATTTGCATCACTTTCTCAATCATATGCAAGATCACTGAACATAAGTTCATGGCCCATGGTGATTCAGTTTATTGGAAATAACTTGAGAAAAAAGAGAGTGCGCCAAAAGGAAAATGTGACCTAAACCAAACCGGCAACGATAATACCCAACGGCGCAGCAACGCGCGCGTTTGCTTCTAGTAATTTTTGACAACCCTGAAAACTCACAATTAGCTTCGTGTTCTGCCCGTCTTCCCCTAAATCATGATAAGATCAGTGAGCAGTAAAAATCACAATCATATGTACTTGCCAGGATTTCCAGGTACATTTCTATAGAACTCTCTGGATCCCATGCGGAATCACGTGTGCGTACAACGCATGCAAGCGGCCGGTTTGGCCAGACCAGGAGGACAGAAGGAGGCCGACGTGACAATGCAATTGCTAATGATCAGGATCAGCTATTTTGGATTTGGCTCCCAGCGCAATCATTCGCGTAATCTTCAGACTGGTTCCTACGATTAAATACTAATGTACCAATTTCGTGTATCAAAACCAAAGGATTAAAGTGGTCTGTCCAGATCAAGAGCAAAAGAACGATAGGTATCGTTGAAACCTTATCCATCTTCTTGCGAAATCAGTACCGCTCCGTGCTGTTCTTTTCACCCTAGCTAGGTATTGCTTAGGATCTGTACTACAGGAGCAGTATTTGCTTAGGATCTTGGCAACATTGCAATCGAGAAGAAAAACAACGTTTATTAATGGCGATGGAGATGGATAGATAGCGTGTAAAAGAACATGAAAATTCTGGCCATTAAGCGCCATTTCATCGGCACCATATAATCCGTATCCTCTCATCGTCATCCGTCCCTTACATTTGCCACGCAGTCTTTGCGTTCAAGCAACACTACTGTGCTGATTTTCCAAATTTAATTCAAATACAATCAGGTCCATTATTCTTGCCTCATATCTACTGTGCCATCAATCTGTGCACATATATGTTGATCTATTGTCTAATCATACGTCGATCTATTGTCTAATCAGCAAGAGAAACCGAGGAAGCATACATACACTTGCGTACGAATGACACAATGGACCGGTAACCAGTCGTCTCGACATCATCAGTATCTGAAGCTATGCAAAAACAGGTGCGTTTTCTCAGGGTTCGGCTCCTCTACAGTTCAGTTGTTACTGTATGGGTGCTGTAGGCTCTAATATCAACCGTCCACTCTAATCTAATGGATCTCCTTTCTTTCACTTAATTCTCTTATTAAATCGCAAAAAACAGCACCCTGGACAAGAGACGCGACGGCGGTCATAAGCTCCGCTGGCCAGTTCGATGAAATCGGCACACACAGCGCCGGTACCGTCGTATGTCCAGAGCTCGCGAACCTGCAAACAAAGCGGCGCGCTGCTACCGAAACAAGATACCGTCATCATACCTGCAGCATTTGTTAGATCAATGCTAAGTAATTCATGCATCGACCAAGTAATTCTTGCATCAAGACATGTATTCATCCTCCACTTGTTAACCAGCTAGCTTTCTTCTCCATGGTAGCCCCAGACAACAATTCGTAGGGCTACAAGAACTCAAGATGGTTTTCTTGAGGAACTTATGCTCCGGTCATGCAGGCCATTTACAAGGCCGGCGAGCTCCTGGCCTCCGGCCGCGGCGGCGCCGGCGCCGCCGTGCGTTTCAGTTTCACATGCACGCTGACAGCTAAGCTGGCCGGTGCGACCAGCCGGAGGACCGCCGTTCTTCCGGCGTCGTTACAATTTTTGTTTTTGATTAATAACATAATTAAGGCAGATGAAAGAGAGCCTTTGGATTGAAACCAACGGTGGATTGTGAGAGCAACAGCATGCGTACAGTAGTAACATTACTGTAGAGGAGCCCAACCCTTTTCTCAGGGGTTCGGCTCCTCTACAGTTCAGTTGTTACTGTATGGGTGCTGTAGGCTCTAATATCAACCGTTCACTCTAATCTAATGGATCTCCTTTCTTTCACTTAATTCTCTTATTAAATCGCAAAAAACAGCACCCTGGACAAGAGACGCGACGGCGGTCATAAGCTCCGCCGGCCAGTTCGATGAAATCGGCACACACAGCGCCGGTACCGTCGTATGTCCAGAGCTCGCGAACCTGCAAACAAAGCGGCGCGCTGCTACCGAAACAAGATACCGTCATCATACCTGCAGCATTTGTTAGATCAATGCTAAGTAATTCATGCATCGACCAAGTAATTCTTGCATCAAGACATGTATTCATCCTCCACTTGTTAACCAGCTAGCTTTCTTCTCCATGGTAGCCCCAGACAACAATCGTAGGGCTACAAGAACTCAAGATGGTTTTCTTGAGGAACTTATGCTCCGGTCATGCAGGCCATTTACAAGGCCGGCGAGCTCCTGGCCTCCGGCCGCGGCGGCGCCGGCGCCGCCGTGCGTTTCAGTTTCACATGGACGCTGACAGCTAAGCTGGCCGGCGCGACCAGCCGGAGAACCGCCGTTCTTCCGGCGTCGTTACAATTTTTGTTTTTGATTAATAACATAATTAAGGCAGATGAAAGAGAGCCTTTGGATTGAAACCAACGGTGGATTGTGAGAGCAACAACATGCGTACAGTAGTAACATTACTGTAGAGGAGCCCAACCCTTTTCTCAGGGGTTCGGCTCCTCTACAGTTCAGTTGTTACTGTATGGGTGCTGTAGGCTCTAATATCAACCGTCCACTCTAATCTAATGGATCTCCTTTCTTTCACTTAATTCTCTTATTAAATCGCAAAAAACAGCACCCTGGACAAGAGACGCGACGGCGGTCATAAGCTCCGCCGGCCAGTTCGATGAAATCGGCACACACAGCGCCGGTACCGTCGTATGTCCAGAGCTCGCGAACCTGCAAACAAAGCGGCGCGCTGCTACCGAAACAAGATACCGTCATCATACCTGCAACATTTGTTAGATCAATGCTAAGTAATTCATGCATCGACCAAGTAATTCTTGCATCAAGACATGTATTCATCCTCCACTTGTTAACCAGCTAGCTTTCTTCTCCATGGTAGCCCCAGACAACAATCGTAGGGCTACAAGAACTCAAGATGGTTTTCTTGAGGAACTTATGCTCCGGTCATGCAGGCCATTTACAAGGCCGGCGAGCTCCTGGCCTCCGGCCGCGGCGGCGCCGGCGCCGCCGTGCGTTTCAGTTTCACATGCACGCTGACAGCTAAGCTGGCCGGCGCGACCAGCCGGAGGACCGCCGTTCTTCCGGCGTCGTTACAATTTTTGTTTTTGATTAATAACATAATTAAGGCAGATGAAACAGAGCCTTTGGATTGAAACCAACGGTGGATTGTGAGAGCAACAGCATGCGTACAGTAGTAACATTACTGTAGAGGAGCCCAACCCTTTTCTCAGGGGTTCGGCTCCTCTACAGTTCAGTTGTTACTGTATGGGTGCTGTAGGCTCTAATATCAACCGTCCACTCTAATCTAATGGATCTCCTTTCTTTCACTTAATTCTCTTATTAAATCGTAAAAAACCGCACCCTGGACAAGAGACGCGACGGCGGTCATAAGCTCCGCCGGCCAGTTCGATGAAATCGGCACACACAGCGCCGGTACCGTCGTATGTCCAGAGCTCGCGAACCTGCAAACAAAGCGGCGCGCTGCTACCGAAACAAGATACCGTCATCATACCTGCAGCATTTGTTAGATGAATGCTAAGTAATTCATGCATCGACCAAGTAATTCTTGCATCAAGACATGTATTCATCCTCCACTTGTTAACCAGCTAGCTTTCTTCTCCATGGTAGCCCCAGACAACAATCGTAGGGCTACAAGAACTCAAGATGGTTTTCTTGAGGAAGTTATGCTCCGGTCATGCAGGCCATTTACAAGGCCGGCGAGCTCCTGGCCTCCGGCCGCGGCGGCGCCGGCGCCGCCGTGCGTTTCAGTTTCACATGCACGCTGACAGCTAAGCTGGCCGGCGCGACCAGCCGGAGGACCGCCGTTCTTCCGGCGTCGTTACAATTTTTGTTTTTGATTAATAACATAATTAAGGCAGATGAAAGAGAGCCTTTGGATTGAAACCAACGGTGGATTGTGAGAGCAACAACATGCGTACAGTAGTAACATTACTGTAGAGGAGCCCAACCCTTTTCTCAGGGGTTCGGCTCCTCTACAGTTCAGTTGTTACTGTATGGGTGCTGTAGGCTCTAATATCAACCGTCCACTCTAATCTAATGGATCTCCTTTCTTTCACTTAATTCTTTTATTAAATCGCAAAAAACAGCACCCTGGACAAGAGACGCGACGGCGGTCATAAGCTCCGCCCGCCAGTTCGATGAAATCGGCACACATAGCGCCTGTACCGTCGTATGTCCAGAGCTCGCGAACCTGCAAACAAAACGGCGCGCTGCTACCGAAACAAGATACCGTCATCATACCTGCAGCATTTGTTAGATCAATGCTAAGTAATTCATGCATCGACCAAGTAATTCTTGCATCAAGACATGTATTCATCCTCCACTTGTTAACCAGCTAGCTTTCTTCTCCATGGTAGCCCCAGACAACAATCGTAGGGCTACAAGAACTCAAGATGGTTTTCTTGAGGAACTTATGCTCCGGTCATGCAGGCCATTTACAAGGCCGGCGAGCTCCTGGCCTCCGGCCGCGGCGGCGCCGGCACCGCCGTGCGTTTCAGTTTCACATGCACGCTGACAGCTAAGCTGGCCGGCGCGACCAGCCGGAGGACCGCCGTTCTTCCGGCGTCGTTACAATTTTTGTTTTTGATTAATAACATAATTAAGGCAGATGAAAGAGAGCCTTTGGATTGAAACCAACGGTGGATTGTGAGAGCAACATCATGCGTACAGTAGTAACATTACTGTAGAGGAGCCCAACCCTTTTCTCAGGGGTTCGGCTCCTCTACAGTTCAGTTGTTACTGTATGGGTGCTGTAGGCTCTAATATCAACCGTCCACTCTAATCTAATGGATCTCCTTTCTTTCACTTAATTCTCTTATTAAATCGTAAAAAACAGCACCCTGGACAAGAGACGCGACGGCGGTCATAAGCTCCGCCGGCCAGTTCGATGAAATCGGCACACACAGCGCCGGTACCGTCGTATGTCCAGAGCTCGCGAACCTGCAAACAAAGCGGCGCGCTGCTACCGAAACAAGATACCGTCATCATACCTGCAGCATTTGTTAGATCAATGCTAAGTAATTCATGCATCGACCAAGTAATTCTTGCATCAAGACATGTATTCATCCTCCACTTGTTAACCAGCTAGCTTTCTTCTCCATGGTAGCCCCAGACAACAATCGTAGGCCTACAAGAACTCAAGATGATTTTCTTGAGGAACTTATGCTCCGGTCATGCAGGCCATTTACAAGGCCGGCGAGCTCCTGGCCTCCGGCCGCGGCGGCGCCGGCGCCGCCGTGCGTTTCAGTTTCACATGCACGCTGACAGCTAAGCTGGCCGGCGCGACCAGCCGGAGGACCGCCGTTCTTCCGGCGTCGTTATAATTTTTGTTTTTGATTAATAACATAATTAAGGCAGATGAAAGAGAGCCTTTGGATTGAAACCAATTGAGAGACGGAGTTGGTGGCATGCATGCTGCAGCTGCAGGGTTAACTAAGGGGACCCGTCGTACGTGCATGCACTTATTTGACGCGATGTTGCATCGCCTAACTAATTCAGGGTCTCTGGCTTGGTTCAAATTTGTTAAGGGAATCACAGCTGCTAGAATACATCCAAATCGTGCCATCTTTTTTCCGAGGAGACACATACAGTAATGTGCATACAATTACAAGGTGGGCACTGCATATGTGCAGTGGCCCGCGTGGTTCAGGGGGTCTGAGTTTGATTCCCTGCGAGTCGGTTGCTAGACTGTGGATTAGTAATAGGAAAAAGAATGCTGTTGTGAATATGATCACAGTTGCTTTCCTTTGATATTCTCTGCTCGTTCAACTTGGACTTGTTTGCAAGTACTTTTGATGAGGTTGCTACGTTCACTAAGACGTTGTGCCCCAAGAAAGATTTGATGCTGCTCAACAAGTGCCTTCTACTAATAATGAAGTAAAAGCTCTAGTAAATCCACAGCTCCGCACAGCCTGAAGGAATGAACAACGTAACTTCATGGGCGCTGGGGATGCAGCATGGGGGCGCAGCTGGCAAATAAGCGTGTGTTATGAAGAATATTTTTTTGAACTAAAACCACAACAAGTATTATGGAGCGGAGGGAGTAATGATGTTTACTTTTATATACGCAAGAGTGCTTGGCCTGAATGATACCATGTGAGGAGCTTAACTGATGTGGTGATGCGATTTCATTTCAGCGTGATGTGATCTGAAAGAAACTACTATATGCATTGTGCGCGCGCGAGAAGTCGCTTAAGTGTACAACTATGTGATGACCAAAAATGTAGTTATCATTCCCTGTCTAGTAACAAATTTGTCAAGAACCCTGATGATGGCACGCCATGGAATTCAAAGGGAGGGCGTGACCCGAGAAACAGCTCGCATGCATTGACGCATATGCACTCCAGTTTCGTCAATAATGCGTGCTCGCATATGCACTCCAGTTTCGTCAATAATGCGTGCTAGCTGTTGCATGTTGACACTCTTAACCTCAAAGCAGTAGTAGTGCTTAACTAACGCATGTGTGCTGATGCGTCAATGCGAGCTGTTACAGAGGCTGACGCCCTAATTCGTGAATGCCGAATCTCAGCGCGTGATAAACAAGCTACAACGAGTGAGAGAGACCAATCTATGGATTCGTCCACCACAAATCAACCGCGGATGCTGTCGAGTCGATCGTCTAGCTCGATCGCTAGGTGGTCAAACCCACCACAGCCCCACACTAGTCAATTATCGATCTCGCGTAGCTAGCCTTGGGTCGGAGCGCAATCGGTCGAGCATTCAAGCGGCAGATAACGGCGGATTCGATCGAGCGAGCATTTTTTTTAGCGGCAGATAACTAGAGCACGATCAGCAACGGCGGATTCGATCGAGCGAGCATTGAAGCGGCGGATAACGAGAGCTAGCACGGTGTTGGCGTGTGAACGGAGGAAGATGTGCCGTCCAAATCAGGACCCCCGCCCCGCCCGGCCTGAGTTCTACATGATCTATAGTAGTCACTTGTGAACACATTGAATGCTAGATGGGGGCACCGTCTGCGTCAATCCAATGAGCAGCGGTAGCTCTCCTAGTCCTAGGTACAAGTCTAGCACTGACTACTGCTCTCTGTAAAATCGCCGTCTCGTGATTGCATTGCGTCTTGACAGTAACCACTAAACCACTCACTCCATGGCGGCCACAGGTCGAGTAAATAGCATAAACCTACTAGTTTACAGGCTAGAGTTCCAAAAAACTACAAGATTTTAATTTTTCTCAAAAAACTACGAAACACGCGGTCAGCTGTTTCAAGAAACCCAAAACTGCAGCAACTAGGGTTTTAATAATTTTCCTGACAGGTGGATCCAGGCGGTCAGAAAACCTGTTAAAATGTTAGTTGCCTGCGTTTTGGGTTTTTTGAAACAGCCGACCGTGGGTTTGGTAGTTATCTGAGAAAAATTAAAATGTTGTAG
>NC_041387.1:614977239-615094436 GCF_002162155.2 Triticum dicoccoides | reverse complement strand
TACAAGATTTTAATTTTTCTCAAAAAACTACGAAACACGCGGTCAGCTGTTTCAAGAAACCCAAAACTGCAGCAACTAGGGTTTTAATAATTTTCCTGACAGGTTGGGCCCACCGGTCAGGCCATGTGGCCCCACGCGCTCACGGCGCAGCAGTTGACAGCCGTTAGCGCGGGGCCACGTGGCCTGACAGGTGGATCCAGGCGGTCAGAAAACCTGTTAAAATGTTAGTTGCCTGCGTTTTGGGTTTTTTGAAACAGCCGACCGTGGGTTTGGTAGTTATCTGAGAAAAATTAAAATGTTGTAGTTTTTGGAACGCTAGCCTGTAAGCTAGTAGTTTTATGCTATTTAGTCCCACAGGTCGGTCGCCCACGCCCTCATTCTTCCAGCCCAGCGTACGATGATGTTCTTTCACGGTGTATGTAAGTAACTAACATTCTTGTTTTTTGTTAAAAAAAGAGGTAAATACGCTAGTGGTGCTTTAACTTGCCACGGATTTTCACTTTAGTGCCTGAACTTGAAAAATACATCTAACTGGTTCTTAAACTTGGCACGAACGTGCAAATACGGTGCTAATCCCATTTGTAGACGTAAAGTGCATCCACATGGCACTGTATATGGATGATGTGGCACTGACATAGTGTGGGGCCCAACTGTAGCTAGAAAACATAATTATTACTTGAGTACTATATACGACTCTGTGACTAGTGCAACAAACAGGAATCGAACAAGCAACCGGATGACTGCCAGCTAGTTGCGCTGGCCACTATACCAAACATGTACTTATTACAAAAAATAAGGCCACTCAATTTATATGTATTTTAACTAAAGTCTTGTGCCTCTAATTTCCTGCAGCCAGTGACCCATTTTGCACACGTTATTTTCTCAAAAAAATGTGACAAGCATATTACTACTAATCATAATAATAAATTTAAATTCAAATATTCATGTGTCAGTAATAATTACGTCATGCAAAAAAATAAATATATAGAGGACCTTGATAAAATAACATACAAAAAAAATGTTCATGTAAGTTTTAGAAATATTGACTTATTATTTAGAAAAATATTTTTTAAAATATAGTACATGAGTTTTTAAAAATATTTGTAAATTAATTATTTTTAAATATGTGAATAATTATTCAAGCCTTTGAATAAATGTACAAATATTGAAAAACGGTAATCTAAAAGAAATCAATGATTTATATTATACAAACATTGTTATAATTCATATATATTATTTCATGTTATTTTAAATATTCGTAAATCATTGTTAAATATAATCCATGGCTGTGTATTTTCAATGTTTGTTTTCAAACAGTTTGAAACACTCATATATTATATTTAAAATAGTATTTTCCACATAATTAGTTAATATTTCTAAAATTAAGTTTTTTTATCGCATACCTCTATATATTTATTTTGTGTGCACACTGATATTTGTGTATAATGAGGTAATTATTAATAACACATGAATATTCGAATCTAACTTTTATTATTATGATTATTATTTACATACTTTTTACTTTTAAAATAATGTGTGCAACATGGCCACTGGCTGCAGTCAATTTATGTACATAAGAGTTTTTTTTGTTTAAGTACATAATATCTGGGGGACTTTTTTTGTCAACAAAATATGTTGGTTGGAGTGGCTGGCGCATGCATCGCCCAAGGCACAGGTAGCATGTTCGATTCATGTAGTGCAGATTTATATGTTAATTTTCCTAATTACTGAGAGGCGGCCCACTACTCGTAGAGTATAGTGCTTAAGCATTTTTGTTTTCATAACTATGAATGGGCCCCATGCCATGTTAGTGACACATCATACATCAGCCATATACATTGCCACATCGATGCATATTATGTCTACAGACAGCGTTAGCACCGTATTTGCCCGTTCGTGCCAAGTTGTAGAACCAGTTCGATATATTTTTCAAGTTTAGGCACCAAAGTGAACATCCATGTCAAGTTCAAGCACCACTGGTGTATTTACCTCTTAAAAAAACCGCCCAGATCTATTAATCAAACCAGTAGTACAAACACACATGAAAAATGAAAAGGTTGCATCAAAGTGTGACCGCCTTCATCCTCCCGAATGGGCTGATAGCACCCCGCCGTGTGTGCCTCTATCGTCGGAGTCAACTTGTCGCTGTTGATCGTAGACGGAAAGTCATTAAGGTAACGGTCATGCTGGATCAACATTGTAGAGGAGAAACCTCCAACACCAACAGAACTAGTGGGGGAGGAAGGGACAACGCAGTGCCCTCATATCTCTCATAGGGTTTGGAGAGGAATGGCTTGGGTCTCGATCCGTCTGCGGATCGATGGGGACCAGTTCGCGGACAGTGATGTAGGAGTCAGCTATCCAACCCTGTCCATTAAACTTCCGCTTCTTTGTTTTTTTAAGCCCCAAGGTCAATATAACCACATATCAAATTGTAGATGATTGAAAATGTTCAAATGCAACAATAGTTCTAATTTTACAATCCAACAAAGTTTTTAGATAAAAGTACTTCCTCTGATCCTATTTGATTGACGCATCCTCTATATAATGTAAGTAATTTAAATTGTACAGAGGTTGCGTCAATTAATTTGGATCAGAGAGAGAGAGAGAGAGAGAGAGTAGTTAAAACTTGAATTCAATCCTTCCTATGACATCCTTCTTCAAGATAAAGTGGTCATCAAAGGACTGGACGCCATGGTAGTGACGATCAAAAACATTTTTTCGCATCCGAAAGTGCCGGTGAAAATTATCAACAAATAGGGCAGGGAGCAAAGTAGTCATCCATTGGCGCCAAATGGCCCCATACCCTGTTCCGATTGAGCACTCGATGACCCTTAATCAATCCCTTAAACTGAGAACATGCTCTTCCGCACGCCCGCGTAGACCGCTTGCATCATCACAGTTTCATCCGTGTAGTCCTCCTCAAACGACTCAACATAGTTCTCATAGATGTACTCCATGTACGAATTCATTGCTTTAAAGAAGGTACAAAAAAGATTAGCATGGGCATTTCAGCAAACACTTGCCATGGAGCTCTTAATTTGAAAATTTTGAAAATCAAAATTTAGGGTTTAAAAATTCTGAAAAAAATACACACATACATATGGATGTATACTACTTGTCTGCAAAGTTCCACACCAAAATATGTTTTTGTGCGAGCAATAAAAAATGACAAAATCACGTATTTCTAGCACAGATAACATTCACTATAAAAGTACGTGATTTTTTGTTTTTGCAGTTCACATCAAAACATATTTCGTGATGAAATTTCACACATCTTATATACTACATCTATAAGTACTAATTATTAAATGTGTATAAGGAAGATGTTTCTCATGTATACGAAAAAATGAATTTGAACAATAAACAAGAGCATTTGAAAATCTTAATAAAAAATTAAATGTTAAATGTGTATAGAAACAAGTGTTGATCATGTACTAAAAAATGTTAATCTTGCATTAAAAAAATGTTAATCTCATATTTGAAAAATGTTAAAACCTGTATTAGAGAAATGTTCTTCACATAACAAAAATATAGAATGAAAATAAAAAAACAAAGGAAATAAAAAACAATGTAATCCCAAAAATAAAAAAGAAAGAAAAAACACACAAAAAAGAAACAGAAGAAACAAGTGTAGAAGAATAAAAAACTGTGAAACCCGATAAAGAACAAAGAAAAAACAGAGAAAACCAAGAAAGAAACAATAACCCCAAAAAAGGAAGAAAAAATAATGAAAGAAACAAAACGGAAACCAAAGAAAGGCAGCCAGAAAAAACAAGTAAACGACGACAAAAAGAAAACCAAAAGAAGAGAGAAGAAATAAAAAACCACAAACATAGAAAACAATAAAAATCAAACAAAATAATCAAAAAGTGACATGTGTTGAAGAACAACGAAAATGATGAAAACCGACAAAGAAACATAACTAGAACATAGAAAAGGGATGAGAAAACCAAAGTATAACGAGGAAACAATAAAAATTGAGGGAGAAACAAAAACCAAGAAAAAAAGAAAAAGGTAACACGAAATCTGAAAACCAACGAAAAACCATGCAAAAATGAGAAGGAACAAAGAAAACAAAAACACCAAAAACAGTCCTTGATAAGAAAAAAAAGACACTATAAAAAGGAAAAAAACAGAAAACCCGTGACAAACCCAAAGAAAATTGGTTGAAAAAAAGAAAAAAAAAACAAAGATACCGGTTGAAGAAACAGAAGAAAACCAGAGTAAAACTGGAAAACGGAAGAAGAAACCGAATAAACCAAACAAAACTGGGACAGCCCAATGGCTACACGTGGAGAAATGACGCACATGCCCTTCTTATTTTTTATTTTTTTAGTCACACGTGCCCTTCTGATGTGACTCACTTGACCACGGCTTCTATTTGGCGGCTTAAGTCGCTACGTAGCAACCTAGGCGTACATCTCACATCTCGAGCCTCTCTAGTGTAAATGCGGGCCCATTTCAACTGGTTTTCGCCATTTTTTCCTGGTCATTTACATATTTTCTTTTTTCTATTCTTACTTTTGTTTTATTTTTATTTTTCTTTCTCGTTTTATTTTCTATTTTGATTGTCCTTTCCCTTTTTCTATTTTTTATAAATAATTTTCATTTATTGAATTTTCAAGACGACTTTAAAATGTATGCACATTTTTTGTAGTCATGAACATTTTCAAATTTGCAAAAATATGATTGAAATCATGAACATATAAAATTCAAATTCTTTCTGAAATCATGCAAATTTCAAATTTGTTAAAAAATTAAAATTTTGAACATTTATAAAATTCACGAACATTTATCTTGCAAATTCCCGAACATTTCTTGAAATTATGAACAATTGTTTAAAGTTGGGAACAAGTTTTTGAAATTCAATAGCATTTTTTTGTTTGACATTTTTTTGAAATCCATGAATCTGTAAAACATATAGTTTGGGAAACTGCTCGACATCCTAAATGGGGTGTGGCTATCTCATTATATAGGAGTACCAAAGGGTACAATACAAATACAGGTGTATACAAGAGTCCTCGTATATATACAGTCTAACACCCTCCCTCAATCTTAACTATGGTCTGAGGTACAAAGCAAGATAAGATTGCGCCTACAACCTACAAATTGTGATTGTGGAAGAGGCTTCGTGAAGATGTCAGCAAGTTGATCCTTTAACGAGATGAACTTGATACCGAGGAGCTTCTGTGCAACGCGTGTTGGGGAACGTAGCAGAAATTCAAAATTTTCTACGCATCACCAAGATCAATCTATGGAGAGACTAGCAACGAGAGAGAGGGGAGTGCATCTTCATATCCTTGAAGATCGCTAAGCGGAAGCGTTACAAGAACGCGGATGAAGGAGTCGTACTCGTAGCGATTCAGATCGCGGTTGATTCCGATCTAAGCGCCGAACAACGGCGCCTCCGCGTTCAAGACACGTGCAGCCCGATGACGTCTCCCGTGCCTTGATCCAGCAAAGGGAGAGGGAGAGGTTGGGGAAGACTCCGTCCAGCAGCAGCACGACGGCGTGGTGGTGGTGAAGGAGCGCGGTACTCCAGCAGGGCTTTGCTAAGCACTATGAGAGACGAGGAGGAAGAGAGGTAGGGCTGCGCCTTGGGAGAGAAAGATTCGTGTGTTGGGCAGCCCCAAAACCTCCACTATATATAGGGGCAAGGGGGAGGGGGAGGCGCCCTAGGGTTTCCCCTAGGGGGCGGCGGCCAGGGCAGATGGGATCTCCCCTTTGGGTGACTTGGCCCCCAAGCCAGGAGGTGGGAACCCTAGATGGGGCGCCCCAAACCTCCTGGTCACGTGGGAATAGGTGAGGGGGGCGCACAACCCCTTAGTGGGCTGGTTTTCCCCCTTCCCTTGGCCCATGAAGCCCCCTAACACTTGCCGGGGCTCCCGAAACACCTTTCGGTCATGCTAGTCATCACCCGGTACCTCCGGAACACTTGCGGACTCCAAAACCCTTCGTCCAATATATCAATCTTCACCTCCGGACCATTCCGGGACTCCTCGTGATGTTCGGGATCTCATCCGGGACTCCGAACAACATTCGGTAACCACGTACATACCTTCCCTATAACCCTAGCATCATCGAACCTTAAATGTGTAGACCCTACGGGTTCGGGAACCATGCAGACATGACCGAGACAACTCTCCGGCCAATAACCAACAGCGGGATCTGGATACCCATGTTGGCTCCCACATGTTCCACGATGATCTCATCGGATGAACCACGATGTCAAGGATTCAATCAATCCCGTATACAATTCCCTTTGTCTACCGGTATAGTACTTGCCCGAGATTCGATCGTCAGTATGCCGATACCTTGTTCAATCTCGTTACCGGCAAGTCTCTTTACTCATTCCGTAACACATCATCCCGTGATCAACTCCTTGATCACATTGTGCACATTATGATGATGTCCTACCGAGTGGGCCCAGAGATACCTCTCCGTCACACGGAGTGACAAATCCCAGTCTCGATTCGTGCCAACCCAACAGACACTTTCGGAGATACCCGTAGTGCATCTTTATAGCCACCCAGTTACGTTGTGACGTTTGGTACACCCAAAGCATTCCTACGGTATCCGAGAGTTGCACAATCTCATGGTCTAAGGAAAAGATACTTGACATTAGAAAAGCTTTAGCAAACGAACTACACGATCTTGTGCTATGCTTAGGATTGGGTCTTGTCCATCACATCATTCTCCTAATGATGTGATCCCGTTATCAATGACATCCAATGTCCATGGTCAGGAAACCTGACCATCTGTTGATCAACGAGCTAGTCAACTAAGGCTCACTAGGGACATGTTGTGGTCTATGTTTTCACATGTATTGCAGTTTCCGGTCAATACAATTATAGCATGAATAATAGACAATTATCATGAACAAGGAAATACAATAATAACCATTTTATTATTGCCTCTAGGGCATATTTCCAACAGTCTCCCACTTGCACTAGAGTCAATAATCTAGTTCACATCACTATGTGATTGTAATGAATCGACACCCATGGGGTTTGATCATATCTCGCTTGTGAGAGAGGTTATTAGTCAACGGATCTGAACCTTTCAGATCCGTGTGTGTTTTGGAAATCTCTATGTCATCTCCTAGATGCAACTACCACGCTCTATTTGGAACTATTCCAAATACTGTTCTACTATACGAATCCGGTTTACTACTCAGAATAATCCGGATTAGTGTCAAATTTTGCATCGGCGTAACCCTTTACGACAAACTCTTTTACCACCTCCATAATCGAGAAAATTCCTTAGTCCACTAGTTACTAAGGATAAGTTTGACCGCTGTCCTGTGATCCATTCCTGGATCACTCTTGTACCCCTTGACTGACTCATGGCAAGGCACACTTCCGGTGCGGTACACAATATAGCATACTATAGAGCCTACGTCTGAAGCATAGGGGATGACCTTCGTCCTTTCTCTCTCTTCTGCCGTGGTCATTTCTTGAGTCTTACTCAATACTCACACCATATAACACAGCCAAGAACTCCTTCTTTGCTGATCTATTTTGAACTCCTTCAAAATCTTGTCACGGTATGTATTCATTTGAAAGTACTATTAAGCGTTTTGATCTATCCTTATAGATCTTGATGCTCAATGTTCAAGTAACTTAATCCAGGTTTTCCATTGAAAAACACTTTTCAAATAACCCTATATGCTTTCCAGAAATTCTACATCATTTCCGATCAACAATATGTCAACAACATATACTCATCAGAAATGCTATAGTGCTCCCACTCACTTCTTTGGAAATACAAGTTTCTCATAAACTTTGTATAACCCAAAATCTTTGATCATCTCATCAAAGCGTATATTCCAACTCCGAGATGCTTACTCTAGTCCTTAGAAGGATTGCTGGAGCTTTGCACACTTGTTAGCATCTTTCAGGATTGACAAAACCTTCTGGTTGTATCACATACAGCCTTTCCTCAAGGATATCGTCGAGGAAACAATGTTTTGACATCCTATCTGCAAGATTTCATAAATCATGGAGTAATTGCTAATATAATTCCAACAGACTCTTAGTATCGCTACGAGTGAGAAAGTCTCATCGTAGTCAACTCCTTGAACTTGTCGGAAAACATCTTAACGAGAAGTCGAGCTTTCTTAATGGTGATACTTACCATCATTGTCCGTCTTCCTTTTAAAATCCATCTGTACCCAACAACCTTACGACCATCAATTAGTTCTTCCAAAGTCTATACTTTGTTTTCATACATGGATCCTCTCTCGGATTTTATGGCCTCGAGCCATTCTTCGGAATCCAGTCCCACCATCGCTTCTCCATAGCTCGTAGGTTCATTATTGACTAGCAACATGACCTCCAAGACATGATTACCGTACCACTCTTAAGCAGTACGCACCCTTGTCGTCCTACGAGGTTTGGTAGTGACTTGATCCGAAGTTTCGTGATCACTATCATCAACTTCCACTTCAATTGGTGTAGGTGCCACATGAACAACTTCTTGTGCCCTGCTACACACTGTTGAAGTAATGCTTCAATAACCTCATCAAGTCTCCACCATCCTCCCACTCAATTCTTTCGAGAGAAACTTTTTTCTCGAGAAAAGACCCATTTCTAGAAACAATTACTTTTGCTTCCGGATCTGAATTAGGAGGTATACCCAACTGTTTTGGGTGTCCTATGAAGATGTATTTATCCGCTTTGGGTTCGAGCTTATCAGGATGAAACTTTTTCACATAAGCGTCGCAGCCCCAAACTTTCAAGAAACGACAGCTTAGGTTTCTCTAAACCATAGTTCATACGGTGTCATCTCAAAGGAATTACGTGGTGCCCTATTTAAAGTGAATGCAGTTGTCTCTAATGCCTAACCCATGAACGATAGTGGTAATTCGATAAGAGACATCATGGTATGCCCCATATCCAATAGGGTGCATCTATGATGTTCGAACACACCATCACACTATGGTGTTCCAGGCGGTGTTAGTTGCGAAACAATTTCCACAATGTCTTAATTGTGTACCAAACTCGCAACTCAGATATTCATCTCTATGATCATATCATAGACATTTTATCCTCTTGTCACGAAGATCTTCAACTTCACTCTGAAATTACTTGAACCTTACAATAATTCAGACTTGTGTTTCATCAAATAAATATACTCAGCATCTACTCAAATCATCTATGAAGTAAGAACATAATGATATCCACTGCGTGCCTCAACACTCATTGGACTGCACACATCAAAATGTATTACTTCCAACAAGTTGCTTTCTTGTTCCATCTTACTGAAAAACGAGGCTTTTCAGTCATCTTGCCCAGGTGGTATGATTTGCATGACTCAAGTGATTCAAAATCAAGTGAGTCCAAACGATCCATCTGCATGGAGTTTCTTCATGCGTACATACGAATAGACATGGTTCGCATGTCTCAAACTTTTCAAAAACGAGTGAGTCCAAATATCCATCAACATGGAGCTTCTTTATGCGTTTTATACCAATATGACTTACATGGTAGTGCCACAAGTAGGTGGTACTATCATTACTATCTTATATCTTTTGGCATGAACATGTGTATCACTACGATCGAGATTCAATAAACCATTCTTTTAGGTGCAAGACCATTGAAGGTATTATTCAAATAAATAGAGTAACCATTATTCTCCTTAAATGAATAACCGTATTGCGATAGACATAATCCAATCATGTCTATGCTCAACGCAAACACCAAATAACAATTATTTAGGTTTAACACCAATCTCGATGGTAGAGGGAGCAGGCGATGCTTGATCACATCAACCTTGGAAACACTTCCAACACACATCGTCATCTCCCCATTAGCTAGTCTCCGTTTATTCCGTAGCTCTTTTATTTCGAGTTACTAACACTTAGCAACCGAACCGGTATCTTAATACCCTGGTGCTACTAGGAGTACTAGTAAAGTACACATTAATACAATGTATATCCAATATACTTCTGTCAACCTTGCCAGCCTTCTCATCTACCAAGTATCTAGGATAATTCTGCTTCAGTGACCGTTCCCTCATTACAGAAGCACTTAGTCTCGGGTTTGGGTTCAACCCTGGGTTTCTTCACTAGAGCAGCAACTGATTTGCCGTTTCATGAAGTATCCCTTCTTGCCCTTGCCCTTCTTGAAACTAGTGGTTTCACTAACCATCAACAGTTGATGCTCCTTCTTGATTTCTACTTTCACGGTGTCAAACACCGCGAATATTTCAAGGATCATCATATCTATCCCTGATATGTCATAGTTCATCACGAAGCTCTAGCAGCTTGGTGGCAATGACTTTGGAGAAACATCACTATCTCATCCGGAAGATTAACTCCCACTTGATTCAAGTGATTTTTGTACTCAGACAATCTGAGCACAAGCTCAACGATTGAGCTTTTCTTCCTTAGTTTGCAGGCTAAGAAACTCGTCGGAGGTCTTATACCTCTTGACGTGGGCACGAGCCTGAAATCCCAATTTCAGCCCTCGAAACATCTCATATGTTCCATGACATTTCGAAATCTTCTTCGGTGCCTCAATTCTAAACCGTTTAACATTACTGAACTATCACGTAGTTATCAAAACGTGTATGTCAGATGTTCGCAACATCCACAGACGACGTTCGAGGTTCAGTACACCGAGCGGTGCATTAAGGACATAAGCCTTCTACGTAGTAATGAGGACAATCCTCAGTTTACGGACCCAGTCCGCATAATTGCTACTATCAACTTTCAACTAAATTTTCTCTAGGAACATATCTAAAACAGTAGAACTAAAGTGCGAGCTACGACATAATTTGCAAAAACCTTTTGACTATGTTCAGGATAATTAAGTTCATCTTATGAACTCCCACTCATATAGACATCCCTCTAGTCAGCTAAGTGATACATGATCCGAGTCAACTAGGCCGTGTCCAATCATCACGTGAGACGGATTAGTCATCGTCGGTGAACATCTTCATGTTGATCGTATCTACTATACGACTCATGCTCGACCTTTCGGTCTCTTGTGTTCCGAGGCCATGTCTGTACATGCTAGGCTAGTCAAGTCAACCTAAGTGTTTCGCGTGTGTAAATCTGGCTTACACCCATTGTATGTGAACATTAGAATATATCACACCCGATAATCACGTGGTGCTTCGAAACAATGAACTTTCGCAACGGTGCACAGTTAGGGGGAACACTTTCTTGAAATTATTATGAGGGATCATCTTATTTACTACCGTCGTTCTAAGCAAATAAGATGCATAAACATGATAAACATCACATGCAATCAAAAGGTGACATGATATGGCCAATATCATTTTGCTCCTTCTGATCTCCATCTTCGGGGCTCCATGATCATCATCATCACCGGCATGACACCATGATCTCCATCATCGTGTCTCCATGAAGTTGTCTCGCCAACTATTACTTCTACTACTATGGCTAACGGTTTAGCAATGAAGTAAAGTAATTACATGGCGTTATTCAGTGACACGCAGGTCATACAATAAATAAAGACAACTCCTATGGCTCCTGCCGGTTGTCATACTCATCGACATGCAAGTCGTGATTCCTATTACAAGAACATGATCAATCTCATACATCACATATCATTCATCACATTCTTTTGGCCATATCACATCACATAGCATACCCTGCAAAAACAATTTAGACGTCCTCTAATTGTTGTTTGCATGTTTTACGTGGCTGCTATGGGTTTCTAGCAAGAACGTTTCTTACCTACGCAAAAGCCACAACGTGATATGCCAATTGCTATTTACCCTTCATAAGGACCCTTTTCATCGAATCCGATCCGACTAAAGTGCGAGAGACTGGCACCCGCTAGCCACCTTATGCAACAAGTGCATGTCAGTCGGTGGAACCTGTCTCACGTAAGTGTACGTGTAAGGTCGGTCCGGGCCGCTTCATCCCACAATACCATCGAAACAAGATAGGACTAGTAACGGTAAGCATATTGAACAAAATCAACGCCCACAACAACTTGTGTTCTACTCGTGCATAGAATCTATGCAATAGACCTAGCTCATGATGCCACTGTTGGGGAACGTAGCAGAAATTCAAAATTTTCTATGCATCACCAAGATCAATCTATGGAGAGACTAGCAACGAGAGAGAGGGGAGTGCATCTTCATACCCTTGAAGATCGCTAAGCGGAAGCGTTACAAGAACGCGGATGAAGGAGTCATACTCATAGCGATTCAGATCGCGGTTGATTCCGATCTAAGCGCCGAACAACGGCGCCTCTGTGTTCAACACACGTGCAGCCCGATGACGTCTCCCATGCCTTGATCCAGCAAGGGGAGAGGGGAAGGTTGGGGAAGACTCCGTCCAGCAGCAGCACGACGGCGTGGTGGTGGTGGAGGAGCGCGGTACTCCAGCAGGGCTTCGCCAAGCACTACGAGAGACGAGGAGGGAGAGAGGTAGGGCTGCGCCTTGGGAGAGAAAGACGCGCGTGTTGGGCAGCCCCAAAACCTCCACTATATATAGGGGCAAGGGGGAGGGGGAGGCGCCCTAGGGTTTCCCCTAGGGGGGGGGGCGGCCAGTGTAGATGGGATCTCCCCTTTGGGTGACTTGGCCCCCAAGCCAGGAGGTGGGAACCCTAGATGGGGCGCCCCAAACCCCCTGGTCACATGGGAATAGGTGAGGGGGGAGCACAACCCCTTAGTGGAATGGTTTTCCCCCTTCCCTTGGCCCATGAAGCCCCCCAACACTTGCCGGGGCTCCCGAAACACCTTTCGGTCATGCTGGTCATCACCCGGTACCTCCGGAACACTTCCGGACTCCAAAACCCTTTGTCCAATATATCAATCTTCACCTCTGGACCATTCCGTGACTCCTCATGACGTCCGGGATCTCATCCGGGACTTCGAACAACATTCGGTAACCGCGTACATACCTTCCCTATAACCCTAGCGTCATCGAACCTTAAGTGTCTAGACCCTACGGGTTCGGGAACCATGCAGACATGACCGAGACAACTCTCCGGCCAATGACCGAGACAACTCTCCGACTCAATTCTCTCAAAAAGGACTGAACCCATATGATCTCAGCAGTCGCATCAGCAACTGCTTTGTACTCAGTTTCAGTACTGCGGTGAGACACCATAGCTTGCTTGCGAGCATTCCAGGCGATCAAGTTAGGAGAAAGAAACACTGCATATACCCCTGTGGATCGCCTGTCATCAGGACTGCCAGCCCAATCTGCATCTGAAAATGCTGAGATCTCACAAGATGGTTCAGGCCAGAGAAGCAAACCATAGGAAGCAGTGAGGCAGATATAACGGAGGATACGCTTCACAGCTGACCAATGAGACATCCTGGGTGCATGGAGGTACTGACAGACATGGTTGACTGCATAGGAAACATCGGGTCTGGTGATAGTAAGATACTGCAGACCACCAACGAGACTGCGATACTCGGTAGCATCATCAGGTGGAAGAAGATCTCCATCAAGAGTAGAGAGCCGATCAGTAGCAGACATCGGAGTGATCGCATGTTTACACTTCAGCATGCTAGCACGACGCAACAAGTCTAGAGAATACTTCTTCTGAGTAAGAGTCAACCTAGCAGAAGATCGCGAAACCTCCAGACCAAGGAAAAAGTAAAGAGCACCTAAGTCATTGACAGCAAAATCACCACTCAAGGCATCCACAAGACGATCAGCAGCAGCATTGGAGGAACTGATGAGGATGATATCATCAACATAAACCAGTAGATACATCGTAACCTCAGGACGCTGAAGAAGAAACAATGACGTGTCAGCTGTGGAGGGAAGAAACCCCAGCGCCCGAAGAACAGAGCCAAGACAAGCATGCCACGGACGGGGAGCCTGTTAAAGTCCATATAGCGCCTTAACAAGACGACAGAGATGATGAGGACGTGCAGGACCCACAAAACCCTCCGGCTGATGCATATAAACCTCTTCCTCCAAAACTCCATGCAAGAAAGCATTCTGCACATCAAGCTGACGAAGAAACCATCTGCGAGTAACGGCAAGAGACAACAGCAAACGAATAGTAGTGGGCTTGATAACTGGAATGAATGTTTCTTCATAATCAAGACCATACCTATGTTTGAAACCTTTGGCAACTAGCCTGGCCTTGTAGCGCTCAATAGACCCATCAGCATGTCTCTTGACTTTGAAAACCCACTTAGAATCAATAACGTTAACACCAGTCACTGGAGGAACAAGATGCCAAATGTCATTCTTCAGCAGGGCCTGAAACTCCTGTTCCATCGCGGCACGCCAGTGAGGAATACCCAATGCAACCTGAAAATGGCGAGGCTCAACAATAGGATCTGCAGCAATATGAGCCATTCAAGCAGCGAGCCATGCGACGGTCCCATCAGTGCGTTGCTTTGGCTGAAAAATACCCGTTCGACTGCGTGTTCGAGGACGAAGAGCAACAATAGTGGGTTGTGCTGACGATGCTGAAGTCGATGCAGAGGACGGCATCAGCAGAGGCGAGGCCGAAAATCCCTGCGAGCCGGTGCCAGAGTCACCTGGCAACGGGGATGCAGGTGGTGTTGGGCCACATGCGGCCGGCCCATCCAAAGCCGGGTCATCCGACGCAGGGGACCCAGTAGCTGGGCCGGGCAGTTGGAGCAGGACACCCAGCCACTGGGTCGGGTGATGGGCCAGGCGAGGCAACCACCAGGCCCGGTGGGAGCGACACTCGCAGGGTGGCCGCAAGCGAGAGCGGCGCCACGGGTTGACTGCGGGTGCAGCCTCCACAGGCTGTCAGGCGCCACCCGCTATGCATGTCCCATGCATACGACCCACATCCCGTTCTAAAACATCTTCCGGCGCATGTTCATCAAGCAGCTCAAGATGAGCACCATATCCAATACCCGCATCATGATTAGGAAGCAACACAGGAGTATTTACAACATCCACAAATTGATCAGGCAAGGGTGTGGTAGAGTGAACATGTGGCATAGGAGTGTCAGAGTTGGTCGAAAGTGCATGAAAGGGGAACACATTCTCATCAAATACGACATCACGAGATATGAAGACGCGATTGATGGGAACGTGCATACATTTATACCCTTTGTGAAGGGAACTATACCCAAGAAAAACACACTTTTTAGACTGAAACTCTAGCTTACATTTGTTGTATGGACGCAAATGGGGCCAACATGCACACCCAAACACTTTGAGGAATGTGTAATCTGGAATTTCATGGAGCAAGAGTTCAAGTGGGGTTTTCATATTCAGGAGTCGTGAGGGAAGCCTATTGATGAAAAAACAGGCGTGGAGAAAGCATCACTCCAGAACCTAAACGGAATGAAGGCATGAGCTAGCAAAGTGAGACCAGTTTCTACAAGATGTAGATGCTTACGTTCAACGGTTCCATTATGCTGATGTGTATGAGGACAAGACACACGATGTGAAATCCCAAGTTTGTTGAAGAACGTGTTGAGGTTGTAGTATTCAAACCCCCAGACGGATTGAACATGGATAATTCTCTGCTTAAGGAGACGCTCAACGTGTGCTTGAAACTGAATAAAAATATCAAACACATCAGAATTTCACTTAATAAGATAAAGCCAAGTAAACCGTCTATAAGCATCAATGAAACTAGCATAATAATTGTGGCCACTAACAGACATTTGGGCATGACCCCATACATCAGAAAACACAAGCTCAGGAGGATGTTTCACAACACGACTAGACTCTGAAAACGGAAGCTGATGACTCTTGCCCTACTGACAGGCATCACAAATAGTTTCAATAGTTTTATTGGACACAGCCGGTAGTTCATGACGATGTAGCACATGACGAACTATAGGTGCAGCAGGGTGACCAAGGCGCGCATGCCAATGTGTAGGTGACACAGGAATACAGCTGAACGCCTGAGGAGAAGACTGCATAGGAGATGTGGGCGGCGTGTCAAGTGCATATAAACCATGGCGAAGACGACCACTAAGCAGAACGGTCCTCGTGTCCTGATCCTTGATAAAGAAACAAAAACAGTGAAACTCAGCAAGGACATTATTATCACGAGTAAGTTGAGGAATAGACAACAAACTACGTGTAGCAGTGGGAACACGAAGAACATTGGAAAGATGCAGTTTTCGACAATTATGTGCAGGGAGTGAAGCCTGACCAACATGGGAGATGCACATACCTGCTCCATTGGTGGTGTGCACCTGATCATGACCACGATACGGCTCCTGAGTGGAAAGCTTAGCCATCTCGTTGGTGAGGTGGTTTGTGGCTCCCGTGTCCATGTACCATGTAGGATCAATGGAGTAAGACGGAGTGCGCCCATGTTCATGACTCGTCACCACAGCAGCCTGTTTCTCATTCCCTTTGCCATTATTTCCCAGGCCGAGAAAATCTTGCTTGTAGCATCGATGACAGCAAGAGGTGATGTGACGCTCAAGGCCACACAGCTGACAGGCCTGCTGAGCGCGGGAGCTGGGACAACAAGCCACCGGCCTGGTACCGCCAATGATGGACGGCGCGGCGCCTCGCGGAGCCTGCGGGGATGAGGGCGCCGGCTTCCCACCGAGCGGCGATGGCTTCTGTGGCTTACCACGGGTCGCGGCGTTGGCAGAGACAAAACTCGGAGAAGCTTGACGCACTTTTGATGCGATGTTCACGACCAAGAAGACGCACATAGAGCTCTCGCGGCGGAAGTGGTGCCTCACGACTATGAATGTTCTCAATGAGATTGTCATAGTCATCATCAAGGCCATTGAGCATGTGGGTGCTGAAATCCTCATCTCCAAGCGGCTGACCAATCGAGGCCAGGGTGTCGGCGAGGCCAGACATCTTGGTTAAGTACTCAGTGATGGTGAGACTGCCGAGCTTAGTCTCCCCCAACTCGGTGCGGATAGAATGAGCACGCGCCTGAGATTGGGAGGCGAAGCTGCTGTGAAGCGCCGACCAAACATCTCGCGACGTTGTGGCGAAGATGACCAGCGACAACACGCTCGGAGAAAGCGATGACTGAATAGCGGAGAGGATCACCTGGTCCTGGGCCACCCACACGTGATGCGCCGGATGGTATGGCGACGGACACGGGATGTAGCCATCGACGTATCCCTCCAAGTAACGGCTGCGAAGGAGAGGCAGCACCTGGGCCCACCATGACAAATAATTATACGGCATTGATAACCCACAAGTATAGGGGATCGCAACAGTTTTCGAGGGTAGAGTATTCAACCCAAATTTATTGATTCGACACAAGGGGAGCCAAAGAATATTCTCAAGTATTAGCAGTTGAGTTGTCAATTCAACCACACCTGGATAACTTAGTATCTGCAGCAAAGTATTTAGTAGCAAAGTAGTATGATAGCAATGGTAACAGTGGCAAAAGTAATGATAGCAGTTTTGTAGTAATTGTAACAGTAGCAACGGTAAAGTAAATAAGCAAAGCACAATATGTGAAAAGCTCGTAGGCATTGGATCAGTGATGGATAATTATGTCGGATGCAATTTATCATGTAATAATTATAACATAGGGTGACACAGAACTAGCTCCAGTTCATCAATGTAATGTAGGCATGTATTCCGAATATAGTCATACGTGCTTATGGAAAATAACTTGCATGACATCTTTTGTCCTACCCTCTCGTGGCAGCGGGGTCCTAATGGAAACTAAGGGATATTAAGGCCTCCTTTTAATAGAGTACCGGACCAAAGCATTAACACATACTGAATACATGAACTCCTCAAACTACGGTCATCACCGAGAAGTATCCCGATTACTGTCACTTCGGGGTTGTCGGGTCATAACACATAATAGGTGACTATAGACTTGCAAGATAGGATCAAGAACTCACATATATTCATGAAAACATAATAGTTTCAGATCTGAAATTATGGCACTCGGGCCCTAGTGACAAGCATTAAGCATAGCAAAGTCATAGCAACATCAATCTCAGAACATAGTGGATACTAGGGATCAAACCCTAACAAAACTAACTTGATTACATGGTAAATCTCATCCAATCCATCACCGTCCACCAAGCCTACGATGGAATTACTCACGC
Source organism: Triticum dicoccoides (assembly GCF_002162155.2). NCBI lineage: Eukaryota > Viridiplantae > Streptophyta > Magnoliopsida > Poales > Poaceae > Triticum > Triticum dicoccoides. The sequence goes on along the minus strand of NC_041387.1, from coordinate 615,076,442 downwards.
ACGGCGGTGAGCATCATGAAATTGGTGATGGAGGATGGTTGATGATGACGACGGCGATGAATCCCCCTCTCTGGAGCCCCGAACGGACTCCAGATCAGCCCTCCCGAGAGGTTTTAGGGCTTGGCAGCGGCTCCGTATCATAAAACGTGATGAAACTTCCTCTCTAATTCTTTCTCCGCGAGACGAAATATATGGAGTTGGAGTTGAGGTCGGTGGAGCATCAGGAGGCCCACGAGACAGGGGTGCGCCCAGGGGGAGGGGGCGCGCCCCCCACCCTTGTGGACAGGGTGTGGGCCCCCTAGCCTTGATTCTTTCGCCAATATTTTTTATCTTTTCCAAAAGTTATCTCCGTGGATTTGCAGGTCATTCCGAGAACTTCTATTTCTGCACAAAAATAACACCATGACAGTTCTGCTAAAAACAGCGTCAGTCCGGGTTAGTTCCATTCAAATCATGCAAATTAGAGTCCAAAACATGGGCAAAAGTGTTTGGAAAAGTAGATACGTTGGAGACGTATCAACTCCCCCAAGCTTAAACCTTTGCTTGTCCTCAAGCAATTCAGTTGATAAACTGAAAGTGATAAAGAAAAACTTTTACAAACTCTATTTGCTCTTGTTGTTGTAAATATGTAAAGCCAACATTCAAGTTTTCAGCAAAGATTATGAACTAACCATTTTCACAATAACACTTAGGTGTCATGTTTACTCATATCAATGGCATAATCAGCTAGCGAGCAATAATAATAAAACTCGGATGACAACACTTTCTCAAAACAATCATAATATGATATAACAAGATGGTATCTCACTAGCCCTTCCTGAGACCGCAAAACATAAATGCAGGGCATCTTTAAAGATCAAGGACTGACTAAACATTGTAATTCATGGTAAAAGAGATCCAGTCAAGTCATACCCGATATAAACTAATAGTAATGCATGCAAATGTCAGTGTGCTCTCCAGCGGGTGCTTTTTAATAAGAGGATGATGACTCAACATAAAAGTAAATAGATAGGCCCTTCACAGAGGGAAGCAGGGATTTGTAGAGGTGCCAGAGCTCGATTTTAAAATAGAGAGATAAATAACATTTTGAGCAGTATACTTTCACTGTCAACATACCAACTATGAGATCTTGATATCTTCCATGCTACACACATTATAGGCGATTTCCAAACAGAATGGTAAAGTTTATACTCCCTCACCACCAACAAGCATCAATCCATGGCTTGCTCGAAACAACGAGTGCCTCCAACTAACAACAATCCTGGAGGAGTTTTGTTTAATTATTTTGATTTGCTTTGATCTTTTTGATCATGGGACTGGGCATCCCGGCTACCAGCCATTTTCTCGTGAATGAGGAGCGGAGTCCACTCCTCTTGAGAATAACCCACCTAGCATGGAAGATACAGACAACCCTAGTTGAAACATGAGCTGCTCGAGCATACAAAATAGAATTTCATTTGAAGGTTTGGAGTTTGGCACATACAAATTTACTTGGAACGGCAGGTAAATACCGCATATAGGAAGGTATGGTGGACGCATATGGAATAACTTTGGGGTTTATGGAGTTTGGATGCACAAGCAGTATTCCCGCTTAGTACAAGTGAATGCTAGCAAAAGACTGGGAAGCGACCAACTGAGAGAGCGACAACAGTCATGAACATGCATTAAAATTAATCAATACCGAGTGCAAGCATGAGTAGGATATAATCCACCATGAACATAAATATCGTGAAGGCTATGTTGATTTTTGTTTCAACTACTTGCGTGAACATGTGCCAAGTCGAGTCACTCAATTCACTTAAAGGAGGATACCACCCTATCATACCACATCACAACCGTTTTAATAGCATGTTGGCACGCAAGGTAAACCATTATAAGCTCCTAGCTAATTAAGCATGGCATAAGCAACTATAATCTCTAATTGTCATTGAAAACATGTTTATTCATAATAGACTGAATCAGGAACGATGAACTCATCATATTTACAAAAACAAGAGAGGTCAAGTTCATACCAGCTTCTCTCATCCCAACCATTTCATCATATATCATCATTATTGCCTTTCACGTGTACGACCGAACGATGTGTATAATAATAAGAGTGTACGTGCATTGGACTAAGCTAGAATCTGCAAGCATTCAATTCAAGGGAGAAGACAAGATAATATGGGCTCTTGGTTAAATCAACAATCATGCATATAAGAGCCACTAGACATTTTCATTATGGTCTTCTACTCTTGACCCCCAAAGAAAAGAAAAGAAATAAAACTATTTACACAGGAAAGCTCCCAACAAGCAAAAGAAGAATGAGAAATCTTTTTGTGTTTTCTTCTTTTAGTTATTACTACTACAGGCATGGAAATTAAACTAACTATTTTTTGGGGTTTTCTTAAGGTTTATCTAACACACAAGAAGAAAACTAGAAAAAGAAATTAAACTAGCATGGATAGTACAATGGAAGTGTATGAGCACCGACACTAGAATGAGTGTGTGAACATGAATGAAAAGTCGGTGAGGAATACGTACTCCCCCAAGCTTAGGCTTTTGGCCTAAGTTGGTCTATGGCCATGGGTAGCCTGGCTAGTATCCGTAGTTGTAACTGGGGTCATACTGAGATGCAGCAGTCATTGCCTCCTGAGCTGCAGCCTGGCGGCGGGCTGCCTCCGCTCTTGTCTCGTACTCGTTTGCCTCCTCCCTGGTGATAACATATCTTCGTTTTGCCTTATAATCAAAAAGGGTAGGAGCAGGGAGAGTAATATGGACAGCACGACGTCTGTCAAAAATTAGTCGATATTGGAGGAATTGTTCATTCCTCTCAAGAAAATGATGACTAACCATGGCATTATAATCTAAATAAGCAGGAAGCAACTCCGTATCATTTTCATGTATAGGTATATCAAGATAATTAGCCACACGGGTTGCATAAATTCCTCCAAAAAAGTCTCCAGCTAAACCATTATGATGCAACCTACGTGCAACAATTGCCCCCAAGTTGTATTGTTTATCACATAATACATCACTCTTGAGAACACAAAGATCAGGATCACACATGTGACATGCTTCATCGTTACTGCTAATGCATCTACCAATGAAGAGAGCAAAATAATGTATAGAAGGAAAATGAATGCTCCCTATGGTAGCTTGTGTTATTTCCCTAGATTCTCCCACAGTGATACTAGCAAGAAAGTCTTTATATTCAGATTTACTAGGTTCACTAACACTTCCCCACTGCGGGAGTTTGCAAGAAGTAGTAAAATCTTCTAGGTCCATGGTATATGATTTATCATAAATATCGAACATGACACTTTGAGAATTGCGCGAAGATGTAAATTTAAACCTTCTCACAAATGAATCAGTTAAGTATTGGTATTGCGGGCACTTATCTTGCATGAATTCCTCAAGGTCAGCATTACGCACATAAGCATCGAATTCATCCTTGATACCTGCTGCAATCATAAACGGTTCTGGCGGCCATTCATAGGGCCGCACATCAGCTTCCCTTGGTGGTTTGTCGTCCAGCTCACGTATCGCGAGCCGGGGTCCTTTCTTCCTTGAAGATCCACCTTGGTACATTTTCCTGAACATATTTCTTTTTCTGCAATATTTCTGAAATTTTAGTGACTCAAAATAAAAGTGAAATAAACTCAATATAATTGATAGCAACTACTCCCATAAGTGCCTAGAGCCTATATCATACATTAGAATTACTTGAGACCTCATAAATTTAACATGCAAGCTCAAGAACAGGGTCACCAAGGCAGTAAGAATTTGCAATGAATAAAGCACTAGAACAAAAACTAATTGAATCATTGGAGGAGTCACATACCAAGCAATCAATCTCCCAAAGCAGTTTTGTGAATGGAGCTTTGAGCAAGAAGATCGAAAATTGCAGCAAAACGAGCTAGAACTCGTGCTTGAGATGGATGGGGATTTTTTTTGGGAGGAAGATGGAGGGTGTGGGTGCAGGAATAAGTGGAGGGGAGCCACCGTGGGTCCCACGAGGCAGGGGGGCATGCCCTGTAGGGGTGGGTGCGCCCTGGACCCTCGTGGCCAGGTGCTTGCTCCCCCTGTTGTGTTGTTAGTGCCAAATATTCTCAAATATTCTAGAAAAAATCATATTAAATTGGCATGGCATTTGGAGAACTTTTATTTTCAGGATATTTTTTATTGCATAGATAATTCAAAACACAGGCAAAATATACTATTTCTACTTTATTTATTCTAAGTAACACGAAGTAAAGAGAGGGTACAGAAGGTGGTGCCTTCTAGTTTCATCCATCTCATGATCATCAAAAGGAATCCACTAACAAGGTTGATCAAGTCCTGTTAACAAACTCATTCCGAATCACATGGAACCGGAGAAATTTCGAAGTGGCACTATGTTACCTCAAAGGGGATATGAACATCCCCAATAATAAGAATATCATACTTTTTCTTTGCAGTAGGAAGAGGAAATTCAAAACCTCCAATAATTATTGATGGAATTTTCCCAATAGAATTTATGCTATGAACTTGGGGTTGTTTTCTCGAGAAGTGTAATGTATGCTCATTACCATTAACATGAAAGGTGGCATTGCCTTTGTTGCAATCAATAACAGCACCTGCCGTGTTTAAAAAGGGTCTACCAAGGATAATCGACATACTGTCATCCTCGGGGATATCAAGAATGACAAAGTCTGTTAAGATAGTAACATTCGCAACAACAACATGCACGTCCTCACAAATGCCGACAGGTATAGCAGTTGATTTATCAGCCATTTGCAGAGATATCTCAGTAGGTGTCAACTTACTTAATTCAAGTCTACGGTACAAGGAAAGAGGCATAACACTAACACCGGCTCCTAAATCACATAAGGCAGTTTTAACATAATTTCTTTTGATGGAGCATGGTATAGTGGGTACTCCGGGATCACCAAGTTTCTTAGGTATTCCACCCTTAAAGGTATAGTTGGCAAGCATGGTGGAGATTTCAGCTTCAGGTATTTTTCTTTTGTTTGTAATGATATCTTTCATGTATTTAGCATAAGGGTTTGTTTTAAGCATACCAGTTAAGCGCATACGTAATAAAATAGGTCTAATCATTTCAGCAAAGCGCTCAAAGTCCTCATCATCCTTTTTCTTGGATGGTTTAGGAGGAAAAGGCATGGGTTTCTGAACCCATGGTTTCTCTTTCCCTACCATGTTTCTTTGCAACAAAGTCTCTCTTATCATAACATTGATTTCTTGATTGTGGGTTATCAAGATCAACAGGAGGTTCAATTTCTATATCATTGTTACTACTAGGTTGAGCATCTACATGAACATCATTATTGGCATTATCATCGGGTTCATGTTCATCTCCGGAATGTGTTTCATCATCAGAGATAGAAATATCATTAGGATTCTCAGGTGTTTCTTCATTAGGTTCACTAGAAGCATGCAAAGTCCTATCATCTTTCCTTTTCTTCTTTTTAGAAGAACTAGGAGCATCTAAATTATTTTTCTGAGAATCTTGCTCGATTCTCTTAGGTTGGCCTTCAGGATACAAAGGTTCCTGAGTCATTTTACCAGTTCTAGTAGCCACTCTAACAGCAAAGTCATGTTTATTATTTAATTTATCAAGCAATTCATTCTGAGCCCTAAGTACTTGTTCATCTTGAGTGGTGACCATAGAGACATGTTTACTGGTGAGTTTAAGTTCACCCTTAACTCTAGACATATAATCACTCAAGCGTCCAACCATATAAGCATTATTTTTCAACTGCCTACTAACATAATCATTGAAATTTGCTTGTTTATCCATAAAGTCCTCAAATTCATCCAAGCATTGGCTATGAAATTTAGTAGATGGGATTTAAACTTTATCATATCTATAGAGAGAATTTACCTTCATTACCTGTGTCGGGTTATCAAGAGAATGTGTTTCTTCAATAGGTGGTATATTAAGACCATGTATTTCTTCAATAGGAAGTAAATTCTTAACATCTTCAGCTTTAATACCTTTTTCTTTTATTGATTTCTTTGCCTCTTGCATATCGTCAGGACTGAGAAATAGAACACCCCTCTTCTTCGGAGTTGGTTTAGGAATTGGCCCAATTGGCTCGGGAATTGGCTCAGGAAGAGTCCAATTATTTTCATTAGTCAAAATATTATTCAATAACAATTCAACTTGGCCGACTGTTCTATCCCTGAAAACACAACCAGCACAACTATCCAAGTGGTCCTTGGAAGCATCGGTTAGTCCATTATAAAATATATCAAGTATTTCATTTTTCTTAAGAGGATGATCAGAGAAAGCATTAAGTAATTGGAGAAGCCTCCCCCAAGCTTGTGGGAGACTCTCTTCTTCGATTTGCACAAAATTATATATTTCCCGGAAGGCAACTTGTTTCTTATGACCAGGGAAATATTTAGCAGAGAAGTAATAGATCATATCCTGGGGACTACGCACACAATCAGGATCAAGAGAATTAAACCAAGTTTTAGCATCACCCTTTAATGTGAACGGAAATATCTTAAGGATATCGTAATAGCGAGACTTCTCATCATTAGTAAACATGGTGGCTATATCATTTAACTTGGTAAGATGTGCCATAACAGTTTCACATTCAGTGCCATAGAAAGGATCAGATTCAACTAAAGTAATTATCTCAAGATCAACAGAGAATTCATAATCCTTATAAGTAACAAAGATATGTGAGGTAGCAAAAGTAGTGTCATATTTCATTCTGGCATTCAGAGTTTTCTGTTTCAGCTTAGCTAATAATTTCTTAAGATCTGATCTATCATTGCAAGCAAGAAAATCTCTAGCAGTTTCTTCATCCATAACATAACCCTCGGGAACAACAGGCAATTCATACTTAGGGGGAGAACCTTCATCATCACTATCAGCAATATTATCAGTTTCAATAATTTTATTCTCCCTAGCTCTAGCAAGTCGTTCATCAAGAAATTTACCTAATTGCACAGTAGTATCAAGCATAGAAGTAGTTTCATCACAAGTATCATGCATAGTAGAAGTAGCATCATCAATAACATGCTACATATCAGAATTAATAGCAGAAGCAGGTTTAGGTGTCGCAAGTTTACTCATAACGGAAGGAGAATCAAGTGCAGAGCTAGATGGCAGTTCCTTACCTCCCCTCGTAGTTGAGGGATAAATTTTAGTTCTTTGATCTTTCAAGTTCTTCATAGTGATCAGCAGATATAAATCCCAAGTGACTCAAAGATTAGAGCTATGCTCCCCGGCAACGGCGCCAGAAAATAGTCTTGATAACCCACAAGTATAGGGGATCGCAACAGTTTTCGAGGGTAGAGTATTCAACCCAAATTTATTGATTCGACACAAGGGAGCCAAAAAAATATTCTCAAGTATTAGCAGTTGAGTTGTCAATTCAACCACACCTGGATAACTTAGTATCTGCAGCAAAGTATTTAGTAGCAAAGTAGTACGATAGCAATGGTAACAGTGGCAAAAGTAACGATAGCAATTTTGTAGTAATTGTAACAGTAGCAATGGTAAAGTAAATAAGCAAAGCACAATATGTGAAAAGCTCGTAGGCATTGGATTAGTGATGGATAATTATGTCGGATGCAATTCATCATGTAATAGTTATAACATAGGGTGACACCGAATTAGCTCCAGTTCATCAATGTAATGCAGGCATGTATTCCGAATATAGTCATACATGCTTATGGAAAAGAACTTGCATGACATCTTTTGTCCTACCCTCCTGTGGCAGCGGGGTCCTAATGGAAACTAAGGGATATTAAGGCCTCCTTTTAATAGAGTACCGGACCAAATCATTAACACATAGTGAATACATGAACTCTTCAAACTACGGTCATCACCGAGAAGTATCCCGATTATTGTCACTACGGGGTTGTCGGGTCATAACACATAATAGGTGACTATATACTTGCAAGATAGGATCAAGAACTCACATATATTCATGAAAACATAATAGGTTCAGATCTAAAATCATGGCACTCGGGCCCTAGTGATAAGAATTAAGCATAGCGAAGTCATAGCAACATCAATCTCAGAACATAGTGGATACTAGGGATCAAACCCTGACAAAACTAACTTGATTACATGTTACATCTCATCCAACCCATCACTGTCCAGCAAGCCTACGATGGAATTACTCACGCACTGCGGTGAGCATCATGGAATTGGTGATGGAGGATGGTTGATGATGACGATGGCGACGAATCCCCCTCTCTGGAGCCCCGAACGGACTCCATATCAGCCCTCCTGAGAGGGTTAGGACTTGGCGGCGGCTCCGTATCGTAAAACGTGATGAAACTTCCTCTCTGATTTTTTTCTCCGTGAAATAGAATATATGGAGTTGGAGTTGAGGTCGATGGAGCATCAGGGGGCCCACGAGACAGGGGGGCGCGCCCAGGGGGGAGGGGCCGCGCCCCCACCCTCATGGACAGAGTGTGGCCCCCCTGGCCTTGATTCTTTCACCAATATTTTTTATATTTTCCAAAAGTTATCTCCGTGGATTTGCAGGTCATTCCGAGAACTTTTATTTCTGCACAAAAATAACACCATGGCAGTTCTGCTGAAAACAACGTCAGTCCGGGTTAGTTCCATTCAAATCATGCAAATTAGAGTCGAAAACAAGGGCAAAAGTGTTTGGAAAAGTAGATTCGTTGGAGACGTATCAGGCGTAAGCTTCACCAGAAGGAGGTGCGAGAAGTAGAACGTCGACGGCGCCACCGCATGGTCCGCATGAGCCGGCGCCGGTGGTGCATAGCAACCCAGCAGAGGATTCGTGTCTGGATGAGGGGCGATCGCCAGAGACGCGCCCGCGTATGGCGACGAAGGGTAGGCGCCAGGAACCACAGAGCCATCACCCAGGCCAGTCGAGGCTCCGGAAGGCACAGGGGGTGCAACCTCGTAGGGCAGCGAGGACGACGGTGGCACCATGTAGGGCTGGGGCCGGGTGCGACGGCCCAGCATAGGGCTGCACCGGCGGCGTGCCGTAGGGCGCCGGCCAGGCCGACGAGGACGGCGGCATGGCGCCAAAGGTCGGTGCAGGGGCGCCATACCAGGGCACGCCGTAGAACGGCGGAGGGGCCGCGACAGGCGCGGATGCAGGGTCGCGAGGACCCGGCAGCATAGGGGCCATGTTCGAGGATGGAGCGCCGGAAGAAGTCGGCGGGGGCAGGCCGCCTGACCCGCTCGATCCGATCTAACCCGCGGGAGTCCCGCCGGGCGGTTGAGCCTACCACCAGGCCGTAGCCAGCGGGCGGGACTCCATGAAGGGCGACGAGGGAGCGGCGACGGAGGCTGGTGCTTGGGCCCATGCAGCGACGGCGATGTTGGAGGAGGCCGAGGCGGCAGCGGCGGCAAGGGCAGCAGAAGACATCAAAACCCTAATCTGATACCATGTAAAAATATAGTTTGGGAAACTGCTCGACACCCTAAACAGGGTGTGGCTATCTCATTATATAGGAGTACCAAAGGGTACAGTACAAATACAGGTGTATACAAGAGTCCTCGTATAGATGCAGTCTAACAGAATCTTCTTTGAATGCATGGAAATTTTCCTAAGCGATGAACCTTTTTCAAATTGGACGATCATATTGGAAAAGAAATCATTATTTTGAGAAAATCATATTTTTTCTGAATCCACGAACACTTGGTCAAATTCCGAACATTTACTTAATATACTATGCTTTTTTAATAGTGAACATTGTTTTTGATATTTTGAATATGCGAACATTTTCTCAAAATAAGAAACTTTTTAAAATTGCATGAACATTTTCGATTGCACCAACTATTTATTATTTGCCAGATATTTTTTTGAACTCACGAACATTTTATGATTTCTTCAATAATTTCTTTAAATTAGTACTTTCTTTGATATTTGGAAATTTTTTGTATTCGTTAATTATCTTAAAGAAGAAAAAATGAGATTAGAAAAGAAAAGCAAAAAAGAAAAAGCAGATGAAAAAAGTTGGGCGCGTCTCGCGCACATTGTTTGGCCAAAATGGGGCGCGGGGGAGCAGAAGCGCGCATTCTGCTGTTCGCGGCGCACGGTAGATTGTAGAACGGTAGGAGATTGTAGAAGTAACTGCACGGATACAGTAGTAACATAACTGTAGAGGAGCCACTTACTTATACAATCTACCATTCATTTCAATCGAAGGGCTCTCCTTTCTCTCCATCCTTCTCGTCACAACGACGTCTTCTTCATGAGGAAGCGAGCGTTCTTGCTGTCCGCCTGCGTCACCGTCCACTGATGAACTCAAAGAACTCGGCCTTGGCATGCTCCAGCTGGGGCTTCTATTTGTATCAATAGCTAGGTATGTACGTCCTCGTCTAATTCTTGGGATAAAATGTGCGCCTGCACGTACAGATACAATTGTGCATGCGGATCTCTACGATGCTAGTATATGCTTTGCACTTGGCCGTTCGGGATTTGATAATATGCGCAGCTAGCCGCTGCACCGAGCGACGAGAGGTTCATGAGGTATCTCGTCCCTGCCGAGCATACCTTCGCTGATATGGAGCACGCATGCCGCGAGCCACAGTAGCAGGGTGACGCGATCGACCAAAGCAGCGCTGACCATGATAGAGGAGGACCAAACGGCAGCACAGCTGAAGCAACATCCACCTCGTGTCGGCGGCTTGGGTCGATGACGATGAGGGACAGTGGCTGGCAGATGAGCATGCCAGCGTAGCCGCTCTAAGGGCCTGACTCCGGCGCCACGGTCTGCTTCTTCGGCGCCTGGGCAGCGTGGACATGAGTATGACCTTCTCGTGGAGCTCGTACCGGAGCCTGGCTGGTGGGATGATCGCGGCCACGCCATCTTCTTCATAAGGAGTTATAAGCAGCATCATAATTTGGATGTTTGGTGCTCATTTGCGGCGTGGCTGGGGTGGACAAAGGCCGGCGTGGCGGCCGACGGGATGGTACTCGCGCGCCGAAGAGCGGGTTGAGGAAGTGGAGGTCGGAGGCGGCTGAAGGAGGAAGGCGTCGCTGTGACAGAGATACCTGGAGAAAGGAGAGCCCTTCGATTGAAATGAACAGCAAATTGTACAGGTAACTGCACGGGTACAGTAATAACATAACTGTAGAGGAGCCGAACCCAGTGTGGTAATACCTTTTCCCTAATTTTCAATTGATTTTTTCTAGAACTTTGATCGATCTAGGTTATGGAACTATATTTTTTTGAAGACAAGTCTATCACTGAATTTAGATACCTACACATGCACTTTGAGGCCACCCATTAGATGTAGGAAATGTTCATCAAATATAGTTGTTGCGTCTGATGTCATGTATGCTAGGAGAAACTAATTTAAATGATCTGTCTTAACAAAGCGGACACTAGAATGATAGTTAATTTACATGCTTCCTTTTCTTGATTATTTATTTTAAACCTTGGCAGATTAAATTGTCATTTTTAGTGTTTTTAGGAAGATGATTACCTAAAGGTATAAAGTTCTTTCGATACTATTTAGTTTACAATATCTAAACAAGTGATTTCATAATTTCACCCAACTGGTATGTCAAAGCACTATTTTGTTTTTAACGCAATAACTGATATGGTATTTCTATTCGTTATGCTATCTTTTAGTGAACCCATTATATTAATTTTCTGTCTCTGCTCCTGTCGGGCGCTGGCACATGCCGCCAGCCCCCTTTGCGCCTATGTTGTTAGAGCATCTCCAACAGGCGCGGCAAAAGGCGCGCCCGCGCGGTAAAGGTTGTTTTTAGCGCGCGCCGGCTGGTTCCGCGCGCTTCAGCAGTGGCGGGAACTTACCGCGCGCGGGGGAGAAAGCGGCACGCGGCGCGGTAGATTTGACGCGCCGCTTCGCGTGCGCCTATAAATTCCCGTGCTCGCCACGCACACAGAACAACCACGCGCCTTCCCCCTCGCCGCTTCGCCGCCTTGCTGCTTCGCCGCTTTCCGCGCCACCATGCCGCCGCGCCGCCGGGGTGCTTCGGGCTTTCGCGGCGTCCGCGAGCGCCCCAACGGCTGGTACTCCGCTGAGATACGGGCCGACGACGTCCGGCTCGGCCTCGGGACGTTCCGGAGCGCGCACGAGGCGGCCCGCGCGTACGACTCGGCGGCGTGGCGCTTGGAGAGGCCCCGGTCGTAGATGAACTTCCGGGACGTCTTCACGCGCGAGCAGGCGCAGCGTGTCGCCCCTCCGCCGTGTCTCATCACTGACATGGACCGTGCCGACCACGCTCGGCGGCAGCGCCGTCTCCTCATCGCCGAGGAGGACGAGCGAGCCATGGCGGAGTGGCGCCGCCGCCACCCGGAGGACGTCGCCGACGAGCGTGCCTACTGGGCGGAGAGGACGGCAAGGCACCGCGCGGAGCGGGCTGACCGGCGTCAGCGGAAGGCATTGGCGAACGAGCAGTGCGATATCGTTCAAGCAGGCGGGAGGTCGTTCTTCACGGCCAACGATGAACGTTGGGACGACATATGCCTCTCAACCTCAGACGACACCGACGAGGATGATGATGGTGGTGATGGTAGCGACTTGGAGTAGTTTCTATCTATGTATGCCGTAGTAGTTTCTATCTGTCTATCTATGCCGTAGTAGTATCTATCTATCTATATATGTCGAACTATCTATCTATCTATGCCGTAGTAGTTGCACCGATGTAAAATATATTTGTATCGTTTTTTTATCTATGCAATTTTAATTTAAAAAATGTTGTAGAATGAGCGCGCGCGCTGCATTTTTACAGCGCCTGCTGGAGCTGCGCGCGCGGGGGCTTTTTAGCGCGGCTGCTGGAGCAAACGCTGCGCGCCGCGCCAAACCAGGCGATGGGCGCGCGCCAAATCAGTTTTTAGCGCGCGGCGCGTTCGGCGCCTGTTGAAGATGCTCTTATATATGTTGGCATAATTTAGATTATGCATCTAACCCCACATTATATAGAAGGCATATTGGATACAAATGTACAACACTCGGTACCCTATCTAAAGTACGACTTAAATTCCAACTGTAACATACTTGTTTAAATTATTCGACACAATTTCAACATATTTTTTGACAACCCAGAAAACTCACAATTAGCTTCGTGTTCTGTCCGTCTTCCCATAAATCGTGATAAGATCAGTGAGCAGTAAAAATCACAGTCATATATGCACCCGAATTTCCAGGTACATTTCTATATAACTCTCTGGATCCCATGCGGAATCACATGTGCATACAACGCATGCAAGCGGCCGGTTTGGCCAGACCAGGAGGCCGGAAGGAGACCGACGTGACAATGCAAATGCTAATCAGAAAGCTAATCCGTCAAACGTGCCGCGACAGCGCTGGCCTAATTCGTTCGTCCTCTTCCCCGTCGACGACCAGAAGCGGACGGAAGAAGATCGGACTAGCTCCCTCGCTGGCTGGCTAGCCGGTCGCCGAATGATTGCGGCGTACGTACGGCGGTGAGCCCGTTGGCCTTGTCTCGTTCCGGCTAGGCCTTTAGCAGACACAGGAATCAGGGGCCGTGGCTTTTCGGGGGAAGCTTTACGCCTGCCGTTGTCGTCGCCGGTGGAGCCTTGCGGCGGAGGAAGATCTCGCCGTGCGATCCGGGACGCCACGGAGCGGCCTTCCGTTGCTGGTCTCGTCTGCACATCAGGATCAGCTATTTTGGATTTGGCTCCCAGTACAATCATTCGCCTAATCTTCAGAGTGGTTCCTTCGATTAATTATACTGATGTACCAATTTCGTGTATCAAAACCGAAGGATTAAAGTGGTCTGTCCAGATCAAGAGCAAAAGAACGAAAGGTATCGTTGAAACCTTATCTATCTTCTCGCGAAATCAATACCCGCTCCTTCTGTTCTTTTCACCCTAGCTAGGCAGTATTGCTTAGGATGTGTACTACAGGAGTATTTGCTTAGGATCTTGGCAACATTGCCACTTGACCGCAGTTAATGCCCGTGCGATCGAGAAAGAAAACAACGCTTATTAATGGCGACAGATAACTTGTAGAAGAACATGAAAATTCTGGCCATTGATCGGCACCATGTAAACCGTATCCTGTCATCGTCATCCATTCCGTATCCTGCGGGCCATCGATCTGTGCATACGTCGGTCTATTGTCTAATCAGCAAGAGAAACTGAGGAAGCATACATATACTAGCGTACGAATGACACAATGGACCGGCAACCAGTCACATCGTCAGCATCTGAACCTGTTCAAAAACAGGTGCGACTTCTCAGACGTCGCAATTCAGACACGTCCTACGTGCACGCACTTAATTATTTGACGCGATGTTGCATCGCACAAACTGATTATGGTCCCTCCCACGGTCCAGTTTTGTTAAGGGAATCACAGCTGCTATAATGCATCCAAATCGTGCCATGTTTTTTCCGAGGAGACGCATAATGCAAGTCCATACAAGGTGGATACTATGCATGTGCAGTGGCCCGCGTGGTGCAGGGATCTGAGTTTGATTTGCTACGAGTCGGTTGCTAGACTCTGGATTAGTAATAGGACAAATACTGTTGCGAAGAATATCTCGTAGGTGTTGTAGGCCGTTGTTTTTGTAGAACTAAAACCACAACAAGTATTATGAAACGAAGGGAGAGAGCAATGATTTTAACTTTTATATACGCAAGTGCTTGGCCTGAATCGTACTATGCAATAAGGAGCTAAACTGTTGTGACGATGCGGTTTCATTTTAGGGTGATGTGATCTGAAACAAACTACTATATGTGCGCCAGAAGTCTCTTAAGTGTATAGCTATCTGGTGACCAAAAATGGAGTTATCATTCCCTGCCTAACCAGTAACAAATTTGTCAAGAGCCTTGATGATGGTGCGCCATGGAATTCAAAGGGTGGGCGTGACCCAAGAAACAGCTAGCTACAAGTCTAGCACTCGCTACTGCTCTCTAGGAGTAGCTCGGGTCATGAAAGTAACCACTAAACCACTCGATCCATGGTGGCCACAGGTGCGTCGCCCATGTCGTCATTCTTCCAGCCAAGCGTACGATGATGTTTTTTCGCGATGTAAGTAACTATTACTCTCTGCAATCCATATTAACTGATAGCGTGTAAAAGAACATGAAAATTCTGGCCTTTAAGCAGCATTTCACCGGCATCATATAAATATAAATAATCGGTGTCCACTCATCGTCATGCGTCTCTTAGATTTGTCACGCAAAGAGTCTTTGGGTTCAAGCAACAGTACTGTACTCATTTTTCTAATTTAATTCTTCTACAATCAGGTCCATTCTTGCTTCATATCTACCGTGCCATGAATCTGTGCACATATGTTGATGTATTGTCTAATCAGCAACAGAAACTGAGGAAGCAAAGCATACATATACTAGCGTACGAATGACACAATCGACCGGCAACCAGCAGTCGTCTCGACATGATCAGTATCTGAAGCTGTTCAAAAACAGGTGCGATTTCTCAGATGTCGCAATTGAGACACGGAGTTGGTGGCTGCATGCTGCAGGGTTACCTTGCCTATGGGGACCCATCGCACGTGCATGCACTTATTTGACGCGATGTTGCATCGCCTAACTAATTAGGGTCTCTGCCCTGGTCCGAATAATTTGCGAGGGGAATCGCATGCCTGATAATGTTAGTGTGCATACAAGGTGGATACTATATATGTGCAGTGGCCCGCGTGCGTGGTTCAAGGATCTGAGTATTAGTATTCTCTACGAGTTGGTTGCTAGATTGTGGATTAGTAATAGGAAAAAATGCTGTTGCGAATGTGACAAATTTTTCGTAATGATTTAAACTTTGTTGTGTACGCAAGTTTTTGGCCTGAATGGTACTACCTTTGTAGCCAAATATAAGACCTTTTTGCAGTTCAACAAGGAGCTTAACTGATGTGATGATGCGGTTTCATTTCAGGGAGACGGCGATCTGAAACAAACTACTACTATATGTGTGCGCGAAGTCGCACAGCTATCTGATGACCAGAATGGAGTTATCATTCCCTATCATTCTAGCCTAGCCAGTAACAAATTTGTCAAGAACCCTGATGATGGCGCGCCGAGGAATTCAAAGGGAGGGCGTGACCCGAGAAACAGCTCGCATTGACGCATATGCACTCCAGTTTCGTCAATAATGCCTGATGCTTGCATGTTGACACTAACCTCAAAGCAGCAGTAGTAGTGCTTAACCAACGCATGATAAACAGGGAGACCATTTCGTCAACGCATGTGTGCTAATGCGTCATCGCGAGTTGTTACAGAGGCTGACGCCTAAGAGCATCTCCAACCGTTCGGCACCCCAGTGCGGCGAAAAAAAGCCGTCTCGGGGCGAACCGGCGCAAGCTTGGCGCGTGGAAGCGAGTCCGTTCCCGGTCATCGCCCACTAGATCGCCGCTAATATCGCGCGAGCTCGGCAAAATTATGTACAAACTTGTGCAAACTCGGCGATCTGAACGAACTCGGCGAAATTTCATTGAAATTTGTAAAAAAAAAAGTAACGCATGCAAATTATGCCAAACTACACCCAAACTACGCCAAACTAGCCATTGCGCCGCGTCCACCGCCAACCATCTACATGCCGAGAAGCCTGTAGAAACGGGTGTAGTCGCCATCGTCGTCGTGATCGTCGTCGTCGCGCGCCCCACTGGAGCCGCCGCCGTCCTTGCTGCACCCCTGCCCAGGGGCGCCGACGCGCGGTGGGGCGTTGGACGGTCCGACCGCGTCCTCCTCGTCGCTGCCGAGGACGATGACGCCGCCCTCCTCGCGCCCGCGGTACTGGGCCTGGAGCTCCGCGTATGCCAGGCGCCGGTGGCGCACCTGCTCGCGGACGTAGTCCTCCTTCGCCCATTTTAGGGTGGCCTCGTCGTCGGGGGCCACCATGTCGACGTGCTCCGGCTTCACGGGGAGCAGGCCCGGCTCGGGCTTCGGCCGGACCAGGCGAAGGGAGCGCAGGAGGGGCGGGCACCCTCGTTGACGACGAGGGCGCCGCTGCGGGTGTGGCGCCGCTGCGGTGTCTCCTCCGGCTCTGGCTTGACGAAACGGAGAGCCAGCGAGCCGGAGGAGAGCGAGCCGGAGCCCGACGACGAGGACGTCAGCTCCATTCGCCGCGGTGTCTAGGAACTGCCGCGGCGGCGAGAGAAGGACGACCGCTCCGGGTAGTCGAGGCGCGGCACGTTGCGGTCTCGATGTGGTCGAGGACGGCCTCGAGGGTGCGGCCTGGGACGCCCCACCACTCGCGCCGCACTTCGACGTTGAGGCGGCCGTGCGGGATGAAGCCGTTGACGGAGGCGATCTGCTCTCGGCGGCGGCGCTCGAAGTACATCGTCCACAGCGTTTCGCTGTGGGCGACGTACCTCGGCTCGTTCTGCCGCTCCCCCGTCAGGGACGAGCGGATGCGGGCGATCTCGGCCCGTCGTGCCGCCCCTTCGGGCACGGATGGCACCGAGACGCCGCCGGCGCTTAGCCTCCACGCCCCCGGCACACGCATGTCGGGGGACGCCCGGTACTCGGCCTTGTAGAGGAGGCGCGCCTCCGGCTCTTGGAGATGGCGGCGGCCGAAGCCGTTCACCATCGTCTGGAAACCTCTCGGCCACTTTGCTCGTCGGCGGGAAGGGGGAGAGGGCTGCTTTGCGAGGCGGATGCAGGGGGATGTGGGTTGTGGCGTTCACTGGTGGGGAGGTCTCCTTTTATAGCCGCAGCGGGGCGGTGAGAAGGCTGCATGTCTGGCGATGCGTGGCAGGAGCTGGCGGGACGCGCGTCGGCAGCGTTTTCACTGTGCCGCCTGTGAGGCATCAATGGAGGCTGACCGGCGCGGCAGCGCAGCAGCCTTGGCCAGCCTTGCCATTGATTCCAGCGGAAACCGAGGCGATGAGGGCGATGAAGCGGCGCCTCGCTAACTCGGCGGGCCCACCCTCGTTCGCGCCAAAATCGCATTCCCGACGCCCCGAGGTGCTCCCCAGCGCGCCGGGTTCGCGTGGGTCCGCCAACGCTAATTTTGGACCAAAGCGGCGAAAAGGGGCTCCTGGGGTACGACTGAGTCCTTTTTTTTGCGCCGGCGCGAGGAAATCGTCTGGAAAGACCGTGTTGGGGGCTTGGCTGGAGATGCTCTAATTTGTGAATGCCAAATCTCAGCGCGTGATAAACAAGCTACAGCTAGGAGTGAGATCGACCAATCGATTCGTCCACCACAAACCAACCGCGGATCCTGTCGAGTCGATCCTCTAGCTCGCTAGTTGATCAAACCCTAAACGGCCCCACACTAGTCGATCAATCTCGCCTAGCCTTGGGTCGGGGCACCATCGATCGAGCATTCAAGCGGTGGATAACGAGAGCACGATCAGCAACGGCGGATTCGATCGAGCATTGATGCGGCGGATAGCGAGAGCTAGCACGGTGTTGGCCTGTGAACGGAGGAAGACTTCGCCGTCCAAAATCAGGAAGCCATGGACCCCCGCGCCAAATTTGACAAACTTGACCTATAGACGGAATCAAATCACAGAATGAACTATCCGTAAAACTATTTCACGCGGCTGACCTTTTGGTGTGACGCCCGACACAAAGGCGCCACACTATACTGTGCAACGCCTCGCAGATAGGCGCTACACCGCCAGCATCGCACACGTGTGATCAGAAAATTACTAAGTCGTGTGCAGCGCCTGAGAGCTAGGCGCCACACTATACAGTGTAGCGCCTAGCTCCTAGGCGTTGCACTAGTGCAGCGCCTAGCTCCCAGGCGTTGCACTAGTGCAGCGCCTAAGAGCTAGGCGCCACGGGTCAGCCGCGTGAAATAGTTTCACGGATAGTTCATTCTGTGATTTAATTTCGTCTATAGGTCAAATTTGTCAAATTTGCCGACCCCGCCTCGCCCGGCCTGAGCTCTACATCTATACTTATTACTGTACTTGTGAACACATTGAGGCACCATCTGCATCTGGTCGATCCCATGAGTAGGGGTAGCTCTCCTAGCTACAAGTCTAGCACTGACTACCACTGTGCTCTCTGCAAAATCGTCTCTTGCTTGCGTCTTGACAGTAACCACTAAACCACTCACTCCATGGTGGCCACAGGTCGGTCGCCCACGCCCTCTTTCTTCCAGCCCAGCGTACGATGATGTTCTTTCGCGGTGTATGTAAGTAACTAATATTCTTATTTTTTGTTAAAAAAAACCGCCCAAATATATTAATCAAACCAGTAGTACAAACACACATGAAAAATAAGAAGGTCACATCAAAGTGTGACCGCCTTCATCCTCCCGAATGGGCCGATAGCACCCCGCCACGTGTGCCTCTATCGCCGGAGCCACTTGTCGCTGTTGATCATACAAGGAAAGTCATTAAGGTCACGGTCATGCTGGATCAACATTGTAGAGGAGAAACCTCCCACACCAACAGAACTAGTGGGGGAGGAGAGGGGGCAATGCAGTGCCCTCACATATCATCTCTCGTAGGGTTTGAAGAGGAATGGATTGGGTTGTAAGGGCATCTCCAACATGACCCTCAAATCGGATACCGTTTCGATCCGTCTACGGATCGGTGGGGAGCAGTTTACGGACAGTGATGCAGGAGTCGGCTATCCAACCCTGTCCATTAAACTTTAACTTCTTTGTTTCTTTTAAGCCCCAAGCTCAATATAACCACATATCAAATTGTAGATGATTGAAAATGTTCAATTGCAACAGTAGTTCTAATTTAAATATTACAATCCAACAAAGTTTTTAGATAAAAGTACTCCCTCTGATCCTATTTAATTGGCGCGTCCTCTATATAATGTAAGTAATTTAAATTGTATAGAGGTTGCCTCAATTAATTTGGATCAGATAGAGTACACTACTAGGGAAAAGCCTATACACAGAATCTTACCAGCAGCGCTCCCTAAAATACCGCGCTACTGCTATTTAGCAGCAGCGCGTGTTACCGAAACGCGCTGCTGACAGGAAAATAGCAGTAGCGCGTCCACCACAAACCGCGCTACTGCTATAATTGCCATGACCACGCCCCCCCCCCCCCGCTACTTATAGCAGTAGCGCACTATATTGAACAGCGCTACTGCTATAGAAGTTAGCAGCAGCGCGCTTTTAGGAAAACCGCTACTGCTAAGATCAGCCCACAAGTTTAGTCCCACCTCGCTCCGTGAACAGGGTGTTTACCACCTTAAATATGTTATTTCTGAAACTACCACAACCAGTTGGTCTTCACTGAACTCTATGTGTAAAATTTGTGGCCACAATATGAGTCCTCTCCGGTTCCTACCGGAGAGGACTCATATTGACAATTCAGATTGTACACAAAAAGATCATTGATGGCCAATGTATTTTTGCATACTAGTATTTTTGTATAGTTACACTTAGCAATAGCGGTTTATATGCAAAGCGCTACTGCTATTCAGATTAGCTGTAGCACATTTTGTCAAACGCGCTACAACTATCCCTACCTTATCTCCCCACACGCGCACGACCGGCCCTCACTCACACTCTCACTCTCGCCCCCGTGCCGATAACCGTCGTCGTGCGTCGCCGCCGCCGCCGCCTTCGTCCGTCCGCCGCCGAGGTACTCCCCTCCTTCCGTCCCTCCTCCCTCCTCCTCGCACATCCTCCCTCTGCCTGCGGCCGCCCCTCCCTCCTCCGCTGCCGCCCTCCTTCCTCCGCCTGCGGCCGCCCCTCCTCCCTCCTCTGCCGGCAGCCCTCCTCCCACCGCCCTCGACCTCGCCGCCCCTAGCTACCTCTCCGTCGCCCCCACCCCCTGCCACTAGTTAGTACTAGATTTAGTAGTTGTAGATGTTAATTTAGGGTTCATAGCTAGTACTAGATGTTGCTTAGTTAGTACTAGATTTTTAGTAGTAGTAGATGTTAATTACTAGTAGTGATGGTACTAGTTAACTAGGGCAGTATGATTAATAGTAGTTGTAGTTGAACTAGTTTAGTAAGTAAATTAATAAACTAGTTGAACTAGTTGAATTAATAGAACTAATGTATTTTTAGTAAGATAATTAATATAACTAGTTGAACTACTTTATTTTTAGAAAGAACTAGTTTTTTTCTATTTATAGTAAGTTTATATTTAGTAAGAACTAGTTGAATTAATAAAACTAGTTGAACATGTCATATTTGTTGTTATTTTTTAGTTTAAGCAATTATTCGGGATGTATTAGTGATAACTTATATGGTTTCAGGTGACCATCGTCGTCCCCATCACCGACCCCCTCCGACATCCCCGCCGTCGTCCCAGTCACCGACCCCC
The DNA here is from genome assembly GCF_002162155.2 of Triticum dicoccoides. Taxonomy (NCBI): domain Eukaryota; kingdom Viridiplantae; phylum Streptophyta; class Magnoliopsida; order Poales; family Poaceae; genus Triticum; species Triticum dicoccoides. The sequence goes on along the minus strand of NC_041387.1, from coordinate 615,055,302 downwards.
TCCGACATCGAGGTGAGACCAGCCAAATATCCTTGTATATCTTGTGTTGTTGCTCAAATAGGATATGTGGTTGCCAAGTGGCCGTTCATGTTCAGTTTACATCTCCGAGTGGCCTATGTTTTGCCGGAGTGTTGATTAATTTCTGTTCCGGCAAATTTCAGGCGCTCGATATGTCCTTTTTTTTAGCAAAGGTCATGCCGGATTTTTTTGTGAATTCTGGCATGACTTGTGATAGAATATGTACAAGTTTAATCTTTGAATTATGAACGTAGGAAATGTCGTACTCGGACGACGACAGTCTCCCGGGGGAGTGTAGCTGGTGCCACGACGATCGAGGTATGTGCGACAGGTTCGTTCAGCTGGACGAAGATCGGCGCTTCAGCATTAAGCTCGAGGAGACCTTCGATTGTGAAACGGTACGCAACAACGACAAGTGTTTTTTTCGTAATTAAGCATGACTTCAACTATTTCAACGTCTAATTTTCATATTTTACAATTCGACTAGCTTATCCCATGCCATGCAAGGCGCTATGTCTTGGAGAGGATGGGTTTTGAAGACCATAAAACTTTGAAAACAAAGAAAATACACCTAAGGACCCATCATGATATGGATTTTGAAGTAAATCTGTGCAATGCTCAGAGCGTAACCCATTTTGGTTGCCAAAATTGGGAAGTACTTTGCAAAATGTATGGTTCTTATGAGGGTATGATTGTCACCATGGATCTTGATGATCCTGACATCGAGCAAGACAATATGGACATTTGGGTCCTTGTTGATACGCTTCCGATTGTACCGCTAAGTGAGTTTCTCAAACATAGTTATTAGCTAATTTATATTGTTTATTTCAAAATAGTTGATAGCTTATTTCCATTGACAGCTTATTTTGATTCTTCAAAGACTGTGCGGAAGATGGTAGATAAAACCCATTACACCGATGGCACCGAATTAACGTATAAGGAGAAAAATCATCTGATCGCATTTTGTACTCTTCTTGAGAATTACAATAACTATTATCGAACTCCTCCAAATTATGGTGAATACGTGTCACTAGTGCATGTGTTGAACCACGGCAACTTCTCTGGAGATACCCTGGTAAGATTTTTTACTATTATGACATCCGTGCATCTTTTGCATACTTCTAAAATTAGTACATCATTGCTAACTACAAAGTTATTATTATGTTTTTCAACAGAAACTCCCGATGGATTGTGTGCCTCATCTGATGTCTCTGCATGGTCGCCTCTCAGTTCTGAACATACTGCCAGGTAAATCTACGGAGCTCACCTGTACATATTGGATTTCTAAAACCCGTGAACACATGTTCATCAAAGAATGGAAGAAATATATGGACATTCGCAAGGAGGTTCTTGGAAGTAACATTCAGCGAAAGACAAGAATTGGAGACAGGCTAATCTTCATTCTCCATAATGGAGAGTCAGGGGCTATCTTGTTTTTTGGTATTTTACCTTAGAAAATGTAGTAAGTCATAATCGAATGTAATAGGTCCTATGAGGTACAATATGTTTATTATGTGGTAATGTGTTAGAGTTGATAATGAGGAGTACTTGATAATGAGGTGTTATATGACAATGATGTATTATGATGATAAGTTGTTAATGATATGATGATGATGATGATGATATTATTATATCATTGGGTGAAAGAACCGCATATTAGTTTCAAGTGGATGGACATCCACTTGAAACTAGTCCACGGTTCTTTCACCCCATGATGTAATAACTCATCATGATGTAAAAACAATCTCTAAATTCCTGTTGTATGAAAACTTGTGTAAAGTAGCGTGGATCTAGGCGCGCTATTGCTAAGCATTAGCTGTAGCGCCTTATCAGTAGCGCTCCTGCCCGCGCTACTGATAGGCCTAAAACCCGCGCTACTGCTAGGCTTTTCCCTAGTAGTGGTAGTTCAAACTTGAATTCAATCCTTCCCACGACATTCTTCTTCAAGATAAAGTGGTCATCAAAGGATTGCACGCCATGGTAGAGACGATCAAAGATATTTTTTCGCATCCGAAAGTGCCGGTGAAAATTATCAACGAATAGGGCAGGGAGCAAAGTAGCCATCCATTGGCGCCAAATGGCCCCATACCCTGTTCCGATTGAGCACTCGATGACCCTTAATCATTTCCTTAAATTGAGAACATGCTCTTCTGCACGCCCGCGCAGACCGCCTGGATCATCACCATTTCATCTGTGTAGTCCTCCTCAAGCAACTCAACATAGTTCTCATAGATGTACTCCATATCCGAAGCCATTGCTTTAAAGAAGGTATGAAAAAAATTAGCATTGGCATTTCAACAAACACTTGCCAGGCGTGGTGACTACCGTAGGGGCGGATGGTACCTGTGCGACAAACGGTGGACGAAAAATGGCGTGGAGGCCAGGTGTAGCTGTGGAGGTCGCAGATATCGCGGAGTTCCGAGAAGGGCTTGGCAAGCGGGCGAGGTGGTGGATTGGCGTCGCCAGTGAGAGAAAAAGCGGATGTAGAGGAAGATGAGAGGATGGAGATGCGGGATCAGAGCAAGGTTTTGGATAGGCCAGAGGTGTCGGAGTACTACGTGTCTGATATCCGAACTCCCACAAAAGGCTCCCTGTTTGCTTCCGGTGCTGGAAGTGTCCGGACTCCACGGACAGATGAGGGACGCCGATGGATAACAAAAATTGCGTCCGAACAGTTCGGCCCGGACGCTTGCAGGCGGTCTGAGGGTCTGCTTTGGAAATGGCGTAAGTAACTAAGTAAAAGTATACAAGATTTAATCAAATAAATTAGTTTTGAGATAGACACGAACCATGGGATGCTTAGAAAGCAAGCGTGCAACTACTAATCAAAACCAGCATCATGTATAGCGTGTGGCTGTAGAAATGGACGACCGCAACGGACCACAACTCCATCTGTGCGCGGTTAGTCCAAGACAAGACAAGACAATACACGTGTGTTGTGGAGCGGAGCGGCGAGCTACATTGGTTGTGAAAATGAAGTTAGCCGGAGAACCACGCGCGCGCGAGACTGGAAAGTAAAAAGGGAAAGTCAGTACACGACGACAGGGTAGACGACGACTGACGGGCTGTCTCGCTGTCTGCGTCCCAGCAATACAATGCGCCGCCGTGGACAAGTCTGGCAATTAAACTTGTGTGGATGCACGCGCTTAAATAACTTCCCACGTTGCTATCGTTGGTGCAAGAGCAGCGCATGCCGTGTCGAGCGTCTGGTGGCCTGCACCAAAAAACGGCTTAAAACAGAGAGCAAGTACTACATGTTTTCAGGTTGCTCCTAGCCTCCTACCTAATTTGGGTCGCAATATATACTCCTCCTCCCGTAATATAATAAAAGTATTTTTGACGCACTATTATAAAAAACGCTTTTATATCATGGGACAGAGGGAGTACATGCATTCATAGAACTACGACCTTAGCAGTTGTGTTGACACAGTTTCTGCAAAGACTATATGAGCCCTTCCCCCACCGTCTCCGCTCCGATCACCGCGGCCGCCCACCTCGCTTCCCGTCTGTTTAGCCGTCCATCGCCGTGATGGAGCAAGAGGGGGTGCCAATGGAGATGTCCATAGTCCCGCCGGCCCGGGAGCCGAAGGACCCGTTGGTGGTGCCCGCCCGCAAGGTCAACACGACAACATACAGCGCCCGCCGCCGCAAGCAGAAGAGGAGGAGGATTCTTTGGCGGCGGCCAGTCACCTGGTACCTCCTCCGGCACATCGCGTTAAACCATGGGTGTAGGTTGTGCAATCCTGGCTGCCCTAGCCGACACAGCTACATCAACCGTACTACTACACTACCCTGCAGCTCAGTCCGCAACAACAGTCTGTGTCCACCATCACCATCGGCCATCACGTGCCGTACATCATCGACCTCAATGCGGAGTACACCTTCATATAGTCGCGGTCACTGACGCTTGTCGGTTCGTGGATACCGGCTCCCACATCAATCGATGCTCGATCTCTATTTGACAGAATGTCTAAACCGATGGATAAGAAGGAGGTACTGATGAACATGATCCACAACAGTGGCGGCAACGAAGATGGACGTGGAGGACTCCGAGTCGAAGGCAGAGACCCAACAGACGGATGCCTAGATGACGATGTTAGCAGCACTCTTCTCACAATTTGATCTACAAGCCATGGATTCACCAAGATCTAGCCATTACAGAGGAGGAGAGGAACACGAGAGGAAGAAGATACAGAAGCAGAAGGCTGAAGCCGTCCAATTCCTAGCCAGATCCTAACAATTGGTACTAAGAGCCCAAAATCCCCACCCACTTCACGCTGAATCATAGCCACGAGACGCGGTTGGCGGCGGCGGCGGTGCGCCGATGGCAGGAGCTCATGGAGCACCTGAGCGCCGAGGGCAAGGCGATCTACGAGACCATAACCCAGGCAAGCGAAGCGGCCCATCTACGTCACCAGAAGGAGCTCGACGCGCTCATCGTGGCGGCGGTGGGGAGCGTCGTCGATGCTGCGGTGTCGCGTTCCGTCGGGCGGCGATCGACAAGGCGGTGGAGGCGGCGATGGGGACGGTCGTCAATGATATGCAGGCGTACACTGACGGGGTAGAAGCCAACCTCCTCAAGCAAATTCAGGACCTCCGCGCCGCCAAGAGCACCACCTTCCGCGCCAGCGACTTGGAGGTATTTGAGCGTGCGCCGACGCCAACGGCCACGGCATAGGCGAATCAGGTAGGATTCAAGGCGTCGCTGTCAACCAGAGGACCAGGTTTGAGCACGCAAGCACTGTATGTTCCGCCGGCCGCTAGAGGTATACCTGAATTTCCGCGGCCGAGTTCATCATTTTCCAGTCTGTTGCAACGCGAGCGGAGGAACAGTTCTTCATGTTCGTCAGGCCATGGGAAACCCCCCTCTGTTGATTTTCCAAATTTTGATGGGAAGAATCCGAAGCTTTGGCAAACGCAGTGTGTGGACTATTTTTCCATGTTTGACACTGACCCTGATCTCTGGATTGCTGTTGCCGCTATGCAATTCGAAGGAGCAGCAGCACGCTGGTTATCATCGGTTCAACACAAATTTGTTCGATCGTCGTGGGAGGATTTTTGTGCTGCAGTTCTGAATCGTTTTGGCCACAACCAACATCACTCCCCGGTGCGCAAACTGTACCGGGTGAAACAGACAGGGACAGTGGAAGAGTACATCAACCAATTTTCTGAACTTATGGATCAGTTGACTGCGTATGAGCCTGAGTCTGATATGCTGCATTACACCACTCGTTTCATCGATGGTCTGAAAGTCAATGTGAGGATGGTTGTAGCAGTACAGCGCCCAACGGATTTGGACACAACTTATTCCATTGTTGCTGTTCAGGAGGAAATGGGGGGCCATGAAGCTGAAACTGCATCCAAGAGGTATACTACACCTATGTTTCATCATTCAGACAGGATGGTGCCATCGAAGCATGTCGAAGGTCACAAAACATCAGACAAGTCTAAGACCACCGGTTCAGAGGACAAGTTGGCAACACTCAAAGCATACCGCAGAGCTAAAGGACTTTGTTTCATCTGTGGTGAGCGTTGGGGGCGCGACCATAAGTGCAACACCACAGTTCAGCTGCACATGGTGCAAGAAATGTTGGAATTCATTGCCTTGGATAGCATGGATTCAGATGATAGTGATATGGATTTAATGGTACTGTCAGCTGAAGCACAACAAATTCAAGGGGGAACTAATGCTATCAGATTAGAGTGCCAATTGGGTGGTCATGCAGTTGTGCTCCTGGTGGATTCAGGTAGTTCTCATTCTTTCATCAGTGCTCGGTTGGCTGCTCACATTACAGGCCAGCAATTACTGCCTTCACAACAAACTGTTAGGATTGCTGGTGGAGGTACACTTCCTTGTACTCACATCATTCCTGCTTGTGCCTGGTCTGCTGCTGGCCATGAGTTCAAGTGTGACTTTAAGGTGTTACCTCTGCAACATCATGATGGAATTGTGGGAATGGATTGGCTGTCCTCCTTGGGTACTATGCAAGTCAATTGGTTAGAGAAGTGGCTAGCCTTTGATCATCACGGCAATCCGGTGTTCTTATAAGGCTGTCCTCTAGAAACTTTTAGTTGCACTGTGGTGGAGCTCCATTTAGTTCAGCCAGAGAACGTCAAAGAGGATGTCGTAGCCCTTCCGGCACAATTCCAGGAACTATTAGATCAGTACACTGCAGTATTCGAACCACCAACTGGACTTCCCCCTCAGTGCAGTTGTGATCTAGAATACCGTTGATGGAAGGGGCTAGACCTGTGAACATTTGACCCTATAGGTATTCACCGGAGCCAAAGAGTGAAATTGAAAAATAAGTCCAGGAAATGTTGCGAACTGGGGTCATCGTTCCTAGCTCTAGTCCGTTTGCCTCACCTATTATTATGCTCAAGAAAAAAGATGGCTCGTGGCGGTTGTGTGTGGATTATCGTCATCTTAATTTGTTGACACTCAAGTCCAAATACCCACTACCAGTGATCGACGAGCTTTTGGATGAGCTCACTGGAGCGTCCTGGTTTTCAAAGCTGGATCTTCGTGCCGGATATCATCAGATCAGGCTTGCGCCAGGTGAGGAGTATAAGACAACTTTTCGCACACACAACGGGCACTATGAATTTACAGTCCTGGCATTTGGACTGATTGGAAGGCCATGTACATTCCAATCTGTTATGAATGATGATTTAGCTCCAGTGCTTCGTGAACCAGATAAATGTGTTGTGGTATTCTTTGATGATATCCTAGTATTTACTATTACATTGGAGGACCACTTGCGCCATTTGAAGCAAGTGCTGGACCTGTTGCAGGAGCACCAATGGAAAATCAAAGGGTCTAAATGTGCGTTTGCACAACGCAACATTTCTTATCTGGGCCATGTGGTGTCTGAGGAAGACGTAGCTACTGACCCTGCTAAGATTGAGGTGGTAGTCAATTGGCCTGTACCTGCTAATTTGAAGGAACTCCGTGGTTTTTTGGGGTTATCTGGCTACTACCGGGAGTTTGTTTGCCACTATGGTATGATCAGCCAGCCCCTGACTCATCTCCTGCGTAAAATATTCCATTTGTGTGGTCTTCTGAAGCTCAGTCTGCATTTGATCAACTGAAGCGAGCCCTCACAACATCACCTGTACTGTCACTCCCTAATTTTAAGAAATAGTTCGTAATTGAGACTGACGCTTGTGATACCGAAGTGGGTGCAGTACTACTTCAGGATGGCCACCCTCTTGCATCTGTGAGCAAATGATTGGGGCCCAGAACCAAGGGTCTGTCTACATATGAAAAAGAGTATATGGTCGTGCTTCTTGCAGTGGAACGATGGAGAATTTATTTACAACATGCTGAATTCCTAATACTTACTGACCATAGCAGTTTAGCACACCTGGAAGACCAGAGGTTACACACTATTTGGCAGCAGAAAGTGTTCACAAAATTGCTTGGACTCTAGTTCAAGATCAAGTACAAAAAAGGCATTGACAACCATGCTGCGGATGCATTATCTTGTAGACCACACTTAGGGGAGGACCTTCTTGCTATATCTTTGCACCAGCCAGCTTGGATACAGGAAATATTGGATGTGTATCAGGACAATGCTAAAGCAAGTGAACTTTTGGTCAAATTGGCAGTGCAGCAGTCTGAAAATGACCCATTTTCTCTTCGAGATGGTCTGATCCGTTACAAAGGTCGATTATGGCTTCCTCCTGATGTGGATCTGATTCCTAAATTACTTGATGCATTTCATACAAGTCCGATTGGGGGCCACTCGGGTATTCCTGTCACTTTGCGCAGATTGAAGCAGTTGTTCTACTAGAAGCACATGAAAGCTTGAGTGAAGCAATATGTTCAGGAGTGCTTGATTTGTGAGTGCGCGAAACCGGATCGTAACAAGTACCCAAGCCTCCTGGAACCCTTGCCGGTGCCTCATAAGTTTTGGCAGATGCTCACGATGGATTTGTTGGTGAACGTTGCATAAAATAAAAAAATTTCCTACATTCACCAAGATCAATCTATGAGTTCATCTAGCAACGAGAGAGAGAAGTGCATCTACATACCATTGTAGATCGCATGCGGAAGCGTTCAAGAGAACGGGGTTGAGGGAGTCGTTCTCGTCGTGATCCAAATCACCGGAGATCCTAGCGCCGAACGGACGGCACCTCCGTGCTCAACACACGTACGGTCAACGTGACGTCTCCTCCTTCTTGATCCAGCAAGGGGGAAGGAGAGGTTGATGAAGATCCAGCAGCACGACGGTGTGGTGGTGGATGCAGCAGGGCTCCGGCAGGGCTTCGCCAAGCAACTACGGGAGGAGGAGGTGTAGCAGGGAGGGGAGGGAGGCGCCAGGGTGTTGGGTGCGGCTGCCCTCCCACCCCCTCCTTATATAGGGACCCCCAGGGGGGGTGCCGGCCCTAGAGATGGGATCTCTAGGGGGGGCATGGCCAAGGGGGGTGGAGTGCCCCCCAAGGCAAGTGGAGGCGCCCCCTCCCCTAGGGTTCCCAACCCTAGGCACAGAGGGGGGCCCGGGGGGGGCGCACCAGCCCACCAGGGGCTGGTTCCCCTCCCACTTCAGCCCATGGGGCCCTCCGGGATAGGTGGCCCCACCCGGTGGACCCCCGGTACCCTTCCGGTGGTCCCGGTACAATACCGGTGGACCCCGAAACTTTCCCGATGGCCGAAACTCGACTTCCCATATATAATTCTTTACCTCCGGACCATTCCGGAACTCTTCGTGACGTCCGGGATCTCATCCAGGACTCCGAACAACTTTAGGTTTGCTGCATTCTCATATTCATACAACCCTAGCGTCACCGAACCTTAAGTGTGTAGACTCTACGGGTTCGGGAGACACGCAGACATGACCGAGACGGCTCTCCGGTCAATAACCAACAGTGGGATTTGGATACCCATGTTGGCTCCCACATGCTCCTCGATGATCTCATCGGATGAACCACGATGTCGAGGATTTAAGTAACCCCGTATACAATTCCCTTTGTCAATCGGTACGTTACTTGCCCGAGATTCGATCGTCGGTATCCCAATACCTTGTTCAATCTCATTACCGGCAAGTCACTTTACTCGTACCGTAATGCATGATCCCGTGACCAGACACTTGGTCACTTTGAGCTCGTTATGATGATGCATTACCGAGTGGGCCCAGAGATACCTCTCCGTCATACGGAGTGACAAATCCCAGTCTCGATCCGTGTCAACCCAACAGACACTTTCGGAGATACCTGTAGTGCACCTTTATAGTCACCCAGTTACGTTATGATGTTTGGTACACCCAAAGCACTCCTACGTTATCTGGGAGTTACACGATCTCATGGTCTAAGGAAAAGATACCTGACATTGGAAAAACTCTAGCAAAACGAACTACACGATCTTGTGGTATGCTTAGGATTGGGTCTTGTCCATCACATCATTCTCCTAATGATGTGATCCCGTTATCAATGACATCTAATGTCCATAGTCAGGAAACCATAACTATCTATTGATCAACGAGCTAGTCAACTAGAGGCTCACTAGGGACATATTGTGGTCTATGTATTCACACGTGTATTATGATTTCCGGATAATACAATTATAGCATGAATAAAAGACAATTATCATGAACAAGGAAATATAATAATAATCCTTTAATTATTGCCTCTAGGGCATATTTCCAACAGTCTCCCACTTGCACTAGAGTCAATAATCTAGTTACATTGTGATGAATCGAACACCCATAGAGTTCTGGTGTTGATCATGTTTTGCTCGCGGAAGAGGTTTAGTCAACGGATCTGCGACATTCAGATCCGTATGTACTTTGCAAATATCTATGTCTCCATCTTGAACATTTTCATGGATGGAGTTGAAACGACGCTTGATGTGCCTGGTCTTCTTGTGAAACCTGGGCTCCTTGGCAAGGGCAATAGCTCCAGTGTTGTCACAGAAGAGAGTGATAGGCCCCGACGCATTGGGTATGACTCCTAGGTCGGTGATGAACTCCTTCATCCATATTGCTTCATGCGCTGCCTCCGAGGCTGCCATGTACTCCGCTTCACATGTAGATCCCGCCACGACGCTCTGCTTGCAATTGCACGAGCTTACTGCTCCACGATTCAACATATACACGTATCCGGTCTGCGACTTAGAGTCATCCAGATCTGTGTCGAAGCTAGCATCGACGTAACCCTTTACGACGAGCTCCTCGTCACCTCCATAAATGAGAAACATGTCCTTTGTCCTTTTCAGGTACTTAGGGATATTCTTGACCGCTGTCCAGTGTTCCTTGCCGGGATTACTTTGGTACCTTCCTGCCAAACTTACGGCAAGGTTTACATCAGGTCTAGTACACAACATGGCATACATAATAGATCCTATGGACGAGGCATAGGGGATGCCACTCATCTCTTCTTTATCTTTTGCCATGGTCGGGCATTGAGCCGAGCTCAATCTCACACCTTGCAATACAGGCAAGAACCCTTTCTTGGACTGATCCATTTTGAACATCTTCAATATCTTATCAAGGTATGTGCTTTGTGAAAGACCTATGAGGCGTCTCGATCTATCCCTATAGATCTTGATGCCTAATATGTAAGCAACTTCTCCAAGGTCCTTCATTGAAAAACACTTATTCAAGTAGGCCTTAATGCTGTCCAAAAGTTCTATATCATTTCCCATCAAAAGTATGTCATCTACATATAATATGAGAAATGCTACAGAGCTCCCACTCACTTTCTTGTAAACACAGGCTTCTCCATAAGTCTGCATAAACCCAAACGCTTTGATCATCTCATCAAAGCAAATGTTCCAACTCCGAGATGCTTGCAACAACCCATAAATGGATCGCTGGAGCTTGCATACCTTGTTAGAATTCTTAGGATCGGCAAAACCTTCCGGCTACATCATATACAGTTCTTCCTTTTTGACGTCCATCTGCCATATCTCATAATCATAGTATGCGGCAATTGCTAACATGACTCGGACGGACTTCAGCTTCGCTATGGGAGAGAAAGTCTCATCGTAGTCAACCCCTTGAACTTGCCGATAACCCTTAGCGACAAGTCGAGCTTTATAGATGGTAACATTACCATCCGCGTTTGTCTTCTTAAAAATCCATTTGTTTTCTATCGCTCGCCGATCATCGGGAAAGCCTGTCAAAGTCCATACTTTGTTTTCGTACATGGATTCTATCTCGGATTGCATGGCTTCAAGCCATTTGTTGGAATCTGGGCCCGCCATCGCTTCTTCATAGTTCGAAAGTTCACGTTGTCTAACAACATGATTTCCAGGACAGGGTTGCCATACCACTCTCGTGTGGAACGTGTCCTTGTGGACCTACGAAGGTCAGTAGCAACTTGATCCAAAGTACCTTGATCATCATCATTAATTTCCTCTCCAGTTGGTGTAGGCATCATAGGAACATTTTCCTGAGCTGCACTACTTTCCGGTTCAAGAGGTAGTACTTCATCGAGTTCTACTTCCCTCCCACTTACTTCTTTCGAGAGAAACTCTTTTTCCAGAAAGGATCCATTCTTGGCAACAAAGATCTTGCCCTCGGATCTTAAGTAGAAGGTATACCCAATGGTTTCCTTAGGGTATCCTATGAAGACACATTTTTCCGACTTGGGTTCGAGCTTTTCAGGTTGAAGTTTCTTGACATAAGCATCGCATCCCCAAACTTTTAGAAATGAGAGCTTAGGTTTCTTCCCAAACCATAATTCATACGGTGTCGTCTCAACGGATTTAGATGGTGCCCTATTTAAAGTGAATGTAGCTGTCTCTAGAGCGTATCCCCAAAATGATAGCGGTAAATTGGTAAGAGACATCATAGGTCGCACCATATCCAATAGAGTGCGATTACGACGTTCGGACACACCGTTACGCTGAGGTGTTCCAGGCGGCGTGAGTTGTGAAATGATTCCACGTTTTCTTAAGTGTGTACCAAATTCGTGACTTAAATATTCTCCTCCACGATCTGATCGTAAGAATTTTATCTTTCAGTCACGTTGATTCTCTACTTCATTCTGAAATTCCTTGAACTTTTCAAAGGTTTCAGACTTGTGTTTCATCAAGTAGACATACCCATATCTACTTAAGTCATCAGTGAGAGTGAGAACATAACGATATCCTCCGCGAGCCTCAACGGTCATTGGACCACACACATCAGTATGTATGATTTCCAATAAATTGGTTGCTCGCTCCATTTGTTCCGGAGAACAGAGTCTTGGTCATTTTGCCCATGAGGCATGGTTCGCATGTGTCAAATGATTCATAATCGAGAGACTCTAAAAGTCCATCAGCATGGAGCTTCTTCATGCGCTTGACACCAATGTGACCAAGGCGGCAGTGCCACAAGTATGTGGGACTATCGTTATCAACTTTACATCTTTTGGTATTTACACTATGAATATGTGTAACATTACGTTCGAGATTCATTAAGAATAAACCATTGACTATTGGGGCATGACCATAAAACATATCTCTCATATAAATAGAACAACCATTATTCTCGGATTTAAATGAGTATCCATCTCGCATTAAACAAGATCCGGATACAATGTTCATGCTCAAACTTGGCACTAAATAACAATTATTGAGGTTTAAAACTAATCCTGTAGGTAAATGTAGAGGTAGCGTGCCGATGGCGATCACATCGACCTTGGAACCATTCCCGACGCGCATCGTCACCTCGTCCTTTGACAGTCTCTGCTTATTCCGCAGCTCCTGTTGTGAGTTATAAATATGAGCAACGGCACCGGTATCAAATACCCAGGAGTTACTACGAGTACTGGTAAGGTATACATCAATTACATGTATATCACATATACCTTTAGTGTTGCCGGCCTTCTTGTCCGCTAATTATTTGGGGCAGTTCCGCTTCCAGTGACCCTTCCCTTTGCAATAAAAGCACTCAGTCTCAGGCTTGGGTCCATTCCTTGACTTCTTCCCGGCAACTGGCTTACCGGGTGCGGCGACATCTTTGCCGTCCTTCTTGAAGTTCTTCTTACCCTTGCCCTTCTTGAACTTGGTGGTTTTATTGACCATCAACACTTGATGTTCTTTCTTGATTTCTACCTCTGCTGACTTCAGCATTGAAAATACTTCAGGAATAGTTTTCACCATCCCCTGCATATTGTAGTTCATCACAAAGCTCTTGTAGCTCGGTGGGAGCGACTGAAGGATTCTGTCAATGACCGCCTCGTCTGGGAGGTTAATGTCCAGCTGGGACAGGCGGTTGTGCAACCCAGACATTTTGAGTATGTGCTCACTGACAGAACTATTTTCCTCCATCTTACAACTATAGAACTTGTCGGAGACTTCATATCTCTCGACTCGGGCATGAGCTTGGAAAACCATTTTCAGCTCCTCGAACATCTCATATGCTCCGTGTCGCTCAAAACGCTTTTGGAGCCCCGGTTTTAAGCTGTAAAGCATGCCGCACTGAACGAGGGAGTAACCATCAGCACATGACTGCCAAGCGTTCATAACATCTTGGTTCTCTGGGATGGGTGCTTCACCTAGCGGTCCTTCTAGGACATATGCTTTCTTGGCAGCTATGAGGATGATCCTCAGGTTCCGGATCCAGTCCGAATAGTTGCTGCCATCATCTTTCAGCTTGGTTTTCTCTAGGAAAGCGTTGAAGTTCATGTTGACATGAGCGTTGGCCATTTGATCTACAAGACATATTTTGCAAAGATTTTAGACTAAGTTCATGATAATTAAGTTCATCTAATCAAATTATTTAATGAACTCCCACTCAGATTAGACATCCCTCTAGTCATCTATGTGTTACACGATCCGAGTCGACTAGGCCGTGTCCGATCATCACGTGAGACGGACTAGTCATCATCGGTGAACATCTCCATGTTGATCGTATCTTCCATACGACTCATGTTTGACCTTTCAATCTCTGTGTTCCGAGGCCATGTCTGTACATGCTAGGCTCGTCAAGTTAACCCTAAGTGTTTTTGCATGTGTAAAACTGTCTTACACCTGTTGTATGTGAACGTAAGGATCTATCACACCCAATCATCACGTGGTGCTTCGAAACAACGAACTTTGGCAACGGCGCACAGTTAGGGGGAACACTTTCTTGAAATTGTTATAAGGGATCATCTTATTTACTACCGTCATTCTAAGTAAACAAGATGCATAAACATAATAAACATCACATGCAATTATATAGTAGTGACATGATATGGCCAATATCATATAGCTCCTTTGATCTCCATCTTCGGGGCTCCATGATCATCTTCGTCACCGGCATGACACCATGATCTCCATCATCATGATCTCCATCATCGTGTCTCCATGAAGTTGCTCGCAAACTATTACTTCTACTACTATGGCTAACGGTTTAGCAATAAAGTAAAATAATTACATGGCGTTAAATCATTGACACGCAGGTCATACAATAATTAAGACAACTCCTATGGCTCCTGCCGGTTGTCATACTCATCGACATGCAAGTCGTGATTCCTATTACAAGAACATGATCTCATACATCACAATATATTATTCATCATTCATCACAACTTTTGGCCATATCACATCACATAGCAATTGCTGCAAAAACAAGTTAGACGTCCTCTAATTGTTGTTGCATCTTTTACGTGTCTGCAATTGGGTTCTAGGAAGAACGTTTTCTTACCTACGAATAACCACAACGTGATTTTGTCAACTTCTATTTACCCTTCATAAGGACCCTTTTCATCGAATCCGCTCCAACTAAAGTGAGAGAGACAGACACCCGCTAGCCACCTTATGCAACTAGTGCATGTCAGTTGGTGGAACCTGTCTCACGTAAGTGTACGTGTAAGGTCGGTCCGGGCCGCTTCATCCCACAATACCGCTGAAGCAAAATAAGACTAGTAGTGGCAAGTAAGTTGACAAGATCTATGCCCACAACAGATTTGTGTTCTACTCGTGCAATAGAGAACTACGCATAGACCTAGCTCTGATACCACTGTTGGGGAACGTTGCATAAAATAAATTTTTTCCCACGTTCACCAAGATCAATCTATGAGTTCATCTAGCAACGAGAGAGAGAAGTGCATCTACATACCCTTGTAGATCGCGTGCGGAAGTGTTCAAGAGAACGGGGTTGAGGGAGTCGTTCTCGTCGTGATCCAAATCACCGGAGATCCTAGCACCAAACGGACGACACCTCCGCGTTCAACACACGTACGGTCAGCGTGACGTCTCCTCCTTCTTCATCCAGCAAGGGGGAAGGAGAGGTTGATGAAGATCCAGCAGCACGACGGCGTGGTGGTGGATGCAGTAGGGCTCCGGCAGGGCTTTGCCAAGCAACTACGGGAGGAGGAGGTGTAGCGAGGAGGGGAGGGAGGCGCCAGGGTGTTGGGTGCGGTTGCCCTCCCACCCCCCTCCTTATATAGGGACCCCTAGGGGGGGCGCCGGCCCTAGAGATGGGATCTCTAGGGGGGCGGCGGCCAATGGGGGTGGAGTGCCCCCCAAGGCAAGTGGAGGCGCCCCCTCCCCTAGGGTTCCCAATCCTAGGCGCAGAGGGGGGCCCGGGGGGGCGCACCAGCCCACCAGGGGCTGGTTCCCCTCCCACTTCAGCCCATGGGGCCCTCCAGGATAGGTGGCCCCACCCGGTGGACCCCCGGGACCCTTCCGGTGGTCCCGGTACAATATCGGTGGATCCCGAAACTTTCCTGATGGCCGAAACTTGACTTCCCATATATAATTCTTTACCTCCGGACCATTCCGGAACTCCTCCTGATGTCCGGGATCTCATCCGGGACTCCAAACAACTTTCGGTTTGCTGCATTCTCATATTCATACAACCCTAGCGTCACCGAACCTTAAGTGTGTAGATCCTACGGGTTCGGGAGACACGCAGACATGACCGAGACGGCTCTCCGGTCAATAACCAACATCGGGATCTGGATACCCATGTTGGCTCCCACATGCTCCTCGATGATCTCATCGGATGAACCACGATGTTGAGGATTTAAGTAACCCCGTATACAATTCCCTTTGTCAATCGGTATGTTACTTGCCCGAGATTCGATCGTTGGTATCCTAATACCTCGTTCAATCTCATTACCGGCAAGTCACTTTACTCGTACTGTAATGCATGATCCCGTGACCAGACACTTGGTCACTTTGAGCTCATTATGATGATGCATTACCGAGTGGGCCTAGAGATACCTCTCCGTCATACGGAGTGACAAATCCCAGTCTCGATCCGTGTCAACCCAACAGACACTTTTGAAGATACCTGTAGTGCATCTTTATAGTCACCCAATTACGTTGTGACGTTTGGTACACCCAAAGCACTCCTACGGTATCCGGGAGTTACACGATCTCATGGTCTAAGGAAAAGATACTTGACATTGGAAAAGCTCCAGCAAAACGAACTACACGATCATGTGCTATGCTTAGGATTGGGTCTTGTCCATCACATCATTCTCCTAATGATGTGATCCTGTTATCAATGACATCTAATGTCCATAGTCAGGAAACCATAACTATCTGTTGATCAACGAGCTAGTCAACTAGAGGCTCACTAGGGACATATTATGGTCTATATATTCACACGTGTATTATGATTTCCGGATAATACAATTATAGCATGAATAAAAGACAATTATCATGAACAAGGAAATATAATAATAATCCTTTTATTATTGCCTCTAGGGCATATTTCCAACAGGATTTTGTTGAAGGTTTGCCCCGTTCCGGCCGTTTCAACTGTGTCCTCATCGTTGTTGACAAGCTGTCGAGATATAGTCATTTTGTTGGTCTCCAACATCCCTTTACTATGTCCACAGTGATGGCAACCTTCATGGATAATATACACAAACTGCATGGGATGCCAGAGTCCATTGTCACTGACCGTGATCGAAATTTTACTAGCAGGTTTTGGAAAGAAATGGCAGCACTCACTGGTACAAAATTGCATATGAGTTCTTCCCATCATCCCCAAACCGATGGTCAATCTGAGAGCGTTAACCAATGTTTGGAAGCTTATCTGTGATGTTTTACTCATGCTTGCCCATTGAAGTGGGCTCAATGGTTGTCACTTGCCGAGTACTGGTACAACACGAGTCCTCACTCTGCCTTGCAAGGGAAGTCGCCATTCGAGGTCCTATACGGCCAGTCTCCCAGAACTTTTGGATTATCTGCAGATGACACTTGTTCCATTCCTGACCTAGAGACATGGCTCCGTGATCGTGATCTTATGATGAGATTACTTCAGCAACACTTGGAGCGCGTCAGAACTCGTATGAAACACCAGGCAGATAAGAAACGTTCTGACAGAGTATTTGTTGTGGGTGATTCTGTTTTTCTCAAGTTGCAGCCATACATTCAGTCCTCTGTTGCCCCACGTGCTCATCACAAATTGTTGTTCAAATACTATGGCCCTTATCAAGTGCTGGAACGAGTAGGTGCATCAACCTATCGTCTTGCGCTTCCGCCGGCAAGCAAGATCCATCCAGTTCTACACGTATCTCAACTGAAGTTAGCACTGGGGCCTAATTGTCAGGTACAATCTGAACTTCCTCCTTCTGATGCACAGTTTGCTGTGCCTATGAGAGTTCTGCAGCGCCGGTTGCGCCACCGAGGTGATGCTGCTGTGCCACAAGGCTTGAACAATGGTCTGATCAACCGGATTCTTTGGCTACATGGGAAGATTTAGAAGAGCTCAAGCAGCGTTTTCCGCGGGCGCCAGCTTGGGTACAAGCTGGACTTCAAGGAAAGGGGAGTGTTAACACTGGGCCTGGTGCCACTACCAACGAGACCGGTGCACGCTTCATCATCAAGGAGGGCCGGCCCAGCAAGAGAGCCCATCATCCTTCTACTCGCTATGCGGACGGCAACTGGGTGTAATCCTATATTAGTCTATCCTGTCATTGTGTTGAGTGGCGAATTGGTAATGGCTGAGGCCATTGGCTTGTAAATCAATCCTTCCTCTGTAATCGAATACATCACAGGCTTGAGAGTGAATACGAGATGCCGCCATAGTTTTCCCCTTCCCTCTCCAATCCCTAGCTAGATCCTAACAGACGAAGGCCCAGCCCAGCCCAACACATGTTCGCACAGCACACACTTGCGCAAATTGTGAGCTCACCCTCCAATTTATTTCTTCATTCGCCACTGACCCAGACGGCGCACACCCAATAGCCGGACGACGACCAGCCACCGGGTGCAGATTCCATTCTTGCTTCATGTCTACCGTGCTATCGATCTTTTCTTTTCTTAATGGAGAGCTCCCTCTTTGATTTCTATTAAAAGAAAAAGAAATCACATTGCATCCGGTGCCATCGGTCTATGCATATATATTGTCCATACATTATCTAATCAGCAAGAGAAACAAGCTCACCAGTCTTCTCGACAGTATCAGTATCTGAACCTGTTCAAAGAAAGATGTGGCTTCTCAGATGTCTCGATTCAGACACAGAGTTGGTGGCTGCATGGTGCAGGGTTAACCAAGGAGACCCGTGGTACGTGCATGCAATTATTTAACGCGATGTTGCATCGCCTAACTAATTCACGGTCTCTAGCTTGGTTCGAATTTGCCAATGTGCATACAGATGGACCCAATAATATACACGCATGCAGTCGGTTAAGTGTACGACAACCAGATGAGCAAAACGGAGTGATTGTTCCCTAACAATGATGATCTATTATGCTAATATATATATCCTGTCATTTGCGAAGAATTAAACAGGCAACCCTGGTCATGGCATGCCGAATTCAAAAGGAGAGTATGACTGGAGAGGAGAACAGCTGCTGCCAGCACTGTATTTCAGTTTCCTCGATCGATGCGTGCCGTTACATGCCGACTCTCGGTCCTGGAGCAGTTATGCGCATGATAAACAAGCTAAGATTGCGTTGTCGACGCATGCATATATGTGCGTCAACGCGAGCGGTTACGGCTGGACTGCCAATTGATCTTGACGCATGAGCATGATAAACGAGCTACAGCTAGTGAGACCAGCTCATAGGCCCAGACCTCGCATAATGGTCCAAATCAACGTGGGATTACTGTAGTCTATTTATCCAGGTGTCACACAAGAAGCTGGCGGGGGGAACTGACGAGGAACGATCTGCGATCTAGGCCGACCCACGATTGTCCGCGCATGAGCGTCAGGATCGCCAACCGGCGCCAACAACGTTGACTAGGAGCTCCCGCTGGATATCACCGGGGTTCCTATACGGCGCGTAACCCCCTCGCTCGCTGCTGTTAACATGGGCCAGCCTATTTCGGGGTTTCACGCCCAACTGGTTTTGGAGAACCTTCCCTGAAACGGGTTTTTCGTTTTTTTTCCTTTTTGTTTTTCTGTTTTCCTTTCGTTTTTTCTTTACTTAGAGCATCTCCAACAGCCGCGCTAAACAAGCCGTGCCGCAAATTTGGCCATTTCAGCGCGCGCGCAACCCGGCGGGTGACTCCAGCGGACGCGCAATAATCACGCGCGCGGTATAAGGAGTTGGACGCGCGGTCGGATTAGCTATCTTGCGCGGTGTATTTGGGGCGCCCGCTTCCACGCGCGGCACACTCGAGCGCTCGCGCCGCACTCTCTCCTCTCCGCCTCCTACGCCCCGCGCGCGCCGGTCGGCGAACTGCACCCATGGACGCACGCGCCGGACCCCGCTCACCCCATCCTACAGCGGCGACCCCTCCCGTGCCGACGCCGCCGCCGGAAACCCTAGCACGGGGAGCGTTGGCCTCGCCACCACCGGAGCTCCGCCGAGCATCGGCCTTGCGCGCAGCCTCTTCTTGCCGTCGCCGCCCCCTCGAAGCTCCCCAATACGGTGTAGCCGAAGAAGGGCAAGACATCCGTGAAGAAGAACAAGGCGGCGGATGGCTCCGGTAGCTCGAAGGCGAGGGGAAAGAAGCTTGCAGGGCGTTTGACGGGCGTGGCGGCTACCGAAGCGCCGACGAGCTCACTCGTTGAGCCGGCCGCCGACGCGCACAACGTGTTTGACAAAATGCCCCCAAGGTAGGATTTTTTTTCCAACTTTTCTTTTCTTGTTATTTTTTCAATGCATTCATATAAATAGCTTATTTGCATTGTTCAAAAAACTTTGTAGTCTCAACAATGATGCATACATGTCAACTATGGGTGTTGGCTCCAACAATTCGCATTGGTCTCAAACCAATGACATCCATTTTGAAGACAATGAGTTCGAGGTGGACGAGGAAGGTGAGGGCATTGTCGACGCGCTGAAAGGAAGAGCGGGCAATTACACCAACACCGATGACATCTTACTATGCAATACTTGGTTGCAAGTGTCGAGGGATCCATCCACTAGTAGAAAAAGGGCCTTTAGTCCCGGTTCATAAGGGCCTTTAGTCCCGGTTCTGGAACTGGTTCTAAAGGGTCGTTACTAAAGCCTCCCCCTTCAGTCCCGGTTCTTACACGAACCGGGACTAAAGGCCGTCCAAATCTCTAATCACCTCTCCCTCATCGCTGCTCAATTTAACCTCTAATCTCTAATCATCCCTCATCATTTCAAATCATCTAACTTCCCGGACAGTCACTCATCCTCTCACTACTCCAGCCTGAGCACGCTTAACTTCCAGGTTCTATTCTCCCTCGTTTCCAAGTCTGCACTTGTTGTTTTCCTGACAATAGTAAAATGTCAATCCTATTAACCCTCAGGAATTTTGCTTGAGCATGAAGTCACATATTTCACTGTTTGAGTTTGAAACTATTGTTCTAAAAAACAATAATTATTTTGTAACACTAACATTTCTTAAATAAGTAGTTTGACCACAGTTTGACCATAATTTGACCATAGTTTGACCACAGTTTGACCAAATTTGACCAAAATTCAAAAAAATAGAAATAATTATTTAGTAACACTAATATTTATTGAATAAGTAGTTTGACCATTGTTTGACCACCGTTTGACCACAATTTGACCAGATTTGACCAAAATTCAAAAAAACTGAAATAATTATTTAGTAATACTGATATTCTTGAATAATTATTTAGTGACACTAATACTTCTGGAATAAGTAGTTTGACCATAGTTTGACCAGATTTAACAAAAATTAGAAAAAAATTAAAAAAACTAAAATTTGAGCATAACTTTTTCCTTTTAGAATTTGAGGATTCTAAAAATTTGCAAACAGGTCGTAGGTGGTCAAAATCGGATGCGGATTTTCGTTCTGAACATTTTGACATATTATACGTTTTTTCTGACATAGTATGCAAAAGTTATAGCCGTTTTACATTTTCCCTACACTTTTTGCAAAACATGTCCAAATTTAAGTTTTTAAATTTTCCTAACTAGTAGATGTAGTAACATAAATACATCTCGAAGGATTTTAATTTTTGAAGTTTTTATCATTTTCTTTTGCTTTTTACAAAACTGAAAAGGCGATCCAGGGGGTGTTAGAGTTTGAAAATGGGACCTTTAGTACCGGTTGGTGCCACGAACCAGTACTAATGCCTCAAACCCCATTAGTACCGGTTCGTGGCACAAACCGGTACTAAAGGTTAGACTCATTGGTCCCGGTTCGTCCCACCAACCGGGACCAATGGTAGTGGGCCAGGAGCAAGGCCCATTGGTCCCGGTTCGTCCCACCAACCGGGGCCAAAAGGTCCAGACGAACCGGGACCAATGGCCCATGTGGTCCGGCCGGCCCCCGGGGCTCACGAACCGGGTCCAATGCCATCATGGGTCCCGGTTCTGGACTGAACCGGGACTAATGGGCTGACCCGGCCTGGACCTTTGCCCCCTTTTATACTAGTGATCCGTTGGAGGTGATCAAAGTAGAGATGCTTATTGGGGGAGGATGAAAGAACACTTTGATGCTCACAACGTGAGTGGAATTGACCGCTCCGAGAGATCACTTCGGTCCCGATGGTCGACAATCAACTCGGATTGTCAAAAGTGGGCGGCCACACAAAAGGCGGTTGACAAGTTGAACCCAAGTGGCACAAATGAGGACGATAGAGTAAGTGGCATTTCATACATGTTCATCATACTTGTTGTTGGTGTTCGAAGTGCTAACTTGCTTTGTTTTCATGTAGTACAACATTGCACAAAATTTTTTCAAAGAAGAGGAGAGGAAAACCAAGAAGGGGAAGATCAAGAAAGGAAGGGTCTTTACCTTGCCTCATTGCTACAAATTGTTGAAGGATGATGAGAAATGGAAGAAGCGTGAAGATTTGGATGATTTGCATTTGAGCAACAAACGCAAGCGAACAATTGAGTTGACTGATGATGATGATGAGGAGGAGGATGATGCATCAAGTGATGACAGCAAGAGAAGCCCCACACCCAACTCGGTTTCATATTCGAAGCCAAAACGACCGGATGGGTGCAAGAAAGACAAAACACAAAAGAAGAAGAGGAAAGGAGATGATGAGATCAAAAATGCTATGGAAGCAATTGTCAACGCAAGAAGAGAAGCCAACGAGAACTAGTAGAAAATGGAGCTTTAAAATCGGTTCGTAAGGGCCTTTAGTGCGGGTTCTGCAACCGGCACTAAAGGGTGGAGACTAAAGCCCCCCTTTAGTATCGGTTCGGCACGAACCGCCACTAAAGGCCCACCACGTGGGGTGAGCTCGCGTCGTGGTATGGGGGACCTTTAGTACCGGTTGGTGTTACCAACCGGTACTAAAGATATATATTTTTTGATTTTTTTTTGAAAATTTTATAAAAAATATTTGACTTTTTTTTCGATTTTCAATTTTCTGAATTATTTTATGATTTAGTCTCTAATCACCCCTCTTAACTGCTCAAGTGTGGATCACTCATTCCAAATCGTCCAACTTCCCGGCCGGTCACCCATCCTCTCACTCCCCCAACCTGAGCACGCTTAACTGCAGAGTTCTATTCCCCCTACTTTCCAAGTCTGCACTTGTTGTTTTCCTCACAAATGTAAGCTGTCAATCCTATTAACCCTCAGCAGTTTAGCTCGAGCATTAGGTCACACATTTTACCGTTTGAGTTTGGAACTATTATTCTAAAAAACAGTTAGTAACACTAATATTTCTTGAATAAGTTTGACCATAGTTTGACCATAGTTTGACCAGATTTGATCATAGTTTGACCATATTTGACCAAAATTCAAAAAATTGAAATAATTATTTAGTAACACTAATATTCTTGAATAATCATGTAGCAACATTAATACTTCTTGAATAATTAGTTTGACCATAGTTTGATCAGATTTAACCAAAATTAAAAAAACTGAAATTTGAGCATATCTTATTTTCCTTTTGGAATTTGAGGATTCTAAAAAAATTGCAAATAGGCCGTAGGCGGTCAAAATCAGATGCGGATTTTTGTGCTGAATTTTTTGATATATTATACATTTTTTTTCTTTCCGACATCGTATGCAAAAGTTATAGCTATTTTACATTTTCCCTACACTTTTTGCAAAACATGTCCAAATTTAAGTTTTTTAATTTTCCTAACTAGTAGATGTAGTAATATAACTACATCTCGAAGAATTATTTTTTTGAATTTTTTATCATTTTCTTTTGTATTTTTCAAAACTGAAATGGAGATAAGGGGGGGGGGGGTAGAGTTTGAAAATTGCCCTATAGTCCCAGTTTGTGTCTCCAACCGGGACTATAGGTCAAACCCATTTAGTACCGGTTCGTGGTATGAACCGGTACTAAAGGTTAGCCCATTAGTACCGGTTTGTGCCACGAACCGCTACTAAAGGTGATCGCGGGGCCCCGGCCCGACGCCAGCCTGCCACCACTCCTTTAGTACCGATTCGTGGCACGAACCAGTACTAAAGGGTCAAAACGAACCGGCATTAATGCATAGCCGTTCGAACCGGCACTAATGGTACCATTAGTACCGGGCCGAAATCAAACCGAGACTAATGAGTCTCACATTATGTCCTTTTTCTACTAGTGGAGGTGAGGAAAATGGCAAGGAACCAAGATGCTGCGGCCGAGGAGAGGAGGTTGGCGGCCGAGGAGAGGAGGGTAGCCGCTGAGGAGAGGAAAGTGGCATTGGATGAGAGGAAGTTGGTCATGGAGGAGCGAGCCAAGTTGTTGGAATGGGAGAAGCACTTGTTCTTCTTGGACACATATAACCTTAATAAGGCGAAAAGGAGTTTGTCAATCTTTCCCGTGAAGAAGTGTTGATCCAAAAAAGATTCATGATGCGCACAATGGGTGGCGGTGGCATTGACGCAATGGGTGGCGGTGGCATTGGCGCAATGGGTGGCGGTGGCCTCGACGCCATGGGTGGCGGTGGCCTTGGCGGCATGGGTGGCGGTGGCCTCGGCGCCATGGGTGGCGGTGGCCTTGGCGCCATGCAGGGGCGGATCCAGCCCAGCCCAACGCCCCGGGCCCCTTTTATGCACTATAGCACTTGCTATAGTATTTTGCTACAGCCCACAAAGGAAATGGGCCTCACGCCCCAGGCCTGGGCCACCCCGGCCTGGGGCCTAGATCCGCCACTGGCGCCATGGGTGGCATGGGTGGCTTCGGAGGTACCATGAGCGGTTTAGGTGCCATGGGAGGCATGGGTGGCTTTGGAGCACCCCCCGATGCTATGGCCGCCATGGGAGGCATGGGTTTTGCTTCTCTCATGGGAGGCATGGGTGCACCTCCGGCCGCAATGGGCGGAATGTCTTTCAAAGTGCCTACTCACACACATTCCCATGAAGATGCCATTGAAGATCTTGCCAACATCGTCGGAGCTTCACGTGATGCGGTGCGTGATGAGGAGAGGAGGAAGATTCATCTTCGGAGGCGGAAGAATCGTCTTCGGAAGATGAGGACGAAGACGAGGAAGAGGATTGATGTGTCTTTCATTTGTGTCTTGAACTTGGTTTGCATTTTGAACTTGGTTGGATGAACTTGTGGGCATGATTTGAACTTGTGGGCATTAACTTTTATTCATCAACTTGTTTGTGTGAAATTTTATATGTCATGTTCATTGCATTTTGAATGTTTTAAATTCATTTTGTGTTCAAAATGTCATATATGCAATGCCCCAGCGAGTCGCGCGCGCTGCATTTTTTGCGCGCTGCTGGAGTGGCGCGCGCGCGCTGCATTTTAGCGCGGCTGTTGGAGCCAGCGCTCGCGGCCGTACTAAACCAGCCGAAGCGCGCGCGACAAGCTAGTTTTTTGCGCGCGGCGCGAAGCGCGGCTGTTGGAGATGCTCTTATATGTTTTCATTTTTACTTTTTTTTCAATTTCCGAAAATCTATTAATTTGTGATTTATTTTTTAAGTCGTTAACTTTTTTTGGAGTGATGAACATTTTTTTCACGACCGTGGTTTTATTTTTACTAATTCGTGTACATTCTCCAAAATCATGAACATTTTTTGTAACCGTGAACACTTTTTATAACTCATGAATATTTTTACCAAATTATGAACATTTTCTTAAATTTCTGAACATTTTTTTAGAAATTTGTGAATAATCTCTTAAGTCATGAACATGTTTTTGAATTCTTGAACAGTTTTTCTAAATAATGAACAAGGGCAAGGGAAAGGAGGGAAACTTCAAAAAGAATGGCAAGCAAATTGTCACTCTCGGGAAGAAACCTAAAGCCGGACCCAAGCTTGAAATTGAATGCTTCTACTGCAAAGGGACTGGTCACTGGAAATGAAACTGTCCCAAGTATTTGCTGTATAAGAAGGATGGCAAGTGAACAAAGATATATTTGATATATATGTTATTGATGTGTACCTTACTAATTCTCGTAGTAGTGCCTGGGTATTTGATACCGGTTCAGTTGCTCATATTTATAACTCAAAACGGAGACTACAGATTAGACGAAGATTGACTAAGGACGAGGTGACGATTCGCGTCGGGATTGGTTCCAAGGTCGATGTGATCGCCGTCGGCACGCTACCTCTACATCTAACTTTGGAATTAGTTTTAGACCTGAATAATTGTTATTTGGTGCCAGCGTTGAGCATGAACATTATATCTGGATCTTGTTTAGTGCGAGACGGTTATTCATTTAATTCATTTTTTTGTGTTATTTTTATTTCTTTTTTCCAACCAGTCAACTAGTCCACCGCGACCTTCCAAATCGATCGATCGACCAGAAGCCGGCGGGGGAACTTGCGAGGAACGATCAGCAATCTGGGCCATCCCACGACCGTCCGCGCGTGAGCGCTAGATTGCCAACCGCGCAACAATGGTGACGAGGAGCTTCCTATCTGGCGGTTCAGGCGCCCGCTTATATGCAATTTGCAAACAGGCACCTGAAGATTTTTCGCGCTGGGCCGGCCCAATTCCCTTTCTGTTATCTAATTTTCTTCAACATTGCAAAAAAGTAAGCCTCTAGAGAATCAGGTGACTTCTCACTTCGAGGGACACTGCGGCCATTTTGCCCGACCTGGTAGATTGCAGCTTTTGATATTTCCTTCTTTCTTTTTACCTTTTTCCTTTTTACTTTCATTTTCTATTTTTATTGTTCTTCTTCTTCCTTAATCGGTGAAAGAAATACATTTTTGTGAAACTTTTCCTAAATTTTCGAACTTTTTTCAAATCCATGAATTTCTTCTTCAAATCGATGAACTGTTTTGATTTTTCGTTGAACTTTCTCATTTATCGATGATTTTTTTTTTCAAATTTGATGAACTTTTTTCCCAAATTTGATGTACTTTTTTTTTTTAAATTCGATGAACTTTTTTTCAAAGTGGTTGAAGTTTTTTTCAAATTCGATGAAGTTTTTTCAATAAACTATTTTTTCAAATTTGTCAACTTTTTAAAGTACGCGGACTGGTTTTTAAAATCCATAAACATATTTGAATTCACTTTTGTTTTGCGCTTTTATTTCTGTTTTCCAAGTCAATGGTCAACCAGTCAACTGCAACCTTCCAAACCAATCGATCGATCGACAAGATGTGGGCGGGGGGAACTGGCGAGGAACGATCAGCGATCTGGGCCGGCCCATGACCGTCCATGCGTGAGCGGCAGGATCGCCAACCGGCCAATAACGCTGACTAGGAGCTCCCACTGGATATCACACACGACACAAGGGCTCATGAAAATCTTAGCGACGACCAGTTCACAAGGCTAGTTGTGACTCTTTGGTCCATCTGGTGTGCGCGGAGGAAGGCAATACATGAGTCTATTTTTCAAAGCCCTTCAACGAAAAAACAACAGTCCAATACTCGAGTGGGTTCGGTGGCACCTGGGAGGTGGCTTTCACCTCCTGCAAATTCGTCAAAATTCAACATGGACGGTGCAGTAGCAACCAACGGTCAGCGCGGTGCAGCTGCTGTCATATGTCGAGATGAATCGGGCATGTATTTGGGAGCTTCGGCGGTATAATTTCATGTAACCGACCCGACCATGCTAGAGACATTTGTGAGAAGCTCTTTCCCTAACTGAGGATTTGAACCTGGAACGTATATATGTTGCATCAGACTGCTTGGGGGTTAGCAACGACATCAATCAACGAGCTGAAGGAAGAAACGGAGCAATCATAGCAGAAATAGTTGAGAGATCGAGTTTATTTCAATCTTGTACTTTTGTTCATGAGTGTAGGAACTTTAACTTTGAAGTGCACAATCTTGCAAAAATCGCATGTACTTTACCTATAGGTCGTTACTTATGGCTGGGTCAGCTTGTACCTTTAAACATTATCCAATAAATAGATGCGAGATTTCTCAACAAAAAAACACGACACAAGGGAGCTAAATGGGCCGGCCTAATTAGGTGAGCCCTAGTTTTCTTTGTTGTTTTGTTTATTTACTTATTTTTGTTTCTCAAAAAAAATATTTTTCTTCCTCTTGTTTTTCATTTTTCAAAAATATTGGTGATATTCCTAATACATAGTGATAAGTCATGGAGCAGTAAAAATCACAATCACCACCAAAATATCGGCACAAATTTCCAGGTCCATTTCTATAGAACTCTCTGGATCCCATGCGGAATCACGTGGCCAGTTCAGACAACGCAAGCGGCCGGTTTGGGCAGACCAGGAGGCCAGAAGGAGTCCGACATGACAATGCAATTGCTAAGGGCATGTACAATCGTTCTATCTTAAGAGTGCCACGTAGGATAAATGATGAGGTGGAGGAGAGAGAAATCGTAAGATAAGGCTTGTCTTTTTTTATTTAAGAGAAGACAAGAGATGATCTCTTAGCCTAATTTGTCTCACCATGTTTTTAGGAACAACTTATTTATTGAAGATAAGGCTAAGAAATGACCCATTATAAACATGTTCTTTTGTCATCTCTAATTTACATGCAAGACTTAAGATAAAACTATCTTATCAACAATTGTACACGCCCTAATCAGAAGGTTAGTCTGTCAAACGTGCAGCGACACCGTTGGCCTAATTTGTTCGCCCTCTTCCCCGTCAACAACCAGAAGCGGACGGAAGAAGATCGGACTAGCTCGCTCGCTGGCTGGCTGGCCCGTCGCCGAATGACTGCGGCGTACGTACGGCGGTGAGCCCGTTGGGTTTGTCTCGTCTCGGCTAGGCTTTTAGCAGACACATGAATAAGGGTCGTGGCTTTTTGTGGAAAGCTTTGCACCCGCTGTTGTCGTCGCCGGTGGAGCCTTGCGGCAGAGGAAGATCTCGCCGGGCGATACTCGAGGCCACGACGCGGCCTCCCATTGCTGGTCCCGACGCCGCACAGGATCAGCTATTTTGGGCCTAATTTGGTTCCTTCCCAGGGCAACCATTCGCCTAATCTTCAGAGTAGTTTACTCGGCACCAAGCTTAGCCACACGCCCACACCGGCCCAGGATCGCTTACTTCTTTAGTAACTAGCGATTGGCGCGCCATCTAGTGGCGCCGTCTGAGGCGGGCTTGTGTGCATTTATGTTGTCTCAACACATTCAGCAACCATATTTCATCCTCAATCTAGGATCAAATACATTAACATGGGTGTTTTTTTGAGCAACAATGGGTTTCCCCTCCGATTTCCATTAGAGAAACCATCGAAACCAAGCATCAAAACAAAGTTCTTGCTACACGATCACAACTGAAGAGAATCTAGCCCTATTACATCTCAGAAAGTTTCTCAGCATAACAAGGCACCATAAAAAACTACAGCGATATAACACAACAACAAAGGGTAGGCACAAAAGTTGAGCCTCTTTTCGCAGATCTTCTACTTCAATCCACTTCGTCAGGGCGCCAAAAGAAGAAGCCTATTTCCCATCATCGTCACTGCTGGATTCTAAGAACTCCAAAACGCCAGCCTTGCAGCTTTGTAGACTTCACTTGCTACTTGCACGATGAGGTTTGCTCCCAGCATCAACATTCTTTCCCCTGGGTACCTTTTCTGCAAAACAGCCCAGTCAGCAATCCATCCACACATCATTTTCATAATACCCATTGGGCAAGAAATCATTTTTCTATCAAACACAATGCTATTTCTGCATCTCTAGATCGCCCACAACAGCGCTGAGATGCCAACCAACATAAGTTTCTTGCTATCTTTCTGGAAATTTTTAGCCATATTCCCAAACAATCATTGAGGTCTCTAGGAGTGCATTTCAGATCAAATGCACATCTTACTAGAGCCCAGATGGTTTTTGCTAATGAGCAAGAGAAAAATAGATGATCTATCGTCTCATCCTTACCACAGAACACACAATTTTTATCCCCCTTCCAGCCTCTTTTTAACAGATTATCTCTAGTAAGTATATTTTTTCTGGCTAGAAGCCAAAGAAAGAATCTCCATAAAGAGCTCTTCTAAAAGTAAAGCCACCCCATCCTTTATTCATAGCTTCTCTAACTGAAATCCCCTGATCATTGCTAATAAAAACAGAGAGGGATAAGCCTCTTTGAGGGATTTATCCCCAACCCACCAGTCTTCCCAAAACCTAGTGTTTCTACCATCCCCCAATCTCTTCTTAATATGTGGATAGAAATATTTTCTAATTTTTAAGAGATCAGACCTGAATTTGGAATCTCCATTTTTGTGTTTAATTCCAGAAAGGCATTTGTCCCCAACATATTTCCTTTTAACAATTTCCTGCCAAAACCCCTCATCATTCTCAAGTTTCCACAACCATTTATCCAATAAAGCAATATTAAACATTTCAATATTGATAATCCCTAGCCTCCCCTGTTGTTTTGGAAGACAGCAGGTTTTCCAATTCACCAAATGGTATTTCTTCTTGTCCTCCTCTGATTGCCACACCATCCTAGCTCTATAAAAGTCAATCTTTTTTCTGACTCCAGCTGGCAGGAGATAAAAGGACATCATATATATAGGTATGTTAGACAAGCAGGATTGCACCAGAGTGACTCTTCCTGCAATATTTAGGATCCTACCCTGCCAGCAGGCACATCTTTTCTCAATTTTTTCAGTGACATTTTTCCACATTTTGTTTCTAATTCTCTTGTTAGATATGGGTAACCCCAGGTATTTAAGAGGGGTTTCCTCTAGGATGCAAGTGAAGATTTCCTGATATTTCTTTTTTTCCACTGGCCTCCCCAAACAGGAATATTTCACTTTTATGAAAGTTTATTGTCAAACCAGACATTTGTTCAAAAGCAGTTAAGAAAAATTTAAGATTTTTAGCAGACTCTTCATCATCTTGTAACAAGAAGATGGTGTCATCTGCATATTGCAGCATATTGACTCCATTTTCATGGTAATCGGTGAGAACCCCTTTTACAAACCTTTCCTCTCTAGCCCTATCTAGAATGATGGCCAGAGCATCAACTGGCAGATCAAAGAGCAGAGGAGATAAAGAATCTCCCTGCCTCAGCCCTTTAGAGGTATTGAAGTAAGGACCTATATCATCATTCACTTTGACTGCTACATGTCCTCCCCTCATAGTGTACAACACCCAGTCACACCATTTGTCAGAGAAGTTTTTTAATTGGAGCATCTTATGAACAAAAGGCCACTTGATTTTGTCATATGCTTTTTCAAAGTCAACTTTGAATAGCATAGCACTTTGTTTTTATTTTGTATAGAGTTCAGAGCTTCATGCAGAATTACAACTCCCTCCATAATATATCTACCTTTCACAAAGGCAGTTTGGATGGGTGAGATAATATGGTTAACTACTTAGCTCAGTCTGTTCATCAGTATTTTGGTGATAATCTTGAAACAAACATTTAAAAGGCAGATGGGTCTAAATTTTTGAATTTGTCTAGCATCTTTCACTTTTGGAACTAGGGTAATAATCCCATAGTTCAATCTGGCCAAATCAACTTTGCGCTTATGAAAGTCATCTAAAATAGCTTTCAGATCAGCCTTAAGTAGCTCCGAAAAGTGTTGGTAGAAGTCTACAGCAAATCCATCAGGGCCTGGACTTTTATTTTTTTCCATAATGAAAACCACATCTTTAATTTCTTCCAAACTAAAAGGTGTAATCAAATCATTTTCTTCCTATGTGGATATCCCTACAGGGTTTTGAATGTCCAGATTGATATCAGATTTTTCAGCTTGACCAAATAAAGCTTTGTAATAGGTGGTTACATGCTCCATGAGTTTGGCATCTCCTATGTTCAAGTGTAGTGATTCTGTTTTTCCTTCTTTTGCCATTAACCTTGGCATGATAATATCTAGTATTAGAGTCACCCTCTTTTATTTCCTTACCTTTATATCTTTGTAACCATTTGATTTCTTCCATCTTCAAGATGTCTTTCAGTTCTTTCCTCCAGTTTTTCTGGATCTCTCTATCTTGAGCACTAAGCCCATAAATTTCAGCTCTTTTATCAATCTCATCCAGCAGCTCTAATAGCTCTTTTTCCTTCTTCTGTAAGCAGCATTAGCATTAATAATCCACCCCCTTAATTTTCATTTGATATTTCTCAACTTTGCTTGCCAAATGTCTAGATTAGATCCTTTGCAATTAATATTCCAATTCTTTTCCACAAATTCCCTAAATCCTTCCATAAGCATCCAAGCATTTTCAAATCTGAAAATGGGTTGGGTTTTTGTCAGGACCCCGACTCAATGCCACATCGATCTAGCATGTAACACCTCATATCACTTTGCGGCCTCACGCACGGTATCCCCACGGGTGTCGCCTTACCTTTGCCCGGGACCGTTTGCATCTTTTGGCACACGTATATGATAGTGTCGCTAGCATCCATATGATAAGGAGCCCGAGCTGACATGGCTAGTCGTAAACCCAAAGTGGCACAAACTTACAGGGACAGGCATCCATGACCCAACATCGAACGTGTCGGTCATCAGCGAGTGAATCCGGGCTGTAGCACTGGGCTAGCAGGACTCCGGTGAACCGGGCTGTAGTGGGCTAACAGGACTCCGGTATTCATCGCGTGACATTTCCCCGAAGGGACAGACACAGGAACGAAGAAGGACAC
Source organism: Triticum dicoccoides (assembly GCF_002162155.2). NCBI lineage: Eukaryota > Viridiplantae > Streptophyta > Magnoliopsida > Poales > Poaceae > Triticum > Triticum dicoccoides. Next base: position 615,023,090 of record NC_041387.1, on the reverse strand, counting down.
ATGCCGACCAGCCTAAGTGTTCCGGAGCAGTAGCAAGCTACCATGGCTCAGTGGAAACACCAGGAGACATTTCCCGGTAAGAGAGGCTACTAAGGATAAACAACTAGATAGTCAGATCCCACACATACCAAGCATTTCAATAACATACACACAATATGCTCGATATGTGCAAATACAACATGGCATCACAACATGACTCTACAACTCAAGTATTTATTCAATAGGCTCCGAGGAGCGAGATATTATAAACATGGGTCTCATGACCCAACATTCAGAGCACACAAATCAAAGCACAAGCAGAAGCTTAACATGTCTGAGTACAGACAACTATAAATGAAAAATGATGAGAAGCCTGACTATCTACCAGATCCTGCCGAGGGCACAAGATCGTAGCTGAGGTAACAAGCTAAACGTCGAAGTCCACGCGGTACTACTAGCAAGACTTAAGTCTCTCTGCAAAAACATAAATTAAGCAACGTGAGTACAAATGTACCCAGCAAGACTTACATCAGAACTAACTACATATGCATCATTATCAACAAAGGGGATGGTGGGGTTTAACTGCAGCAAGCCAGCTTTGACTCGGTGGCTATTCTGAACTACGACTGAAAGTAACTCTTTTGAGGTGGCGCACACGAGTCCACATATTCACCATATCAATACACCACTATGGATCTGCTCCCGTCTCCCTACGAGAACGCCATCCATAGCACTCACGCTTATGTTGCGTATTTTAGAGTATCCACTTTCACTTTTCTATGAACTGTACAGGCAACCCAGAAGTCCTTTACTGCGGACACGACTATTCGAATAGATCATATTAACCCTGCAGGGGTGTACTTCTTCACACACGCTCTCACCACTTACCGCCGTTTACACGACATGTACTCGGCAACCTTCAAGCGGAAGCCCAGCGAGGGTGTCGGCCACGACCTGACTAACCACACAGGTCTCTCATCCAGGTTTATCGCCTATTCGGGTTCCATCCGCAAGGAGATCCGGCCGGGGTGTCGCTCACGGCCCCAAACGATGTGAGCAGGGTTCCCAAGCCCACCATCCAGGTGCCACTTGGTACACCGTGCCACTGTGCCTAGTCTGTCCCAAGCCCACCTATACCGGGTGCCACTTGGTAGACTACTAACACTACCTACAAACACCAGAAACTAGTTGCAACTCCTGGACAAAGATCAAGTTGATTAATAAGCCGAGAGGGGCCGAGTTACCGGAACCCAATGTGTGGTAGTAGCTGTTCATGGATCACAAACACAGAACTCAGTTCCTGAGGACGGCTGCAATGAGACAACCCACCATGTACTCCTACATGGCCTCTCACCGCTACCTTTACCAAATCGTGTTCACACACTTAGCTCACACATAGTAGGACATGTTCACACGCCTCTGATTCATCCTCGATGAATCAGACCTGACTCAACTCTAAGCAGTAGCAGGCATGACAAACAAGCAAGAATGAGTAGGCACAAAAGGGCTCAAACAACTCCTACTCATGCTAGTGGGTTTCATCTATTTATTGTGGCAATGACAGGTCATGCAAAGGATAAAGGGGTTCAGCTACCGCAGCAAGTAACAGATGAATCGGTGTTGTGCTAATGCAGTAAAAGAGAGCAGGAGCGAGAGAGTAGGATTGTATCGGAATGAACAAGGGGGTTTTGCTTGCCTGGCACTTCTGAAGATAGTATAGTTCTTCATCGGTGTCATCGATCACATCGTCGGTACACGTCTACTGAGAGGGGGCAAACACCGGCAAACAAGGAAGAACACAATCAATGCAATGCACAATATGATGCATGATCATGACATGGCAATATGATGTAGTTTGAGCTAATGCAACTAGCAACCAGATTAAATGAAGTTGGTTTGAATCCAAGATTCAAATTGAAACTCCATATGTGGATATTAAAATGCCATTTATATGATTTGTGCTAATCAGCAGCTATAAGTTGTTCTAACATGCATGAAAATGGTACAAATGGATAGATTGGATTTTTCTGATCATTTTTCATATATAGTTTGTTTCATTTGGAGTTACGGTTGATTTTATATGATTATTAGAAGTTTAAGCCTTTTTCTGGAATTTCCTGAATTAAATAAATCCAGAAAAGGTTATCTGCGTCAGCATGACGTCGGGGTGACGTTAGCAGGTCAAAGGCGCCAGCCCAGGTCAAACCTGACGGCTGGAACCCACATGTCAGTGTAAAAACTAACTAACATGGTTAGTTAGTGTTAAGTTAGCACTAATCTAGGTTGGTTAGGGCCTGGCCCACTTGTCAGAGAGACAACTAATTAACTAAGTTAATTAGCGCTAACTAAGTAACACCCGAACTAAACAGGGGCAATTAGCACTAATTATAACCCTACACTAATCAGTCAAAGGCCGGCCCCACATGTCATGGACACATGGGGGGGTCCCGCCGTGGTCAAAGTGGGTCAAACCCACCGGCGTTTAGCCGCCGGCGGGATCAAACACGACGGAGGTGCTCGGAATCGCAGCTCAGGCGACCAAATGAGCGACGGGGAGGCTCTACGAGGCGCCCAGGCTCGCGCGCATCCATTGCGGCCAGCGGCAGCAGCTGGGGTGCACTACAGCGACGGCGGCGATGGCAAGTGCGGCGGCCGGAGCTACGGGTTCGAGCGGGGCGAGGCCACAGTGGACGGGAGGGCTGGCTAAGGGGCTCACCGAGTTCCTGAAGATGCTAGGAACACGGTGCCGTGCCCGGTTTCGAGCCTCAGTGGCTGCAGTTACGGCGGCGACATCGCCGGCGGCGTGGAGTTCTCGGCCAAGACGGGGCTATGGCCTAGAGGTCGAAAGTGACCAGGGGAGCAGGGGGAGGCGACTCGGGGGCTCACCGTGAGTCCGTTTGAAGGGTCAGAGGGCTCGAGGGCGGCCGGAGTTGAGCGGGGCGGCGAGGCGGATCTCCGGCGGCCGAGGAGGAGAAAAGCATCGGGGCGGCGCTTCGGGGCCCTTCCGGTCGCGTGGCTCGGTGAGGAGGTAGGGAACGAGGTGGCGGAGCTCAAGGATAGCTTGGGGCGGCTCGGGGATGGCCGTGGCCGCGGTGGTGCACGTCGGCGGCGGCGGGCGCGTTCGGGTGGTGCAAGGGAGAGAGCCAGAGGAGGGGAGAGGCACGGGAGAGAGTGAGAGGGGCCAGGGGGGTGCGTGGCGTCTCCGTGGCGTCGTCTAGGAGCACCGGGAGGAGCCAGGCAGGCAGGGAGGGAGGAGGTGGCCGGCGCGGGGCGGCCACGCGCCTCTGTCCTTCTGGCGAGGGAGGAAGACGACAGGGGGGAAGCGGCGGTGGGCTGGGCCGTGCTGGGCCGGTTGGTGGCGCCAGGTAAGGCCTAGGTACTAACTCTCTCTCTATGTTATTTTATTTATTGTTTCTGTTTTCTATTATTCTTCCGTCTTTAGGGCTTTATTTAAAATACTGAAATAGATCCAAAAATCATGAAACTAATAATGGCTACTGTTTAGGATATATACCAGAGTAAACATTTTAGTTTATGATTATTTGAGCATTTAAAATATTTAATAGCATTTAAATGCCCAAATGCAAAGTACATATGATTTAATTCAGTGACCAAATATGTCATGGAAAAATGTGCAACACCTCTGGTTATGGTTTGAAGCATTTTCCAGAAATGATGAACATTTTTGAAAGCCATTTGGATTCACTGAAAATATTTTTAGGTTGAACCTATTTGAATTCCATTTGGTACTAGGGTTTGGACATCCCCATTTCAAGTTTCTTTTAAAGTTTAAACATGATGCACACATGAAGTTAGCCTAGTGCAAATCCAGAAGCTAGGGATGTGACAACTCGCCCCCACTAAACAAGAATCTCGTCCCGAGATTCAAGCGTAGGGTAAAATGAAGGGGGAACGCAAACTAACATAATCTTCACGATCCAGGTGGCACTTCATCAGAACGTTGAATCGATCACCATCATTGTCTCGTCGTCTTGCTCTGAGAACTCCAGCCAACATGACAATGAGAGGATAGGGAAACTCCAGAAGAATCAATCTTCTTGAAGACCGAACAACTCAGGATCAACTCATGGGATGAGACATAGCAACATCTCCCAAGCTGAGACACGAAGCATACATCTAGAGGGATGGAGTGGAACAGATGACGAGGGTTCACTAGGTAGACAACAATTCCACACTTAAGAAGGTGGTAAACGATTGTCAACGTAGCGAGGAGTTGAGTTGCCATCATACCATAACGGGGCACCTTAGGGAAGGTGACTTGCAGAAATATCCCAAGTGGCAAAAAGAATTACCTTTGATTCAGAGATCATTGAAACTCTTTATACCAGCCTAAGGCAATTCACCAACAATCGATTTGCGGGGTGCAAAGGAATGGCATACCCAGACTAGAATGGATGATGTGGATTACCTTGTTGGAAAAAACACAATGGATGATTTTAGTAACTGGGGAGAAGCTCAACAGTAGAGAGTGAGTCCACTGTTTGAAAAGTTATAGCATAATCGAGGAAACTGAGAGCAATCCAGTTAGTGCCGATGATAACACCTAGCGCTTGTGTGTGCTCTCAAGAACTTGAGCATTTCCATATTCATCAAGGTTTTACCAATATCCGTGTCAAGGATCCTGGCAACACAACATACTACCATGATGAGTAGTGATGGATGAGGCAGATGCAAAGGAAGATAACACTTTCTCAGATTTCACCTTACCGAAGCCAAGGAAACAAAATCTGGATGATCGATCGAGAGACATTTAGCACTCCGCTTCTAATGTTCTCCTTGATGTGCTACTGTAACCCATTCATAGATATGGTTTGATATCTAGAACATCAAGTAAAAGGTGGGACTTCGGGAACACCAAAAATCATAAGGCACAACTAGGGGGTAAATCCTACGAAGTCCTTATGGGGTGTGGCCAACTTCTTCAAGCAAGATACTACAATAATAGGTCTTTCGGCTGGGTGTGCTGGCCAGGACATCCACGTTACCGGGTTATAGAGAGGCCAATATTATAATTCTTGGGACACGTTCCAACCATCATATCTGCCTGAGATTCAGATCTGGCTGGTGTCAGGATATTCCAGACTCATCGCGTCTAGAAGAAAAATGAAAGTTTGCAACACAAATCGACGAGACGGCGTTGCGAGAATCTTGGGGAATGAACTACGGTAGTAAGCTCCAAAACATGAGCTGGCTCTGCTACCCACCTGTGAACACACTGTCCCAGACAGGCATGACCACATGGTAGTCTTATAATAAAACACTACCGAGTTCTGGTTTGGAAACCATCATTGCGGATAACGAAGTCCTCGCATAAGTCATATGATTAGCTCTTATGAAGGAACTTCTTCTCCTTGAACAAGTCAATCAGTGGCTTGGTGTGCTAGGAACACATATAGAATGGAGGCGGCCAACCTATCAAACCATAGAGTACTTCGCACGTGCATGACTAACTTGGGACGATTCCAGAGGAACCAACATTGACTTCCTCGAATCCACGACGACAACTTGCATCAGATGCACATAAATTAAAGGGAGTCACTTCTTTCATTCGAACATATGCTTCATGCACGGGACATGAAGATAATGCTTATAAAAGTTTCCAATACTAGCTTAATGCTCAACATGGATGATGGAGGAGACAAAATGTTGCGGATGGGCTCAACAGCAACTCATCGGAATTTCCATATTGGATTTCCACCATTATGTGAACAATGTGATAGTATTGGTCAGACCAAAAGATGTAATGGTGTATGCTCGAGGGATCAACCACGAGTAAGACAACATTACAAACATCATTGGTTCTAACTTGCTTAGAGAATAGCCCACACTCAAATCAAAGTTTTGATAAGACAATAGGTTCAACAACTGATCACGAGGACCAATCGATGAAGAAATCATCTTTCTACAACAAACACACAAACACAAGATATCCCTTTGGAAATGAACTAGGTTAGACAAGCTTTTATCTTCCAACTCTCCAAGTTGTTATTTAGCTTGACCAACTAGCTCAAGGTATCCAACACAGATCCTTGGAGAAGGGGGTGGTTTACAAGAAACCAACTTGATCACGAACTCAACATAGCGGTCAGGTGACAACCTGGTAACACTTCCGAGAAGATATTCAGAAAATCACAATCCACCGATATGTTACTAAGCTCGAGATCAATCTTGCATTTCAGGGCAAGACGAGATGATCAAATAAGCAAGGGATTGAATAATCCTAACTCATTGATCGAAGGGTGCATCAAAAATAAAGACTAGGTAGCACGATCTATCTTAGAATGATGATTCAAGAACCAACACACTAAGAATGAAATTATTGTCCTTTAACTACCAAGCAACAAGGTTTCTGGGAGGATTGATTTCACACATCATAGTTCACATGTCGGCATTCCGGTTGCAACAACACGGGGACCGAGGAGTGAATAATGATGGCGAGAAATATCACTGCATCAAGAATTCATAAGAGGGTGTGCAATTCCCATGATACTCTTGACATAAAGAAGGTAATACTTCAAGGTAGAGCAGAGCAGAAGCTGGATTGGCATTTTGATCTGCGGAATGCAATTGCTTTGACCCAATCCTAGACATGGATGAGGTACTGGAGTTTGTTTCTCCTAGTCATTCCGGAATAGAATGGCTCGACGGACCACAAGAGTAATAGGCATTGGCGAATGCATAATCATTCCTGACTATCAATTGATAGACAAGGGCCATAGAAACAACTAAAGAGGGACAACTCAAAGGAACATATGATTTTCTGAGTTGTGGGTGCATAGATTAGCATGTCGAACGAGTTCAACATATTTCTTCCGGATAACCCATGCAGAAAGGTAGGACTGGCAGGGTCACAACATAGAATCGAGAACTCATCAAGAGCACTCTGGTTGTGATCTTTTGGTTTGACAAGGAACTGCTGCCATAAGTAGTTCATGGTATTTGGAAGAACGATATACCACGAACCTCGAGGACTAATGCAAAGGTTACTAATAACCTAAAGGAACTAGCAACACTATCAACATGAAGTAAGTAGGGTGAATCTTGGTTCGAAAACCCAGGAATAGAATACCTACCAACTAAATGGCATCACGGGATGCTATTGAGAATAATGGCCAGAATCATCACACTGGAACACAAAACATGGCTAGATTACTAGGTGATCCCCTAAGACACCTAGGGTCATAATAATAACTCCAACATATATGTCGAGGTAACAGAATACCTCAACTCACAATTAGTGTGATTAACCTGGACTAGAGGAACATCAAAACCAGAGGGAAAGGATTTTGCAAATGCATCAGATTATTTAGAAACCTGGGATGACTCGGACAGCATAACGGCTGTAAATGCTCAAAATGATTTGAGACATCCTGCAAAATGGTGGCATAATCACTCGATCGTCACAAAATGAAGGTTCTGAGACCAACTATGAACACACGGAAGTAGAGGAGACTGACCTGAGGATTGAAATCCATCAATCCTATAAGCCTACGGATTAGTAACACGTGATCCTAATAGACAGAAGAGAAAGCCTAGTTCCTTAACCCCGTAGGAAAGATAAGATGACTCAGATCAGAAGGGCATAAGGTATAAGGAGTAAAAAGAGCCTTACGTTCCATCCCACAATCAATTCCCTTATATAACTAAAGAATTTCTAGACTCAACTTCGACCAGTTTGGCTTGGTAATCCTACAGGCAGTCAAGCTCTGATACCAAAGCTGTCAGGACCCCGACTCAATGCCACATCGATCTAGCATGTAACACCTCATATCACTTTGCGGCCTCACGCACGGTATCCCCACGGGTGTCGCCTTACCTTTGCCCGGGACCGTTTGCGTCTTTTGGCACACGTATATGATAGTGTCGCTAGCATCCATATGATAAGGAGCCCGGGCTGACATGGCTAGTCGTAAACCCAAAGTGGCACAAACTTACAGGGACAGGCATCCATGACCCAACATCGAACGTGTCGGTCATCAGCGAGTGAATCCAGGCTGTAGCACTGGGCTAGCAGGACTCCGGTGAACCGGGCTGTAGCGGGCTAACAGGACTCCGGTATTCATCGCGTGACATTTCCCCGAAGGGACAGACACAGGAACGAAGAAGGACACATGCCGGCCAGCCTAAGTGTTCCGGAGCATTAGCAAGCTACCATGGCTCAGTGGAAACACTAGGAGACATGTCCCGGTAAGAGAGGCTACTAAGGATAAACAACTAGATAGTCAGATCCCACACATACCAAGCATTTCAATAACATACACACAATATGCTCGATATGTGCAAATACAACATGGCATCACAACATGACTCTACAACTCAAGTATTTATTCAATAGGCTCCGAGGAGCGAGATATTACAAACATGGGTCTCATGACCCAACATTCAGAGCACACAAATCAAAGCACAAGCAGAAGCTTAACATGTCTGAGTACAGACAACTATAAATGAAAAAGGCTGAGAAGCCTGACTATCTACCAGATCCTGCCGAGGGCACAAGATCGTAGCTGAGGTAACAAGCTAAACGTCGAAGTCCACGCGGTACTACTAGCGAGACTGAAGTCTCTTTGCAAAAACATAAATTAAGCAACGTGAGTACAAATGTACCTAGCAAGACTTACATCAGAACTAACTACATATGCATCATTATCAACAAAGGGGATGGTGGGGTTTAACTGCAGCAAGCCAGCTTTGACTCGTTGGCTATTCTGAACTACGACTGCAAGTAACTCTTTTGAGGTGGCGCACACGAGTCCACATATTCACCATATCAATACACCACTATGGATCTGCTCCCGTCTCCCTACGAGAACGCCATCCATAGCACTCACGCTTATGTTGCGTATTTTAGAGTATCCACTTTCACTTTTCTATGAACTGTACAGGCAACCCAGAAGTCCTTTACCGCGGACACGGCTATTCGAATAGATCATATTAACCCTGCAGGGGTGTACTTCTTCACACACGCTCTCACCACTTACCGTCGTTTACACGACATGTACTCGGCAACCTTCAAGCGGAAGCCCAGCGAGGGTGTCGGCCATGACCTGACTAACCACACAAGTCTCTCGTCCAGGTTTATCGCCTATTCGGGTTCCATCCGCAAGGAGATCCGGCTGGGGTGTCGCTCACGGCCCCAAACGATGTGAGCAGGGTTCCTAAGCCCACCATCCGGGTGCCACTTGGTACACCGTGCCACTATGCCTAGTCTGTCCCAAGCCCACCTGTACCGGGTGCCACTTGGTAGACTACTAACACTACCTACAAACACCAGAAACTAGTTGCAACTCCTGGACAGAGATCAAGTTGATTAATAAGTCGAGAGGGGCCGAGTTACCGGAACCCAATGTGTGGTAGTAGCTGTTCATGGATCACAAACACAGAACTCAGTTCCTGAGGACGACTGCAATGAGACAAACCCACCATGTACTCCTACATGGCCTCTCACCGCTACCTTTACCAAATCCTGTTCACACACTTAGCTCACACATAGTAGGACATGTTCACACGCCTCTGATTCATCCCCGATGAATCAGACCTGACTCAACTCTAAGCAGTAGCAGGCATGACAAACAAGCAAGAATGAATAGGCACAAAAGGGCTCAAACAACTCCTACTCATGCTAGTGGGTTTCATCTATTTACTGTGGCAATGACAGGTCATGCAAAGGATAAAGGGGTTCAGCTACCGCAGCAAGTAACAGATGAATCGGTGTTGTCCTAATGCAGTAAAAGAGAGCAGGAGCAAGAGAGTAGGATTGTATCGGAATGAACAAGGGGGTTTTGCTTGCCTGGCACTTCTGAAGATAGTATAGTTCTTCATCGGTGTCATCGATCACATCGTCGGTACACGTCTACTGAGAGGGGGAAAACACCGGCAAACAAGGAAGAACGCAATCAATGCAATGCACAATATGATGCATGATCATGACATGGCAATATGCTGTAGTTTGAGCTAATGCAACTAGCAACCAGATTAAATGAAGTTGGTTCGAATCCAAGATTCAAATTCAAACTCCATATGTGGATATTAAAATGCCATTTATATGATTTGTGCTAATCAGCAGCTATAAGTTGTTCTAACATGCATGAAAATGGTACAAATGGATAGATTGGATTTTTCTGATCATTTTTCATATATAGTCTGTTTCATTTGGAGTTACGGTTGATTTTATATGATTTTTAGAAGTTTAAGCCTTTTTCTGGAATTTCCTGAATTAAATAAATCCAGAAAAGGTTATCTGCGTCAGCATGACGTCGGGGTGACATCAGCAGGTCAAAGGCACCAGCCCAGGTCAAACCTGACGGCTGGGACCCACATGTCAGTGTAACAACTAACTAACAGGGTTAGTTAGTGTTAAGTTAGCACTAATCTAGGTTGGTTAGGGCCTGGCCCACTTGTCAGAGAGACAACTAATTAACTAAGTTAATTAGCGCTAACTAAGTAACACCCGAACTAAATAGGGGCAATTAGCACTAATTATAACCCTACACTAATCAGTCAAAGGCCGGCCCCACATGTCATGGACACATGGGGGGGGGTCCCGCCGTGGTCAAAGTGGGTCAAACCCACCGGCGTTTAGTCGCCGGCGGGATCAAACGCGGCGGAGGTGCTCGGAATCGCAGCTCAGGCGACCAAACGAGCGACGGGGAGGCTCTACGAGGCGCCCAGGCTCATGCGCATCCATTGCGGCCAGCGGCAGTAACTGGGGTGCACTACAGTGACGACGGCGATGGAAAGTGCGGCGGCCGGAGCTACGTGTTCGAGCGGGGCGAGGCCACAGTGGACGGGAGGGCTGGCTAAGGGGCTCACCGAGCTCCTGAAGATGCTAGGAACACGGTGCCGTGCCCGGTTTCGAGCCTCAGTGGCTGCAGTTACGGCGGTGACATCGTCGGCGGCGTGGAGTTCACGGCCAAGACGGGGCTATGGCCTAGAGGTCGAAAGCGACCAGGGGAGCAGGGGGAGGCGACTCGGGGGCACACCGTGAGTCCGTTTGAAGGGTCGGAGGGCTCGAGGGCGGCCGGAGTTGAGCGGGGCGGCGAGGCGGATCTCCGGCGGCCGAGGAGGAGAAAAGCATCGGGGCGGCGCTTCGGGGCCCTTTCGGTCGCGTGGCTCGGTGAGGAGGTAGGGAACGAGGTGGCGGAGCTCGAGGATAGCTCGGGGCGGCTCGGGGATGGCCGTGGCCGCGGTGGTGCACGTCGGCGGCGGCGGGCACGTTCGGGTGGTGCGAGGGAGAGAGCCAGAGGAGGGGAGAGGCACGGGAGAGAGTGGGAGGGGCCAGGGGGGTGCATGGCATCTCCGTGGCGTCGTCTAGGAGCACCGGGAGGAGCCAGGCAGGCAGGGAGGAAGGAGGTGGCCGGCGCGGGGCGGCCACGCGCCTCTGTCCTTCTGGCGAGGGAGGAAGACGACAGGGGGGAAGCGGCGGTGGGCTGGGCCGTGCTGGGCCGGTTGGTGGCGCCAGGTAAGGCCCAGGTACTAACTCTCTCTCTGTGTTATTTTATTTATTGTTTCTGTTTTCTATTATTCTTCAGTCTTTAGGGCTTTATTTAAAATACTGAAATAGATCCAAAAATCATGAAACTAATAATGGCTACTGTTTAGGATATATACCAGAGTAAACATTTTAGTTTATGATTATTTGAGCATTTAAAATATTTAATAGCATTTAAATGCCCAAATGCAAAGTACATATGATTTAATTCAGTGACCAAATATGTCATGGAAAAATGTGCAACACCTCTGGTTATGGTTTCAAGCATTTTCCAGAAATGATGAACATTTTTTAAAGCCATTTGGATTCACTGAAAATATTTTTAGGTTGAACCTATTTGAATTCCATTTGGTACTAGAGTTTGGACATCCCCATTTCAAGTTTCTTTCAAAGTTTAAACATGATGCACACATGAAGTTAGCCTAGTGCAAATCCAGAAGCTAGGGATGTGACAGTTTTCCTATGATCCCCAGTGTCCAACAGCAAAGGGGTGTGGTCAGAAATTTCCCTTTCCATGGCATTTACCATAGCCAGGGGGTATTTGTCTTCCCAATCTGGACAGATTAAAATCCTATCTAGTTTCTCATAAGTGGGATCAGGCAAGTTGTTAGCCCAGGTATATTTTCTTCCATTCAAAGGGAGATCTCTGAGTCGAGCATGCTTAATGATAGCATTGAAGACAAAACTAAAATGATCTAATCCTCCAGGTTTATTTTTTCAGAACTATTCCTGATCAAATTGAAGTCTCCTCCTATCACACAGGGGTGTGTATTATCTTGATAGAATCTGGATAATTCAGCCAAAAAGGCTGCTTTTCCATCTTTTTGAGCATCCCCATAAACCGTGACCAGATTCCAACTAAATTTGGATACTTTATCAAACAAGTGTATATTAATGAAATATGACCCTTTTTCCACTTGTAGAATATCAAAACAATCATTATTAATTCCAACTAATATTTCCCTAGATTTGCCTCTAGGAGCAATCCATTCCTAGAGAAAAAAAATTCCTCCAGCAAGGTTATGTAACTCATTTTTTGTGAAATCACTTTTAATGGTTTCCTGATGTCCAACAAAATCTAATTGTTTTTCCAAAATGGTATCTCTAATGAAATTTCTATTTATATCCTTCCCAATCCCTCTTACATTCCAAACCATACCTCTCATTTTTTCCTCCTTATATTTTTTTCCTTTTATTGCCCCCACTCAAGATGGATTTTTCTCCAACCCCAAAGGTTGGTATCTCACCTCTCATTTTTTTGTTGCTAGAAAATATCTTTGTCAATTTGTCATAATGTTCTATCTCATATCACCCTCAGAATTCTCTCCTTCTGAAGTCCTCTAACTCAACATCTCCAATGTCAATAAGACTAGGAGAGTCATCTTTTTTCTCCTCCCTATTTTCATTAATAATTTTTTGGAGATATATATCTCTTCTAGCCTGTTCCATGTTAGAAATCAGGTCTAGATTGTGGGTAACCATATCAAGAGCACATCCCAAATCAATTCCAACCCTATTAGCCATATCATATAAAGAAATATTTTCATCAGAAAGAACAGGGTTCTACCATAATTATTCTTTTCAGCTGCCATTTCCTTGGCCAGATCTTCTATTTTAGCATCTTTTTTGTCCAGGTTTCTATCACTTCTTCTAGTGGGTCCATCCTTGTCTTTATCCTTGTCTCCTTCCTCCTTCTTGTGAATCCCCAGTTTTGTGCCTAGTGATTCCACAGAATCCTGACTAGCTAAATAGTCCACAGGTTCTGCATAAGTATCTTCTGGTGTGTTATTCTGGGGTATTTCAGATTCCATCTCATTCTTCTCACCCAATTCTTCTCCATATATTTCTTTCTCTTCCCAAGCATCAATTTTTTCCATGCACTTGTTTATCAGTTCCTGCTGCCCCCTGAATCATTTCCAGTAGACTCCTCTTCTCAGTTTCCCACATAGCAATCTTTTTTTCCTCCATGGCTTTCCAAGCATCATATCTGCATCTGATTTCTTCAACCTCTTGAATTTTTTAAGGGCTTTATCTAGCTCCACCTCTACTTTCTTCCTCAAGCCCACCTCTAGCATATAATCTTTCTGCATCTTCAATATCTCATCATTTTTCTATTGCATCTCCTCAAATTGTTTGAGCCCTATACTTCCCAGGGAGATGCTCTCTTTAGTTCCATCAACTCCTAACTCTTCTATCCTTATTTTTTTCTGACCTCCCATACCATTTCCCTCAAGTTCAGGTTCCAAAATCTCAAATTTTCTCTTTTCTTCATATCATCCTTGTTTAATTACTTTCTCCAACTCAATGCTAATTCTGTATCATCAGGTCTTTGTCAGTGATCTCAGTTTGATGAGGGATTTTTTAAAATCTCTGACTCCTACCTTAGCCCTGATTTTCTCTTTCAGAATGGTGGACATATCAATTTCCAGAACAGTGCCAATTGAAGCAACCACCTCACACATCCCAAAAAAATGTCTGAAGCACTCAGGAAATTTCCCAAACTACACCCACACTGTGTGTAAGTTGCCAAAAGCTTGAGTGTCATATGTCCAGCTGTCCACATTGATTATAGCATTGGTCCCTAGCAGGTTAAAATTTCCAAACTTGTGAAGCTCTGCCAGTCTGCTTTTGCAGGGAAATCTCATCAAGTAAGCCTTGTCTCCATATTTTTTGCATCTCCATTGCCAATTCCAGCTGAACATGTAGTTGAAACCTTCCAAGAATTGAGTCTCATTAATCTCCCTAGAAGAGATGTTTACAGTGGCCATGGGGTTAATCTGTTCACTACTGACCACCTCTTTAGAATTTTGCACCAGTCGCACTCCCAACCCTCTGGCAGCATATCCAATGAATTTGGGGGTTGGCTTGATTTGTTTCAGCCAAGCACATTCCTCAGTGATGTGAGAATTCTTACCACAAATGATGCAGTTGGGCAACTTGCAGTCTCTAGTCAGGTGCCTGGTGTCCTTGCACTTGTTGCATAACACTCTGAAATTTCCACCAGCCTTGTTTTGATCCAAGCTCTCTCTCTCTGGCCAAACTGTTGTTCTGGAACCATCCCTTCCATCCTTGCCTGTTTCCCACATCCATGTTAGCTTCACTCTTATTCATGTGATCTTTTCCTCCAGCAAATTCTTTCTTAGTCTCCTCAATCTGAACACCTCTGCTGCTTCCAGGGGGAAATAGTTCCACCCCCAGCCGAGCTCTCCACCTTTTGTTGGGCCATCTGGGCCATCAGAGCCCCTAACCACTGTTGCTACTGGATCAAATTGAAAGAAGAAACAGGCAACACCACATCTTCTTTTCCTTTGTGCTCTCTATCTTTCTGCTCATCTTCCATCCTCTTCCCAGTTTCCTCCTTGGAATTCGAGGGGAGCTTCAGATCTGTCATTCCCCTTTTTTCTTCATCAACTTGCTGATTAGATTTCCCAGTCTCTTCCCTGTACCCAAATCTTCCACCTCCCCTCTCATTGTTTGGATAGATCTCTCTCAACTTGTCAAGTTCGTCTTCCTTCCTTCTGTATTGGAAATTATCTCTCCCTCCCCTATTGAATCTTCCTCCTCCTCGCTATCCTCCAGGCCCCCTGTTCATCCTCTCTCTCTCTCTCTCTCTCTCTCTCTCTCTCTCTCTCTCTTCACTATCACCCAGTTGCGGCGGGGGAAGGGGAAACCCTAAATCCTCAAGGGGATCGCACTCTCTCTCAAAGCAGAGGAGAGGCACACTATTTATAATCACAAAGGCTTGGGAAGGCGCATTTCCAAAACCCGTCTCCTTTTTTGCTTTGCCAAAAGTTAATCCATCTATATTAGCTCCTTTTTCACCCAAAATGGGGGAATAATTGCCAAATCTGCCCATAATCCCAGTAGGCACTGAAACTTGACATCCATCAATAACCATATTATCTAAATGCACACAATCTTCTGACCAGAAATCTGGTATTTGCACATAATTTGTGCAATTCATTTTTTCAGCTATATGTCTACTTCTTCTAATCAGATCTGGGTCGATCTTGCAACTGGAAAATATATCAGATCTGAAAGTGCATTACGTCGACTAGAGGGGGGGTGAATAGGCGTTTTTTTATGAATTCTTCACTGAGGAATTTCAGGGTGAGGAAATTCCTAAGCGAAGAACTACTTGCAGCGGAATAAGTACTCAGGTATAAGCATAACAGAGCAACAACATAGTCTTCATGATGAAATGAAAGACAAAACACAGAGTACAGAAAGCATAAACATAGGATAAGCAGGATAAAGACAAACTGACTGAAGAAATAGGATTGAGGAATTAGAGAAAGCCTTCAGTCAAAATCTTCAACCGATAATGATCAGGTTCATCAACACTTAATTGAGGAAATGAAAGGGTTGAGGAAATAGAATCAGTAGGCTTGGTGAAGACAATGATTTGGTCGACCAGTTCCAACAGCTGTGATAGTTGTATGTCTGGTTGGAGCGGCTGAGTATTTAAACTTAAGGACACACAGTACCGGACACATAGTCCTCATCGTATTCTCCTTGAGCTAAGATCACGCAAATCTTGCCCAACAGTAGTGGTAAGTCTTCACAGGTGACTCCCAAACCTTCACAGACTTGGTCACTCGGCAATCCACAATTCCTCTTGGATGCTCAGACCATGACGCCTAACCGTCTGGAGGATACACAGTTCTCAAAGGGAACAAGCGTTGGTTCCACACAGGAACAATCTCTTCGGTGATGCTCAATCACTTTGGGGTTTGTAGGTTTGGGTTTGGGATTTGGGTATTTCATCACTTGATGATTTTTGCTCAAAGTCCTCGAAGGATGGGATGCTCTCAAATTACAAGTGTCAGTTTCTCTCGGAGCAGCCAACCAGCTAGTGGTTGAAGGGGGCGGCTATTTATAGCCTAGGGAGCAGCCCGACATGATAAGACATAAATGCCCTTGGCTGATATGACCGTTAGGTGGTAGATATTTTTGGGACAGCCGGCGCGCGGCTCAGCAACGGTTGGATATTTGAGGTTCGAATTCCTCAGGGCTATCATGTTCCTCACTATGTAGGCAATCCGCACTAGAGAATTCCTAACTCCCCAGTCAGAACAAATTCCTTAGAGACCAGAAGATATCCGTCTCTGTCACTGAAGAAATTGACTAAACTGATATGAGATTTCCAATGGCTTCACTCGAAGGATTGGGTAGGTGTAGGATTTTGAGATGAACATCACTTGGAAATTAGTTTCCTTAGTATTACCTCGACCCCCTTTAATAGTACAGTGTTTCCTATGACTCAAGAAAGAGAAAATGAAACTACGAAAACAAAAGTCTTCACGCTCCCTATTCCTCGCATGAATATCCGAGTCTTCAAGGTCACACCAATTTCTTCACTTTCAAAGTCTTCAGCCGAAGACATGCATTTTTAGGGGTCGACTTTTATAGTAAATATCAAACTCCTCATCGACTTATAGAGCCTGTGTACACTCATAAACATATTAGTCCCTTAACCTATAAGTCTTCAATACACCAAAGTCACTAAGGGGCACTAGATGCACTTACGATCTCCCCCTTTTTGGTGATTGATGACAATATAGGTTAAGTTTTCAACAGGGATAAACATATGAATTGAACGTACTCAATAGTGAGGAATTTTCTTTTGAAGCAACACACACTTGAAGAGTAGAAT
This sequence comes from Triticum dicoccoides, assembly GCF_002162155.2. Taxonomy (NCBI): domain Eukaryota; kingdom Viridiplantae; phylum Streptophyta; class Magnoliopsida; order Poales; family Poaceae; genus Triticum; species Triticum dicoccoides. The sequence continues at coordinate 615,005,946 of NC_041387.1, read as the reverse complement.
CATGGAGATCTACCCCTATATCTTGTAATTCATACACGCATTTAACATATAGATTGAAGAATTGAAATGCATGATGAAATGTGGTGACTGATGTAATTCAGCATGCGTGCATAGCATATATGAGGAAATAGCATGCAGAAAAACAGAGCAAAAGTATCAGGTCACCACCAGACTTAAGTTTACAACTCAATCAACAAAATCTTCAGAAGAGCGAGAGTTGCAACTTAACAAAAAAACGCCCATATAGATAGACCCGCTTGAAGACTAACTCAAATTTCTCCCCCTTTATCATCAAATGACCAAAAGGGACGAAAAGTGAGGACTAACGCCCCTGAAGAATTTCATCACGAAGTCGATGGAGGAATGCCAGCGTTGTTGGGGTCGGTTGTTGGAGTACGGCCTACCGCAGTGTCGTCCAAATCTTCATTTTCATCAGTCTCGCGCGATGAAGAATATGAAATGGGCACCAAAGGAGGAACTTCAACCTTCTTGAATTTCTTCGATGGAGGTTTGGACCAGCTGAAGTCCTGCTTGAAGCCCATCCGCTTGAGATCCTCATCACCGTAAAGATGAGTCAGGACAACCCAGGTGCGATCGAATACTTCATTGAGGTAATAATGATTTTTCTTCACTGAATTGTATGTTGCAGTCATGTTGTGAAGAATAGCGCCAAACTGATGATTTACCCATTTGTGATTGCGACCCACCTTTTGATGAAGACTGAGGAGAAGCTCACGATCATTCATCACCCTTGGAGTTGTGGCCTGAGGACTTTGCTTTGAGGCATTGGTGGCAGAGTCATGAGTAGCAGAGTCATCATTGGTGGAATAAGAAGCAACTTTGCGAAACTGTCCATCCAATGGACGAATGCCTTCATCGATAATAGCAGTGGCCTTGCCCTTGTCATCAGCTGAGGAAAATGTGTGCTTGAGGACTTCAATTGGGGGCAAGTAGCTGCCATGGTTGAGTGTATCGGCTTTATAGTTGAGTGAAGACCTTGATCTGAGGAATCTCATAATCCAGGGCGCATAAGGATTCAACTCAAACAGAGACATCGCAACTTTTGCCAGAGTCCTCATGAAGAAATCATGGTAGTTCACTGGAATTCCATGTATGATATTGAAAAGCAGATTCTTCATGATGCCAACGACTTCTTCATCATTCGAGTTGTGGCCTTTGATTGGACTCAAGGTCTTGGTCAGAATGCGATATACTATCCTCGGCACATATTGCAATTCCTTCACAAGGAACTTTTTCTGTGATGCTTGACCAGGCTTCAATGGCTTCATCAGAACTTGCATGAAGTGATTAGACAACTCAATTTTAGAGTAGATGAGACGAGCACCTTCTGGGGGAGGACTGACAGGCATGGCACAAAGCAATTCAGTTGCTGGTGCCTTATAGTGAGTGTTTTTTGTCATCCAGTCCAACACCCATGAATTCACGTCTTGAGCATCGCCTGTGATGTGCAGCATCGCATAGAATTGCAGAATGAGTTCTTCATCCCAATCGCAAATGTCAGTGCAGAAATTGAGCAATCCAGCATCATGAATTACAGCAAGGACTGGGGTGAAGCAATGTAGTGATTCCATATCAACATGAGGAATATGAGCATGGTCGAATACTTTGTCCTTGTTGAAAAGCACAGAAGAATAAAAGTTGGCTTGGCTGGCGGTCGAGAAGTGCTTCCTCCTCAGATGAGCAGAGTCATAGGGATTGTAGTCAGTGAAGAGTACATGCTCATTGAAGAAAGCGTCAGCCATGAATTTCAGAGTCTTGGAGAATGGATTCTTCAGTTTTGGCTGAGGAGTATCAGTCAGTTGAAGAATAACCTCTGGAATCTCAATCTCGGGAGCCTCAGGCTGAGGAATATCAACTTCTGCTTCAGTAGCAGCCTGGGCCTCCATTTCTTCATCAACTTTTTCATCAGCACTAGTGGCTGGAATTTCTTCATGAATGGAAGAGGCATTATGGATTTCTTGAGAGCCCATCTGAACTTCTGTTGGTGTTGGGGACTAAGGAATTTGCTGTAGTGGTGTGAACAGAGGAGAATTGGGGTGTTGACTATCCCAAAAATCGTCGTTCATCACAGGAGTGGTGCAGCCAATGTCCACATCCACATCCACTTCCATTTCTTCAACGTCGGCCTCTTCAGTTGTGAACTGAGGCATTGGCGATGATACTTGAGGAGTTGAAGTGATCACATCAACTTCAATTTCTTCATCCATCTGCTCTGAGGAAGCAGCTGAGGGATTTTCTTCAACAGATTCTTTAGGAATATGATATTCTTCACCAAAAGGAACAAATTCCTTTGATGGCATGCTTGAGAGAGGAACAACATCAATGTGGTTCTCAATTGAACTTGTTAAAACCTCTGCCTTCTTCGGTGCAGAAGATTATGAGGAAATAGATGCTTTTCTTTTCTTCAGAGTGGCTCACTCCGCAGCCTTTGTTTTCTTCACTTCTAGAGTAGAAGGAAGAATTGGGCATGGTGTTGGTGCAGGCGGAGCATAGGAAATTGGATCAATTTCTTCAGGCACAACTGATGCAGTTGGCCTATCTTGAGTAGCTTCTTCAGGCACAGCTTCAACTTCTTCAGCTGCCCTAACTTGTTCTTCAGGCGCAACACTAGTGGTTGCCCTGGCAGTTTCTTCAGCGACTGGAATTTCTTCAGCAGTCCTGATATTTGCAGTTTCATCAGTAGCCTGATTTTCATTAGCGGTGCTGGCATTTCCTTCAGTGGCTTGAGCAGATGCTTCAGCTGGAGTGACTGCAATGAGCACATGACCAGTAGCACTTGAAGTGAATTTCTTCGCCAATGTGACGAATCTGACCTTGGCTCCCAGCCATTCTGCCTTGTAAGAATCGAATTCATCGCTGAGCTTTTTGATATCAGCTTGTAGAGCGAGGAGTTGTTCAGACGATGGGCTGAGGACATTGTCCTTTAGATAGTGCTGCTTCTTGTACTGTGCTTTCTTAGCCACTCTGGCTTGATCATATTTCCATTTTTCTTCAGTGATGAACGCTATCAACATGTGACTTTGTCGAGGAGTGAGGCCCAGCTATGCAGAGGAGTGTTTGGATCCTTGTGCCAGAGGTCGATGAAGTCTAGGATCTTCTTCGGTTCCAATAGAAGAGGCACCTCACTCCCTTTGGCTCTAGTGACCCTTTACTGTCTGTTTCTGATGATTTCAGCCAATTCTTCATCATCAGCCTCATCATCATCAGAAGGCACCTGAAAAGAAACTTGTTTCTTGTGAGGACTTGCCTCATCAGGCGTGCATTACCCTTCATAAATGTCATCAAGGATTTCAAAGGCAATGTTGACTTCAATCTTCTTTCCTCCTTTCTGAGGCCTTTTACCATCTGTCATTTTCTTCAGCTGAGGAACTTGAACAATTGAGTTCTCTGAAGAAGTATGCAGCTTTTCTTTGAGGAACGCTGCAAATGAGTTAAGTTGATGAGAACCTAGTGATTCAGCAGCAGACATGTGTACCTGTGAACAGAGTATAGGTGTGAAGAATTTGGAGAGGTCATATGCGTTCCCAGTAGGTTTTGCAAAACGGAACAAGTTTGAGGAAATTGACCAGTTGTGTCTTGAAGAATTTCACTAAGCGTTCTTTGAGTTAGGTTCCAGAGTTGTGCGGATTGTTAGATTCACATAATTGAGGAATCACGAAGAAAAATGTCACTTAGAGAAACAGAATCAAGAACTGAAGATTTGTGCTAGGTGTTTAGAGTGTGGAGGTTGAAGAATAAACACCTTTTGAAGATTTGATGAAAATCATCAGTGGAATAAATGCAGTAAAAGTAGCTTTTAATTACCCTTGATGAAGAACATGACGAACATGAAGTGTAGATTTGGAAGTTCGTCGGGTCAGATCTTCCACGCCCTAACTCGGCGGAGGAAGACGTCTATGGCCGCGGCGTAGTGAAGATTTCCGCGTCCGGTGCGAGTATGACGGCGATGAGGTCGAGGCAGTGAAGCTCTTCCTCACCGGAGATGATGGAAGCAGTGGCGGCGCTAGGGTTTGAGAAGCTCGAGCGAGGGAGTGATGTTGAGCAGAGTAAAAGTGACGTGAGGAAGGAGAGGGGGTATTTATAGCCACTATGAAAAACTGTTCGCCAGAAGAATTAGAATGAACGTGCCCCTGACCCTTCTCATTCGCGCGACATGTGTCACCCACGTACCGTGAGGTGGCGATCGTGTAAGATCGTGGGTGAATAGATAAGATTTATTGTCGAATGTGTAACGATTTGAGCGGCAAAAGCCGAAAATTCATATAAGAATTTTTAATGTTTCGTTCGCAATTTCTTCAGCTGACAAGGACACAGTGAAGAATTTGAACGAGTTTCAAATAGAACGCACATGAAGAATTTGTGAACAGACTGGGTTGAGGTTAGCATAGAGGGGGAAAGGGTCCGATCACATTCACTTAGCAGAAAGATCAGCTTGAAGAATTAGCAATAAGTGAATGCTATAGAGGACATAAAAACTCAAGTATATATATATAGTCAGTGAAGAACAACGACGGAAAGAGTGAAGACAGTGCAAAGTTGAAGAATTTGTAAATTGAGGAATTTCAAAAATGAAGAAAAACTCAAATTGAAGATTTTCAACTTTGGTTGGTGGCGTAACCCACCGTATAAGAAAGCTAATTTCAGACACCACGTACAACTGTTGTAGGGTTCTGAGAATCAATTTCTTCATTAATTTCTTCAAACTTAGAGGGTTAGTCTTCATTGATTGTAGAAAAACGTTACTTCGTGTGTTGCACATCTAAGTCATCAAGTCAACATAAGTGTTAGGATGTGTGTCCTTTTCAAAGAACATTCGAAGATTCTAGGATATTTAGCTCACACCACAACTTGCTAAATCTCTTCTCATCCAAGGGCTTCATGAAGATATCGGCCAGCTAGTCTTCCATGCTTGCATGGTCGATGGAGATGTCACCCTTCAACACATGGTCACGAAGAAAATGATGACGAATCTGGATGTGCTTTGTCTTCGAGTGCTGAACTGGGTTGTGTGCAATCTTGATAGCACTCTCACTGTCGCAGTAGAGCGGAACATTCTTCACATTGATGCCATAGTCCTTGAGAGTTTGCTTCATCCACAGCAATTGAGCACATCAGGATCCAGCAACAATGTACTCAGCCTCTGCAGTGGAGAGTGATACGCGGTTCTATTTCTTCGAGGACTAACATACCAAGGATCGCCCGAGGAAATGATATGTGCCTGACGTTGACTTGTGGTCGATATGATCACCAGCATAGTCAGAGTCTGAATATCCAATGAGATCAAAGGAAGAACCCTTAGGATACCATAATCCAAGTGTTGGTGTGTGTGCTAGATATCGAAGAATATGTTTCACAGCCTTATGGTGTGATTCCTTCCGTTTAGCTTGAAATCGGGCACACATGCAAACACTAAGCATAATATCTGGCCTAGATGCACATAGATACAATAAAGAGCCAATCATGGAGCGGTATACCTTTTGATCGAAGTCTTTACCATTTTCATCAGTGCATAGATGGCCATTTGTGGGCATAGGGATTTTGACGCCTTTGTAGTCTTGCATGCTGAATTTCCTCAATACATCCTTGAGGTATTTCTCCTGAGATATGAATATGTCATTGTATTGTTGACGAATCTGAAGACCTAAAAGGAATTTCAGTTCTCCCATCATAGACATTTGATATTCTTCACTCATCATATAGGCAAATTCATCACTGTAACGTTGGTTAGTACAACCAAAGATAATGTCATCAACATATATTTGGCACACGAATAATTCATCATCATATGCTTTGGTGAAAAGAGTTGGGTCAAGTGAACCGGGTTTGAAGCCTTTCTTGATGAGGAATTCCTTCAGTGTGTCATACCATGCCCGAGGTTCTTGCTTGAGGCCATAGAGGGCCTTGTTGAGTCTGTAGACGTGATCTGGAAATTTTGGATCCTCAAAACCAGGTGGTTGAGGAACATACACTTCTTCCTCAAGCTTACCATTGAGGAATGCACTTTTCACATCCATTTGATGATATTATGATGGTTAGCGTAAGCAAGCAATATGCGAATAGCCTCAAGTCTAGCAACAGGTGCAAAAGTTTCATCGAAATCAATTCCTTCAACCTGTGTGTAGCCTTGAGCTACAAGACGAGCATTATTCCTCACCACGAGGCCATTTTCGTCTTGTTTGTTGTGGTAGATCCATTTGGTGCTGATGATGTTGTGCTTGCGAGGGTCTGGTCGCTTGACAAGCTCCCACACATTGTTGAACTCGAATTGATGCAATTCATCTTGCATGGCTTGAATCCACTCAGATTCCATGAATGCTTCATCAACTTTAGTGGGCTCTATGATAGAGACAAATGCAAAATGCCCACAAAAGTTAGATAAATGTGAATCTTTTGAGCACGTGAGAGGACCTGGTGCTTCCATGTCATCGATGATCTTCTCGATTTGCACTTTTTTTGCAACGCGAGGATGTGCAGGTTGACGACTTTGCTTCGGTCCATCATTTTCTTTTGGACCAATTTCTTCAGTAGAGCCAACATGATTTTCTTCACGGTCTGGAATGATTTCTTCAGCAGATTCTTTAGTTGGGATGGCATCCTCAGTAGCTTCGAACTTGATGGATTCCTTAGGTGACATTTCATCTAACACAGGAGGTAGGTGCTCTCTTTGCGAGCCATTAGTTTCAACGAACCGCACGTCTATAGTTTCAACAACCTTGTGATGATTTAGCTTGAAGACTCTGTAGGTGTTTGAGTCCTTTTTGTAACCAAGCATAAAACCCTCATGTGCTTTCGGTGCAAATTTAGAGTGATTGTGAGGATCTCTAATCCATCATTTAGCACCGAAGACTTTGAAATAACTTACATTGGGTTTTTTTGTCAGTGAGGAGTTCATATGAGGTCTTTTTGAAGAATTTGTGAAGATATACCCTGTTGATGATGTGGCATGCAGTATTAATAGCTTTAGGCCAGAAGCGCTGAGGTGTCTTGTATTCATCAAGCATAGTGCGAGCCATCTCAACAAGAGTTCGGTTCTTGCACTCCATGATGCCATTCTGCTGAGGAGTATAAGGAGCAGATAATTCATGAGTCATACCAAGCATGTCAAGATATTCATCGAGGCCAGTGTTTTTGAACTCGGTTCCATTATCACTCCTCATATGCTTGATCTTCACACTGAAGTTAGTGGAAGCCCTTGAGGAAAATCGTCTGAAGACTTCCTGCACTTCATTTTTGTAAGTGATGATATGCACCCATGTGTAATGAGAATAGTCATCAACTATGACAAAGCCATATAATGATGTGGAACTAGAGAACATGGCATAATGAGTAGGGCCAAAGAGATCCATATGAAGTAATTCAAAGGGACGAGAAGTGGTCATGATATTCTTCGAGGGATGCTTGGCTCTGGTGATCTTTCCAGACTCACAAGCCCCACAAAGATGATATTTGAGGAATTTGACACCCTCGATGCCAATGACATGCTTCTTCTTCGCGAGTGTATGCAAGTTCCTCATCCCAGCATGACCAAGTCATCGATGCCATAACCAACATTCTGAAGCTTTTGCAAGTAGACATGTGGTAGGCTGTGGTCCTGTAGAGAAATCAACAATATACAAGTCTCCTTTCCTAAATCCTTCGAAGACTTTGGAGTTGTCAGATTCCATTAGCACAAGGCAACGAAATTTGCCAAAGACAACAACCATATCTAGATCACAGAGCATTGAGACAAACATGAGGTTGAATCCTAAGGACTCGACAAGCATGACTTTGTCCATGTGTCCATCCTTTGAGATTGCAACCTTACCTAGACCCAATACCTTGCTTTTGCCTTTGTCAGCGTAGGTGATATGCTTTAGATGAGATGGTGACAAATCAGTGTCCATCAATAGGTTCCTGTCACCAGTCATGTGATTTGTACATCCACTATCGAGGACCCACTCAGTAGCTTTGGGTTGTTCATCCTGCAGATGAATTAGTGCAACTTATGAACCCATATACTTCTTCAGTGAAGAATATGATATCAATTTCATCAACAGTAACAGATATAGCAATATGAGGACGTGAGAAATGAATGGTTCATTTCTTCACGATTAGGTTGCGTCCTTTCAAGCACATTCAGGTCTCCAGCAATTTCTTCAGACGATCAAGTTCGACTGGAGACCTGACCCTCCATAAGAGATTAGTTCTTTTTCTTCACCACCCACATCTGGAGGGGTGGCAAAGAGTTCATCATTCTGTGAGCTCCATAAGAAAAAGATGGCATTGAAGCCAGTGCACTTCGTTTCACAGAAGAGTGGTTAGGATAAGCATATGCATAAGCAGAGAAATTCTTCGAGGACTTACGAACATAATGGTTTGAAGAATAATGCACATATTCATGACCCTTAGACTTTCCCTTCGAAACAGAAGTGTTAGCACGATGATGTTCATATGAGGATTTGATCCTTGTGAGGAATTTGATCCATATGAGGACTTGGATCCACATGAAGATTTTGATCCATATGAAGAATTTGATCTGGGATTCCTATTCTTCATCGGTGGTGTCATGATGACATTCACCTGAAGATTTTCAAGGCATCTTTTAGGAACCCAGATTTTCTTCATAGGTGGACCGTTCCTGCAGTTAGTTCCAATTCTTAAACAACTTATAATTGGAGTCAAATGACTCATCAAAGGAATATGAAGAATCACAGGTAAAGCCAGATAAAGTGCATGGATCTATAGGAGGTCCTTTCACAACAACTCATGAGGTTTTGGGATACTGCTTAGGTTTCCAGTAGGTCCCATCAGCATTGAGTTTCCTCTCAAAGGCAATACCCTATTTCGTAGGGTTCCTGTTCAAGATCTGCTTTTTAAGCACATCACATAGAGTCTGATGCCCTTTGAGGCTTTTGTAAATGCCTGTCACATACAATTCCTTCAGACCTGCATTATCGTCAGTGATACTTGTGGTATCCTCAGATGAGGAATTTGTGACCACAGAGACAGTTGAAGAATTTGCAGCAATAGAAGCATTTGAACATTCAGGTGATGAATGAGCAGATTCACGTTCAATGCATTTAAGACATGGTGGAATAAATTCTTCCTGAGCGGAACTGATCTGTTGAGCAAGCAATGAATCGTTTTCCTTCTGAAGATCTTCATACATCACTCTTAACTTCTCAAGATCTTGCTTTCTCTAAAGAAATTCATAAGAAAGCTTCTCATGATTAGTTAAGAGAGTGTTATGATGATTTTGAAGGTTGTCAAACTTAGTCTGAAGTCTCTGATGATTATCATTCAAAGACTTGGTTCGATTCAATTCCTCACCCAACAGGTCATCGCTTCTATCTAATTGATTTTGAATCTTTTTGAAAGCCTTCTGTTGTTTAACAGCAATTCTAGCAAGTTTGGAATTGCTAGGCTTAAGATTGTCATCAGATTCATCCTCACTAGAGTCAGAGGGGGAATGTTTGAGTACCTTGGCACCTTTTGCCATGAAGCAATAGGTGGGAGCATAGTCATCGACACTTTTGTCAGCAGAGTTGGGGAGGTCATTTTCTTCGGTGTTGAAGATGGACTTGCTGACATAAGTAGTAGCGAGGGCTAGGCTCGCCACACCAGAGTCTGACTCCTCAGATTCCTCCTCTTCCACATTTTCCTCAGATTCAGCTTCAGAGTCCATTTCCTTGATAATGAATGCCCGGGCCTTCTTGGAACTGCTCTTCTTGTGAGATGAAGACTTTGAAGATTTTGATGATGAAGACTTTGAAGATTTCTTTTTTTTCTTTGAGTCGTCAGAATCGTCATCTTTGTACTTCTTCTTCTTTGATTCCTTTTCCCACAGAGGACAATCAAACATGTAGTGATCAGGTTTCTTGCATTTGTGGCAAGTTCTCTTTTTGTAGTCATGGGACGAGGAATCATCATTTCTTGAAGACTTTCCAAAGCGACCGCGGCAAGAGAACTTCTGGAATTTCCTCACGAGCATTGCTAGCTCCTGGCTCAGTTCTTCAGGATCACCAAGGCTGCTACCAGAGTCTTCAGCTTCGAACTCAGAGACTGCCTTGGCCTTCAGTGCACGTGATCTTCCGTAGCTCGGTCCATAGATCTCTCTCTTCTTAGCAAGCTGGAACTCATGTTTTTTAAGCCTCTCGAGGATATCAGCGGGATCTAGTGACTTGTAATCAGCTCGTTCTTGAATCATCAATGCGAGGGTATCGAATGAGGTGTCAAGTGATCTCAGCAATTTCTTGACCACCTCATGATCGGTGATGTCAGTGGCACCAAGTGCTTGAAGCTCATTTGAGATGTCAGTGAGGCGATCGAAGGTTTGCTGGACATTTTTGTTGTCGAGTCTTTGGAAGCAGTTGAAGAGATTGCGAATAACATCAACTCGGGAGTCACGTTGAGTTGAGACTCCTTCGTTGACCTTGGACAGCCTGTCCCAAATCAGCTTGGCAGTTTCTAGTGCACTCACTCTGCCGTACTATCCTTTGCTCAGATGGCCGCATATGATATTCTTTGCTTGAGAATCGAGTTGCTTGAATCTCTTCACATCATTAGCATTCAGAGATGGACTGACTGAGGGGATGTCATTTTCCACAACGTACCAGAGATCGTTATCAATTGCCTCAAGATGCATGCGCATCTTGTTCTTCTAGTAGAGGTAGTTTGTCCCATCAAAGGTAGTACACCCAGCCGATACCTTGATCATACCTGCAGTCGACATAACTAAAACTCCAGGTGGTTAAATCAAAATCACACAGAACAAGGGAATACCTTGCTCTGATACCAATTGAAAGTGCATTACGTCGACTAGAGGGGGGGTGAATAGGCGATTTTTATGAATTCTTCACTGAGGAATTTCAGTGTGAGGAAATTCCTAAGCGATGAACTACTTGCAGCGGAATAAGTACTCAGGTATAAGCATAACAGAATAACAACATAGTCTTCATGATGAAATGAAAGAAAAAACACAGAGTACAGAAAGCGTAAACACATGATAAGCAGGATGAAGACAAACTGACTGAAGAAATAGGATTGCGGAATTAGAGAAAGTCTTCAGTCAAAATCTTTAACTAGTAATGATCAGTTTCATCAACACATAATTGAGGAAATGAAAGGGTTGAGGAAATAGACCAGTAGGCTTGGTGAAGACAATGATTTGGTCGACCAGTTCCAACAGGTGTGATAGTTGTACGTCTGGTTGGAGTGGCTGAGTATTTAAACTTAAGGACACACAGTACCGGACACATAGTCCTCATCGTATTCTCCTTGAGTTAAGATCACGCAAATCTCGCCCAACAGTAGTGGTAAGTCTTCACAGGTGACTTCCAAACCTTCACAGACTTGGTCACTCGGCAATCCACAATTCCTCTTGGATGCTCAGACCATGACGCCTAACCGTCTGGAGGATACACAGTTCTCAAAGGGAACAAGCGTCGGTTCCACACATGAACAATCTCTTCAGTGATGCTCAATCACTTTGGGGTTTGTAGGTTTGGGTTTGGGATTTGGGTATTTCCTCACTTGATGATTTTTGCTCCTCAGTCAGAACAAATTCCTTAGAGACCAGAAGATTTTCGTATCTGTCACTAAAGAAATTGACTGAACTGATATGAGATTTCCAATGGATTCACTCAAAGGATTGGGTAGGTGTAGGATTTTGAGATGAGTATCACTTGGAAATTAGTTTCCTTAGTATTACCTCAACCCCCTTTAACAGTACGGTGTTTCCTATGACTCAAGAAAGAGAAAATGAAACTACGAAAACAAAAATCTTCACACTCCATATTCCTCGCATGAATATCCGAGTCTTCAAGGTCACACCAATTTCTTCACTTTCAAAGTCTTCAGGAGAACCAAAGTCTTCAGCCAAAGACATTCATTTTTAGGGGCCGACTTTCATAGTAATATCAAACTCCTCATCGACTTATAGAGCCTGTGTACACTCATAAACATATTAGTCTCTTAACCTATAAGTCTTCAATACACCAAAATCACTAAGGGGCACTAGATGCACTTACAAGATCCAGCGCCATAATTTCCATTTCTTTTTTCCCCAATAGTTTTATTTAGATTAACATCTCTCACTTTCTTCTTAATTCTTTCACCAACTCCCAAACTTACTTTCCTTTCTGAAAAATCCCCCTCGGATACAGGACCAAAACATGGTCTGTTCTTAATCTTATCCCCATTTTTAGTAGCCAATCGGCTTTGTTTGTTCATCCTGGATTCATTAACAGAGATGTCTGCATCACATTTGGTAAGATATTTATTTGGAGAAGGAATATTACCTTGCATCATTGACGAGGGCCCAGCCTCCCTGTCAGATACCTCACCGGCGAGCAGCCAGAAACGACTGCCCGCCGGCAAGTCTCCTATTCCCGCGCGGCGGGCGAGGCTGAGCAGGCGCGGCGACCGACGAGGGAAGCACGGGGATCGCCTTATCACCAGCGGCCACCTCGCCTTCTTCTTCTTCGCACCAGGCTTCCCTCCCTCTTCTGTAGCGTAGACCACCGGGTCCTCCTGCGCCTTCTCCTCCACCACCACGGGAGTCGGCACCGGTAGGCCCATCACTGCTCCAACAACGAACTCCGTCGGACCCACAGGCTTGCGGCGGCGGGATCGAAACACCCTCCACTTCATCTCCTGCTTGGGGTCGTCGGACTCCGACTCCTCCATCGCCCAAAGCAACATCCTGAGCGCCCCCACGGGCTCGCCCATCAGCGTGAGGCGCCAATCCTCTGCCTCCGTGAGCCGCCTGTACGCCATCCCTGCCGCCTCGTAAAGATCTCCATCGGTGGTGAAGAAGAAGGCGAGGTGGTCTCCTTCGCGAACTAGGAGATGATCTCCATCAGCTTCTCCAGCTTCGCGTTGTCTCCATTGGCTATCTCCCTCGCCCTTGCCTCGAGTATCGGCTTCCAGGGCGCCATGGATCTCACGAGCTGGATAATGGTTTTGAGGTGTGGGAGGGAGGTGGATCTCGTCGAATGGGGAAGGGATAGCCTCCCCGCATCTCACCGCGGCTTTAATCCTCCGCCATTCCCGACGCTCATCCTCCTCCTTGACCTCGATCCTCGCATCGCGCCGCGCCTCCTCTCCAATCCCCAGCGCCCTGCCCACTAGAACAACGTGGTAATGGAACCTGATTTGTGTACCTTCCTTTATTCCGCCCTTGTCATGTACCCGCATTGTGTCGACGCGCACGCCGCGATCGTCCAACAACGTTAGCGCTGGCGAGCTGCCCCGTTGAAGGAGTATGCCTCGCCGGAAGAGTAGCAACGCCGGCGTCGCGAGATCAGAGACAAGATGCACCGCCCATCTACAATCATGGGGATCCACCTCGCCCGTGTCGCCCGTGTCGCCCGGACCGACCCGTGTCATCTCCCTTCAGAACATTAACATGGGTGTATGCTATAATATTAGGATCTCTTGATATCTTGGATGTAGCTATATAAAATATTCATTACAACCATTCCTTGATGGTTCAATAAGAAAAACTATGAATAAGCTTACAATAGAATCAATTTCAATGTGTATGTATGATAGGTTGCTCCGCCATCTACAAAACAGAGAGATGGAAAAGGGAGAGAGAGTTGCCATTAGATAGAAACCTATATAAGAAAGAGAGGGAGGAAGAGGAGTGGGAGCAACGAAGCTGAGTATACTCGGTTACTTCTCGCGGTAGACTAAAGGGGGGTGTTGAAGACCTAGGAGCACGCCAGCTGTTGCTTCCTGGATCGTGCTGCTACTACTTCCTTCCGTTGCCCTCATCCATCTCTATGTCTCCTCAATCGACACCTCCTTGTCGGTGAACTTCTCAAAGAGATATACAGGAATTGAGATGGAGTCCAGTTAACCTAATATGACATTTTAAGAAAAGGGATGTACATTAATGTAAGTAGACCTTCCAGCAAGAACATCATACAGGAGACATGATTATTACTATATCAAGAAGATATCTTAACTGGAAAATTAAGCAACAAGAAGATCACACTTGAATTGTTATAATTACTTAGGAATATAGATTCTTACTTTCCTTTTAGAGGCCCAATATCCTTAATCACTTTGTGCAGTTTTGCTTAAACAAATTATCTAAGAGTAAGCTCTCGTTAATGTACTTTACAGAAGTTCAGTTCAGCGAAAGTATGGAAGCAATGCAAAGATCTGAAGCTTTTAGCATTCTAAAGGCTTGAAGGGTACCTGACCTAGATGGCGAGATCGTCGAAACTGGACTACAGACTTCAGCAACAACATAGTCCCCAGTCAACACGACAATTCAACCGCTTAGTACAGTACATCTCCCATCACCCGATTTATGTGCGATATGAAATAACCAAGAGATTGAAATGGTACCTATAACACGTGCTTTGCAACATAGATGCCAAAATCAAACATCAAGATCCAGAATATATCATTGACTTCGCAAGCTCCAACCTGGGCACCAAATCTCATAACATGCGCAATGAGAAGAAAAATCACTTACAGAACAATTCACACTATTGCAGTATGCTTATGTCTTAGGGGTAAGAAAGAATATGGCGGCTCACCTGAGCACCACATTCCACATCAGAGCAGGCCACGGTAGGCGGCGGCGATTACCGCGACTGCTAGACATGTGGCGGAGACGGATCTGGGTATCTGATTAACAAGCTACATCCACAAGTATTTAAATTGCAAGTTTTTCAAGTGTATAGCCCGGCACCACAAGCAATGTCAACATCAGGAATTGCAAGCTTTTCATGCTTATGCCATCTTATTAGGAAAATGTAGTTTGTTTGATGATGCTCGATGCTTTTATTGATTAGCAAATGCTCAGTTTTAGCTCATAAACTACATGGCAAAAGCTATGGGTCTGATGCAAATAAGTTTCATCTTCAAACATGACGAGTTGATTATTTAATCCTTTTATAAGAATCTATCTAGCTTTGTATTGTTGCTGTTTCATTATATATCCACTTACCAATGCATCTAAAGATTCAACAATGTACAATCCACCATCAGTCTTGGGACTGCAAATTGTTTCTTCATTCCTCCGTGTTGCACTGTAGGTACGAAGGGGCCGTGGTCGTATGTTCGTCGAGGCATCAATACACTTCACTTTCCTTTTCCTTTTTCCTTTTCCAGTTCTTGCATTTATTTCTTCTTCGCGAACCTCTTTGTCCGCTGCTTTAATATGGTTCTGATTAGTGCACTGCATCTTCCAAGATATATGGATTTTGGTCGAAGAAGTCATCACATAAATAAAATGCTAACGTCCTCTCAATTTCTGAATGGATTGTTGAATTGCCTTTCTCTTTGTTGGATGAGATACCTGATTTGTTTGTTGTCCCTGAAGCAAATACTATGACTTGAGCTTGAAGTTTTCAAAGATACGGAAGGTTGACAGAGAGAGGATACACTGATTTCCGCTGCGGACACTTAAGAGTTGAGTCTCTCCCTAACATGTAACTCAACTTTCAACATATTCATTGCAGAAGCACAAACAACAGGATACATGACCTGAATACTTGCATTCTGACTTGTTTTTCCCCGTGCCTCAAATTGGAATGATGTCCATGCTGTTGACCTCTACAAGTTACCCACACTTCAGGTAACCCAAGGGCTGGAACCCCAACAATTTGGGTTATATGAGAAAAGTTTAAACTGCTTGGGTCATGTTGGTCAATAGAGTAATTAGCAAATTGGTTTTGTTTTGAGATGATGTAAACTTGATGTATAGAGTACTAACACAGATCTTTTTTCTTTCAACATGCATCTTTATTGCAGATACTTGCAGTAATATATTTATGTCTAAGTGTATGTGGTGAGTTCATTCCTCTTGCGTGAAAGTCTTCCGTGATTTCCCTACTGATTCCTCTATGCTTTATTAATGTCTCTTTTCTCGTTTTATCCTTTTTTACTATACTATTTTGCAGGGGGTTCTACTCTCCTTCTTGAGGAAAGCGTGGATGTAATGGATACTGATTGTGGTTGTTCGGACAAAAATATTGCGTCCAAACATTATTGAGTACTGATGGTGAGACTTACCATTTCTTTATCGTTTTTCCTTTTAATCAAGAACAATGTTTAGAGCTTACGTGGTTGTCCAAATATACATATGTAAAAGAGAAATATTGATGGCAATGATCAGTGTGGAACAGGATAGTTACAGAGTTCTTCCCCAGTTATCATTGAGAAAAGATTGGACGCGTGTGATTTGTTCTACTACCAAGTCAATCTTGGTCCATATTGTCGGAGTTTTCTTATTGAATTTATTTTGTTGCTATTAGTATTTTTCATTTATGCAGAGGCCGGGTGTAATGCTTTAAACCTTTTAAGTAATAAAGCCAACCTTCATCGAAAAAATAGTATTTTCATTGAAACTGGAAGTTTATGAAGAAGGGGCTTTTTTGAAATGCAGGAGTTTGTTTTCCTATTTTCTTTGGAAGAATGAGATGACCAGGAACATTATCAAGTTTGTAGCTGCTCATCGCCTCATCCTCAAGAAAAAGGTTGTAGCTGCTCATGTAATATTCACACATGGTTGGTGGCATGGCAGTGGCCGGCGGAAGGAAGCTTCTGTTTGACACAGAAATCTCATTTTTCTAGCTACTACAAGAAATCAGTGGCGCAGTTGGTAGGATTATGGCGGTTCATGCACGTGTGTTACAAGTGTTTCTCTCTACTTTGTGCTCCTGATTTGTTTTACCTACAATATGGCGGATTAATGTATATTCTTCTGAAGTCATAGTACATTCATGGTCTGTCTATATGTTTGTATACTGCAAACCTGAGTCCGGCAGGCAGTAGTTGATTTCTTCATTTGCTATCTTTGTATTCTTTAAAGCAATTAAATCTCTTATCTTGCACCTGAGATGAACCTATAATCTAGAGCACAAGGAAACTATAGATCAAATTTTCTATTGGTTCTGCAAACTTAAGTTATGGCTTTCAGAAGTATTTAAACATCGTGTCTTTTATATGGTTGTCTACCTTTCCAAAAGAATTGAGGATCTATTGAGCTATCAATCATAATATAGGACACAAAAATAGAAGTGTATGAGCATATAGTGTATAATTGGGAAGATTAGGGGAATGTACTAACAAGTGACAAGCATATTTCCTTGCGTCCTCGATGCTACTTCCTTAGCTCACACAATAGTTCTTTTAATACGTATCGTACTCAATTTGATTGGCAGGCTTCAGGTAATTTGTGTTCATGTGGTAAGATCAACGGACCTGTACTGCTAAGAATTACATCACAGACTATGTGCTACTTTATTAATTGTAGTTTCTTTGTTCAGTTAGTTCTCTGGAGAAAAACCACTTTCTTCTCTCGATGTATATGTTTCTTGGCAAAATTTGTTGTGATACTAATCTTCCAAAGATTTTTGTAAGAAATAACTATATATACTATCTTATCTCATCAGTGGGCTAATTCTATAAAAGAACTAATAAGGAGATTTCTTAGCAGTACTTTATATGTTTGGAGCAGTGAGATAATTTTATCCTATATCTCTTTCTCTTGCCTTTCCTGATTTTGTTTTCCCCTCCACTTTTTTAGGTTCCAAGGTTTGGACGCAGCTAGCTTGATTTGGAGACATTTCCTGTCAGGAGTTAAACTTTGGTTTGGAGGCATTGAGCTTTGGTTGTAACTAGATTTGTTACTTGGTATACCTTTGTCGGCGTTTAGGTAAACACTATGTACCACATTGTTTAATCTGAGGTTTACTCGGGTGCCAAGTGTACTATATTGCTAGATTTAATTTTAATCTATGAGTTGCTCTGTATCTATTTTGGCATAAATGGTTTATACTAGGATTTAATTAGTGATCTTACTTCTGTTGCTTCTTGGTGACTATGAAGTATATTGCATTTTCATGGAAGCAGGAGCCGGGTAGTTGTGGAGCGGGTCGTGGGAGAGGCGGTCGGCGAGCGCGGGCTGGACGAGAATGTGATTCCTGTGATGGCGACCATGCCGGCGGGGAGGGCAGGGCAGGGCAGGGTCGATCGTGGCCATCATGGTGTTTCCGAGGGAGAGCGATGCATCTGCCATCGCGCAGCTGAAGAAGTCGATGCTCGGGGCGAGGTTGGCCACCCTGGCCGGCGTGAAAGCTGACGGACTTAAAGGCCGGTGATAGGTTCGCCAGCGTCACACCGTCTCTCAACTTGGTGGAGACGCGAAAGGAGAGCCGTGGCGCCATGAAGACCTCGACGCATGCTGTCGTGACCATGACTAGGCCATTGTGCTGGTAATAAAGATATTTTTTGCGGGGTGCTGGTAATAAAGATACTAATTGTATACATATCCCCTAGCTTCGGAAACATTTGATAGATATCCAACTTATTATTGAAAAATCTTTATTCAAGTTAAATGAAACCTTTCCTATATACAATGAGCTTCGGAAACATTAGATAAATATCCAGCTTATTATTGAAGGTTGCATCGATTGTGCTATTATTGCTGAAATAAGAGGCTTATGTGAATTTGTCAATCTTTTTGTACCTTGTAATAGTGATTCTCAGTCTTTATGTACCTTGTAATAGTGATTGTCAGTCTTTGTGTACCTTGTAATAGTGACACGTGGATGCGTGAAGTTGAGTGATACTCCCTACGTGAAAAATATAAGATCATTTAGAGCGGAAAGTCAATTTGGCTCCCGGGAGCATATGCTTTCTGGGCCAATTTTTTTTTAAAGAAAATCAAGACAAATTTTGTTTGTATACTTAGTCACATCCAAGTGCCACCTGCAAATTTGGAGGCAAAAAGCTTAAACATTTTGGATTGTGCAAAGAAACAAATTGAACACCAAAAGTTACCCCAAAATGTCAGCCCAATTTTTTTTTCTTTGGCCGATGAAACCCCGCCGCTCCGCTTCGCATGAAGTTGTCATGCATGCTTGCAACACTAACACAAACATCTACAAAAAATTTCAGAATTTTTTGAAAACATTTAATATATTTTTTGTGTTACCTTTTGCTACTTTAGTGATCACCTCCCCCGTGAACAATCAGAAGTCCCAGTTTCCTTAACGTCTTGAAGGAGGGCGACACAGCTATTTTCTTTAACAACACGTCATTCAATGAAGTGTTTTCGTTATTTAGTCATCACTAAAAAGTTTAGAAACACTCTTATATTTCTAATTTACAGAGGGAGTACTAATACTATTTAAAAATGGATGATATATATATTCAGTTATCAGTTATTGGGTGGCGATCGATTTGGCAGGTTAAGGAGATACAAAGATTGCCTAGAAGAAGAAAAAAGTGAAGATAATTATTCGTCGTTGCATGATGAAAACTAGATGTAACCATGTTTTACTCGTATTTCTAAATTAGAAGAATAATTTGATCAACGTGTCCATATTTTTATTATTCCATGGCAACGTATGGCGTATGAGTATTCGGCATTTACCCGTAGCAACGCACTGGCATTCTACTAGCCATTCTTAACAAAGGGGACACTACAATGATAGTGAATTTACATGCTTCTTTTGCTTGATTATTTAATTTTCAACACTCTGTACCCTGTCTACACATAGCACGACTCAAAATTTAACTTAACCTACTTGTATAAATTATTTGACACAATTCCAACATAAATTTTTACAACCCAGAAAACTTACAATTAGCTTCGTGTTCTGTCCGTCTTCCCGTAAATCATGATAAGATCAGCGAGCAGTAAAAATCACAACCATATGTAGTAGTACCAGAATTTCCAGGTTCATTTCTATAGAACTCTCTGGATCCCATGGGCAATCACGTGTCCAGAGAACGCAAGCGGCCGGTCTCGCCAGACCAGGAGGGCAGAAGGAAACAGACGTGACATTCAATTGCTAATCAGAAGGTTAGTCTGTCACCGTTGGCCTAATTCGTTCGTCCTCTTCCCCGTCGACGACCAGAAGCGGACGGATGAAGATCGGACTAGCTCGCTCGCTGGCTGCCCGGCCCGTCGCCAAATTAATGATTGCGGCGTACGTACAGCGGTGAGCCCGTTGGCTTTGTCTCGTCCCGGCTAGGCCTTTAGCACACACAGGAATCAGAGCATCTCCGGCCGTTGGCCCTCAGGGGCGCCTAAAATTGTCGCCTGGGGTCGATCCGGCGTAAAAAAGGACCTGGGGTGAATTGTTCTTCTGTCGTCGGCCCAGGGCCGCCTCTAGATGCGCATAATTTTTTTATAAAAAAAAACGTTCGGCGAAATTCGGTTAAGCACGGCTAAATTTCGGCAAACCTTGACATATATTAATATGTTCGGCGGTACATAGCAAAAGATAACTAAAAAAAGAAATCGTGAACGCCGAGTAGTCGCCGTCGTCGCCGCCATCCTCGCCGCCGTCGTCGTCGGCCTTCTCCTCCTTGACGCGGCCGTCCCTGATGGACCCCTGACTGGCGTAGCCAACGCGGACTGGTGGCGGCGGCGCGTCGTCGTCGTCGCTGTCCTCGATGACGATGACTCCTCCCTCATCGCGGCCCCGGCGGCTCTGCTCGAACCGCCGCAGGGCGGCGCACTAGCGCTCCCTCGCCATCTTCAGGGAGTCCTTGCGCGCCCATTACAGGGCCGCGTCGTCGTCGAGCTCCACGTCGCTGTGCTCCGTCTTCATGGCGGGCAGACCCGGCTCCGTCTTTGGCTTGACGAAGCGCGGAGGAGCCGAGGAGGAGGCGCGCCGACCGTCCTCGTTGATGACGATGCCGGCGCTGCGAGTGCGTTGGCCGAGCGGCGTCTCCGCCGCGGGCTCGGCCTTGACGCCAAGCAGCGCCGGAGAGCCAGAGGAGTGGGAAGAAGCCCGTGAGGAGGAGTGTGAGGAGGACGAGGAGGAGGAGTCGAACGTCCTGGGCATCCATTGCCCGACGCGTCGGCGGTGGGGCGGGGCGGCCGTCCTCGTCGGGGGAGGGTATGCCAGTGGTGGGTTGTTGCCACCCTCAAGGTGCGTCAGCACGCCCTCGAGCGTGCGGCTAGGGACGCCCCACCACAGGTGGCGCCCCTCGCTGTTCTTCGTGCCGCCCACCACCGGCGCCCCGTTGGTGGACGCCAGCCTCTGCTGCTGGCGGCGCTCGAAGTACGCCGCCCATGCCGCGTGGTTGTCGGTGGCGTACTGGGGGAGGGCGCACTGCTCGTCGGTGAGGGAGGCACGCACGATCTTAACCTCGTCGGCTAAGTAGCCAGGGCACGTCACGGCGTCGAGCAACGGGGGAATGGGCACTCCCCCGTTGTTGAGCCTCCACCCCGTCGGCCCGGCGCGCATGTCCGGTGGCGCCGGGATGTTGGCCTCAAACAGGAGCCACGACTCCTGTTCCGCAGCGAGCGGCGGCCGAAGCCGTTGGCCGCCGCCTCATCGCGGGGGAAACGCTCGGTCATCGGGGCACGGGGGAGGGAGAGGGAGGGCTCGAAGGCGGCGCACGGGGGAGGAAGATGGAGGGCTCGGCGTTGGCGCACAAGAGGGAGAGCTCGGCAGCTAGGGCTTGGTGTGGCCGGAGGCGAGGGAGGCCACCGGTTTATATAGCCGCGTCCGTGTGTGTGCCGCTCCCGTGTGTACGTGTGCGTGGGAGGGGAGGCGTCGGCGTGCCGCCTCGTGACGCGCCGCCCGTGAGGAATCAATGGCAAGGCTGACCGGCGGCGGCAGCCTTGGCATTGATTCCCGCGGAAACCAAGGCGATGAGGGCGACGAGTTGTCCGTGTCGCTGACTCGGCGGGCCCGCGGTTCTTTCGCGCCAAAAATGATTCGCCCGGTGCCCCCGGGCACCCCCAGCGCGCCGGGTTCAGGCTGGATCCGCCGGCGCTGATTTCGGCCCAGGCCGGCGAAAATCGGGCTCCTGAAAACGCGACTGGGCGTTTTTTCGTCGCCGGTACGAAAAAATCGCCTGGAAAAGTCTTTCTGGGTGCGGCTGGAGATGCTCTCAGGGGCCGTGTCTTTTCGTGGAAAGCTTTACGCCCGCGGTTGTCGTCGCCGGTGGAGCCTTGCGGCGGAGGAAGATCTCGCCATGCGATCCTCGAGGCCACGACGCGGCCTCCCATTGCTGGTCCCGTCTGCACATGATCAGCTATTTTGGCTTATTTTGGTTCCTTCCCAGCACAATCATTCGCCTAATCTTCAGAGTGGCTACTTCAATTAATTATACTGACGTACCCATTTCGTGTATCGGAACCTAGGGATTAAAGTGGTCTATCCAGCACAAGAACAAAAGAACGAAAGGTATTGTTGAAACCTCATCTATCTTGTTGCGAATCAGTACCGCTCCGTGCTCTTCTTTTCATCTGAGAAAGCTTGTCGCTAGATACATTCGGAAGAAGTATTGCTTATAAGGACTGTAGTAAGTAAGCACTACCACAAAAGTATTGCTTAGGATCTTGGCAACACTGCCACTTAACCGCACTTAATGCCCGTGCAATCAAGAAGAAAAACAACGTCTATTAATAGCGATGGAGATTGACCGATAACGTGTAGAAAAATTCTGGCCATTGATCGGCATTTCGTCGGCACCATATAATCGGTATCCGCTCATCGTCATCTGATCTGTCCCTCACCTTTGCCACGCAGAGTCTTTGCGTTCAAGTATTCCCTAATTATTACTTTTGCGAATGCAAGCATTTCCTAATTTAGTTCACATACAATCAGGTCTATTCTTGTTTCATATCTACTGTGCCAGCGATCTGTGCAAACGTCCATATATTGTCTAATCAGCAATAATCAGCAAGAAAAACGGAAGAAACATACCACCATATAGAGTAAATAGCATTAAGCAACTACTTTACAGGCTAGGGTTTTAAAAACTATCGGTTTTTTATTTTCCGCTGATAACTATTAAGTCATGGGTTGACTGTTTCAAAAACCCATAATCACTCGGTGCTTTAAAACTGATCGCAATTATGGCAGTTGGGACCCGCACATAAGAGAACCGTTTGTTTGACTGTTACCTTACATGTAAGGCCCACATGTCAGTATTTCTGTAAGTTTTTTAGAAAAGCAATCGAGTTCCTATAAAATTTTAAAAAAGCAATCGGGTCCGTGACTGTTTTATGGAAAAAGCAATCAGGCCCTTGCTCCTTGGTGCACGCCCTCCCGTGCTCAATATCGAGAGGAGCGTGCCCGCCGCCGTACCCGCCGGCCAGCAGCCACCGTAAAGAGCGCGCCGACCAGAAGCCATGGCGCCGCTACGGAGATCCCTCCCATCGCCCGTCCGATGCGCGCCACCGCGGAGCTCCCTTCGAGCGTGTGTGGCGGCCGCGACCTCCACCTGCCGGCGAGCTCCCCCGCCACACGACCCTTCTCTCTCTCTCTCTCTCTCTCTCTCTCTCTCTCTCCTTCTCCTGGGCGCGACGACCTAAGCCCGTGGCCATGGAGCTCGGCTGGCGGCGGCCCTGGCCATGGCGCAAGGATGGCGGCAACCCATGCCCCTGGACACGGCGGGCCGAGTCCCTGCCCCCGGCCATGGCGAGCGGTTGGTGGCGGCCCGTGCTCCTGGGTGGCGGCTTGCTCCTGGGTGGCGGCTGGTCCTCCGCGCAGCGCTCCTTCCCGCGGTTGGCCCTGGTTTGTGTGCAACATGTGGTGGAGCTTGGGCCTTGGTTAGGAGGAGAAGGAAGAGAACAAAAGATAAGAGGAAGAAGAGAGAACTCACATGTGGGTCCCGCATGTAAGTTAACGGTCAAACAAACGAATTGTTTAGGAGTGGGTCCGACCTGTCATAAAATGGTTTAAATCGCTAGCAACAAGTTATTAGGGTTTTTTGAAACAGCCAACCCCTCACTTGGTAGTTATCAGCGAAAAATTAAAAATTAGTAGTTTTTTAAAACCCTAACCTGTAAAATAGTAGTTTTATGCTATTTACTTCGTCATGTACTAGCGTACGAGAATGATACAGATCGACCGGCAACCAGCAGTCGTCTCGACATCATCAGTATCTGAAGCTGTTGAAAAACAGGTGCGATTCCTCAGATGTAGCAATTGAGACACGGAACTGGTGGCTGCATGCTGCAGGGTTACCTTACCTATGGGGACCCGTCGCACGTGCAAGCACTTATTTGACGCGATGTTCCATCGCCTAACTAATTAGGGTCTCTGCCCTGGTCCGAATTTGCCAGGGTCAGGGGAATCGTATGCCTGATACTGTTAGTTAGTGTGCATACAAGGTGGACACTATATATGTGCAGTGGCCCGCGTGCGTGGTTCAGGGATCTGAGTATTAGTATTCGACACGAGTTGGTTGCTAGACTGTGGATTAGTACAAATATGCTAGACATACAAAGACTTACACGCTTTTACACGCTCCTTCCATCTAACAACCAATCAGAAACCTTCCCCCCCTGATTTTCAGGGGGGTGGGCCGCCCCGCTCACCTATTGACCAATCAAGGTTAACCATCCTATAAAAACCTATAAATCGTTTGTACGTGTAGCATTGCCAGGATTAATAATAGGAAAAATACTGTTGTGAATATGCTTACGACCGTTGACCTGTGGTATTCTTGGCCGAAAAGTGATGATTTTTTTTCATCAGCAAAAGATTACGGGCGAGAAGTCGCTTAGTGAACAACTATCTGATCACTACCTATCTAGGCAGTACTCCCTCAACCACGGTTTAGAAGGTGCGGTTCAATCCCATCGGTGCTATTAAGGAGTACATTGCTATTTTTCAGTCGCATGCAAAGGAAATTAGAGCCAATAATGAAACACCTTGGTCCCAGCGATTTCTGATGTACGCCTTTTAAGGCTAGCCATAATGAGGTAACATAAGTAGTATCATGCACTTGGGACTCGCAAACATGCGTATGTGGCAGACAATTAAAGAAGAGAAATTGTTATAGTAACATAGGTAAGTATATACCGTAACATAATAAATGTGATGCTACTATGTGTCATGCATGACAATAAATGAGACCAATTATGATACTAATCTATGATAGTATGCACTATAGAGGTACTCCCTCCGTCCGAGTTTATTAGGCCTTTTAGCATCACAAGCATGTCCCCTTTTATAAGGGCCGGCTTTGGAAAGGTGCATGCATGCAACCATTTCATGGGTTGCATTGAAAGCCGTTGTTGTTGGTGCCATGGCTGGAAAATTAATACACTTCATGTGTGCTTTTTCATTGGTTGCATGCATGTGAGAGAGTGCATTGGGAGTGTAAGGGAAGGATTAATGTGAGCAAATTATTATGTGTCTTGGTCTAAGGGAAGTTGTCTTTAGGCCTAATAAACCCAGACGTAGTCTAAGGGCATGTTTGGTTCCAAATAAGTCACCAACTTATAAGTCGAACAGTAAAAAAAATGACTTATTTTGCCAAACAGACCCGACTTATAAGTCACCCCAACTTATAAGTCATAAGTTGCTCCACCTCAACTTAAAACTTATAAGTCACCCCCTTGTGCGTGGGTCCCACCACCTCTATGATGTTGATTGATGTGAAAAGGTGTGTCAGGTGACTTATAAGTCATGCCTGTTTGGTTGTTACCAGACTTATAAGTCAGGTGACTTATTGAAACCAAACAGATCCTAAGTAACTCCCCACTATGACCAGCATAAACCGTGACGGAGAGAGTAACATATTTGTCAAGAGCACCGATGAATGATGATGGCATGCCGAGGAATTCAAAGGGAGGGCGTGACCCGAGAAACAGCTCGCATTGACGCATATGCACACTCCAGTTTCGTCAATAATGCCTGCTGTTGCATGTTGACTCTAGATTCGCCCATGCGGCAAGAATTATTCGACACCACAGACTAACGGCACATCTTAGTTGGTCTACTACTAGTAGCATGCTGGTCACTGGTCCAACAGGATCCGCGGTTAGTCGATCGATCTCGCCTGGCCTTGGGCTCCAGATATGCACGATCGAGCAACGGCGGATTCGATCGATCGAGCATTGGAGCGGCGGATAACGAGAGCACGCCGCGTACCCGGTGGCGTAAAGGTGGTGTTGTTGTTTCGTTGGCGTGTGAACGGAGGGAGACTTCGCCGTCCAAATCAGGAAGCCCGCTATGGACCCCCGCCCGGCCAGGGTTCTCCATCTACAGTTACTAGTGGTGGTACTTGTGAACACATTCAATGCTCGGGGCACCATCTGCTCGATCCGATGCGTAGCGGTAGCTCTCCTAGCTACAAGTCTAGCACTGGCCATTGCTCTCTGTGGAATCGTCTCAAGCCCGGATCTTGACAGCAACTACCAACCACTCTCTCCATGGTGGCCACAGGTTCATCACCCATGTCGTCATTCTTCCAGCCCAGCGTACGATGATGTTCTTTCGCAGTGTAACTAAATATTCTATTTTTTTAAACGCCCAGCCCAGATCTATTAATCAAACCAACAAAAGCTACATGTCAGTCGCTCAAATTTCGAATTCGGGCCAGTCGATTTTGGTTGAAGGAAGAAATTAACAACCGAAGGGAAGGAAGAACCTCGCCGAAACAGAGGAAGAAGCTCGCTGGCAAGCTACCCCATCATCTCTCTTAGGGTTGGGGGAGGGGGAGGCAGCACGGCGGTGGTGGGGGTTCGCTGGGGAAAAAACCGGACATCCTCGGGGCTAGAGGGATGGCCGGGGTGGCGGTGGGAGGAGGTTCAGGGGAGAGCGGGGCGGCGAGGCGGTCGCGGGAGCGTCGCCGGCCGCGGGCGGCCGGAGCCGGCAGTTAGGCTGGTGGTAGCCGGCGGCTCGGGGACTGATCGAGGTTGAACAGAAACAGTCCATCCTAGAGGTTGAAGATGAGGTTGTGGACGTTGGATCAAGATCCAGTGGTTGAGATAGGAAGTTGGAAAATGACCGACCGCTTAAATTTTTTCCAGTCGGCTGTCCTATAGCCACCCCCAATCAAACTAGTAGTACAAACACACATTGCAAAAAATAAAGGTTACATTTAAGTTTCTAAGGTCGACGTATTCATTCTCCCGAATGGGCTAAAATAGCACCTTACGCGTGTGGCTCTGTCGCAGGAGCAAGCTTGTCGTTGTAGATCACAGAAGGGAAGTCATTAAGGTCATGGTCATGCTGTTCTGTAAAAAAAAAGGGCACCGTCATGCTGGACCTATGTTCGGGAGGAGAAATCATCACCACCGGAGAGCCGCAAATCTAAAGGCTAAACCTCAATTATTTTTTATATAGGCCTTGCACCAGCACCGGAGCCTGCACCGATGATGACAGAAGCGAGGCCATAGGACCAAGTTGCCAAGGCAAACCACTGTCGCCGTTGCATGAATAAACCTTGGGACCATAATCTCACCAGCCAAAGCCCTAAATTGAAAAAAAAACATCTCCAACTCTATCAAGTAGATAGAGGCCCTCCCACACCAACAGAGCTAGTGGCGGAGGAGGGGGCAACGATGTGCCCTCATATATCATCTCTCGATTTCGCAACAACAACAACAACAACAACAACAACAACAACAATAATAATAATAATAATAATAATAATAATAATAATACTAATAATAATAATAATAACAACATCATCTCTTGTAAGGTTTGGAGAGGAATGGCTTGGCATTGTATTGTAAGTAACTAAGTATATAAGTTGAGTATATAAAATTTGATAAAAAAACAACTCATAAAATAAACCACTCCCTCCGCCTGATAATATAAGATGTTTTTTGACACTACACAAGCGTCTTTTTTTATGAGACAGAGGAAGTAGTTTTGAGATAGGCACAACCCGTGGGATGCTTAGAGAGCCAGCGTGCAACTACTAATCAAAACAACTTCTTTTTAGATGAACTAATAAAAACTAGCGTCATGTATAGGGTGCGGCTATAGAAATGGACGACTGCAATGGACCGTAGCTCCATCTGGGCGCGTCTAGTCCAAGACAATGCACGTGTGGTGTGGAGTGGAGCCGCGTGCTACGGCGATTGTGAAAATTAAGTCAGCCGGGCCGCCGGAGAGCCCCGCGCGCGCGAGCAGGACCGGAAGGTCAAAGAGAAAGAAGATGCACTCAGTACACGACGACGGGTAGACGACGACCGACGGGCTGTCTCTCTGTCTGCGTTCCAGCAACACCAAGCGCCGACGTGAACAAATCTGGCAATTAAACTCGTGCTGATGCGTGCGCTTAAATGCCTTCACACACGGGTTCAGATCGACTACTATCGGTTAGAGCATCTCCAGCCGTTCGGCATCCCAGGATGCCGAAAAAACGATGTATGGAGCTGAACCGGCGTTTGCTTTCGGCGTGGCGGCGATTGAGTTCCCAGTCGTCACCCCAGCGCGCCCTCAAAATCTCGCAAACTCGGCGATCTGATACAAATCTGGCACAAACTCGGCGATTTTCATTGAAATTTGTATAAAAACATAGGAAACAGGCAAACTATGCCTAAAACTACCCCTAGCCCTGCTACGCCGCGGCCGCCGCCCCGCCTTCTGCATGTCGAGGAGCCTGTAGAACCGGGTGTAGTCGCCGCCGCCGCCGTCTTCGTCGTCGTCGCCACCGGCCTGCGCCCCGCTGGAGCCGACGCATCCCTGCTGCACCCCTGCCCAGGATCGCCGACGCGCGGGGGGTTGGACGGCCTGGGCTCGTCCTCGTCGTCGCTGTCGAGGACGACGACGCCGCCCTTCTCGCGTCCGTGGCGCCGGGCCTGGAGCTCCGTGTATGCCCGGCGCTGGCGGAGCACCTGCTCGCGGATGTAGTACGCCTTCGTCCACTTGAGGGCGGTGTCGGCGGCGGCGCCCATCTCCGCGTGCTCCGGCTTCACCGGGACCAGCCCCGACTCGGGCTTTGGGCGGACAAGCCGGAGGGAAC